>NW_016107806.1:2022764-2088511 GCF_001604975.1 Cebus imitator | reverse complement strand
TTTTTTGGTAGAGATGGGGTTTTGCCATGTTGCCCAGGCTGTTCTTGAACTTCCGGGCTTAAGTGGTCCACCTGCCTTGGCCTCCCAGAGTGCTGGGATTACATGCACGAGCCACCACACCTGGCCTCCACATCTTTTTTTTGCACTGTGTATACTCTTCTGAGATACGCCAACTTCCTCCAGGTCAAGAAAGGGGTATATAGGTCTCAGCTTCCATTTCAGGGTCAATATCTCCTCTGCCTTTTCCCACTTCACTGACCTGTCTATTCCTACAACTCTTTTTAGAGAAGCCTCAGTGATCAGGACTGACAGGCCCCTCCCTCCCCCACCATTTTTTTCTCCTTTAAGCCTCTTGTGTGTTTCACACTCTTCCACCTTGGAGGATGAGGTCTTGACTCTTCACTTGAATTGACCACCTTCCTTCCCACCCTCCCAGGTTCGGACAAAGGATCACCGCTTTGAGAGTGTCAGTCACCTCATCAGCTACCACATGGACAATCACTTGCCTATCATCTCTGCGGGCAGCGAACTGTGTCTACAGCAACCTGTTGAGCGGAAACTGTGATCTGCCCCAGTGCTGTCTTCCAGAAGATGCCCTCCAGTTCCCTCCGCCCTATTCCCTAACTCTCGGGACCTCATTTGGCAGTGTTCTGTGGGCTTGGCCTTGTGTCAGAGCTGGGAGTAGTGTGGACACTGGGTTTTGTATCCAGCTGAGTGAGAGGGTTTGAGTCAAGAAGCCTGGGGGAGAATCCTACTTCTCCCCAAACATTAATCACCAAAGTATTAATGTACAGAGTGGCCCCTTACCTGGGCCCTTCCTGTGCCAACCTGATGCCCCTTCCCCAAGAAGGTGAGTGCTTGTCATAGAAAATGTCCTGTGGTGACAGGCCCAGTGGAACAGTCACCCTTCTGGGCAAGGGAGAACGAATCACACCTCTGGGCTTCAGGGTACCCCAGACCCCTCCCAACGCCCCCCAACCCCCATGTTTAAACTTTGTGCCTTTGACCATCTCTTAGGTCTGAAGATATTTTATGCAGAGTTCTTGGGCCCCTGAGTTCAAAGACAGGGATGCCAACACCTTCTTGGCTTCTGGGACCTGTCTTCTCCTTGCTCAGCATCCTCTCCAGTTTGGGCTGGGAGAACAGAGGCAGGAGTGGCAGCTGTCCCCTCTCCCTGGGGATACGCAACCCTTAGAGATTGTCCCAGAGCCCCCCTCCCGGCCAGGGGGGAGATGGACCCCTCCCTTGCTCAGTGCCTCCTGGCCGGGGCCCCTCACCCCAAGGGGTCTGTATATACATTTCATGAGGCCCGCCCTCCCATGTTGCATGCCTGTTGTACTCTACAGCCAAAGTGTAGCCCTTCCTCCTCGAGCCTGTGCCCTGCCTCCCCTTTGGGATGGGGTAGTGGGGTGACGAATTTGGGCCCCTTGTACAGTTAACTCTCCCAAGTGGATTTTGTGGAGGTGAGAAAAGGGGCATTGAAACTCTAAAGCAGTAGACAATCCCCAAATACCATCTGCAGAGTTGGAACTGCATTCTTTTAAAATTTTATATGCATATATTTTAGGGCTGTAGACTTACTTTCCTAATTGTTTTCCATGGCTTATTCTTGAGCACAAAATGATAATCAATTATTACATTTATACATCACCTTTTTGACTTTTCCAAGACCTTTTACAGCTCTTGGCATTTTCCTCGCCCAGGCCTGTGAGGTAACTGGGATCGGCAGCATTATCTTTTATATCAGAGACCTGAGGCAGATGAAACTGATTTCCAGATAGGACGAGAAAAACTTGGGCCTCTTACCGGGAGGCCGAGAGGCAGAAGTCTGCCCGAATGCCTGTCAGTTTCACGGAGGGGAAACGCGAAGGCTGCAGTTCTGAGCACCTCCTACAAGCCACACCAGAGCAAGCCGGCCCCCTCCTTCGGCCTGCGGATAAGGGAGAGTTCACCGTTTTCATCCTGGCCTCCTTTTGTTGTCGTTTGGGTTTCCACGGGTCTCGCTTATACCAAAGGGAAAACTCTTCATTAAAGTCTGTATTTCTTCTACCTCGGCCTCTTAACCCTTCTGAGAAGCCTATTGTGTTCGCCGCGGGCCCTCAGCGGCAGAGGGGGAGGGAGACGGGAGGTCGCGGCGGCCGAGGGAAGCTGGGGGTCTGCAGAGTTTGGGCGCGGCAGGGTGGGCCGTGCCGCTCCACCGTCTCCGTGGGGATGTCGTGTCCGCGGAGGGGGTGGCTCTGGCGCCCCACGCCGGTCCCCGGGCTGCCTGGGCCTTCCGGGCGCGCCCCCGGCTCGCGCGCGCCCCTTCGCGGCGGCTCCACCGCCCGGGATGGTACAGTCCACTAGCAGGGCCGCCGCGCGCCGCCGCCGCCCCTTGGTCAGCTGGTGTGGGCCGCCCGCTAGCGGAAACGACCCTCTCCACTCGCGTGGTGCCGTGGTACGCCTCGCCCCTCGCAGGCTTTCAAGCGTAGACCCCCCCCGGCCGGTCCTTTCTCCCCCTTCCCGCCGCGCTCAGTGGTGGTAGCCGCGCCGAGTTCCGGTTCCGGTTGCTGCCGCCGCTGGCGGGCAGCGAGTCTGAAGAGAGCGCGCAGTTCGCGTTTCGGCTGGCGCTTTCCGGTCGCCGCACATTGGGGTTGCTGCAGCTCGGGGGCCTGTGCTGCCTCTGACTCCCTTTCTGGGCGATGGTGCAGCCCGAGGGCGCCTCCATCCCCCGCCGCCGCCGCTGACCCCGGTCCCCCACTCCATGGCCGCCTCGGCGCCGCCCCCACCGGACAAGCTGGAGGGAGGTGGCGGCCCCGCACCGCCCCCTGCGCCGCCCAGCACCGGGAGGAAGCAGGGCAAGGCCGGTGAGAGCGCTGCGACGGGCGGGGGATGCAGAGACCCCGGAGTTGGGAACCTCAGAGGGGAGAGATGGTGGGCGGAGAGAGTTTCACAGGCTGAAGGGCCTGAAGGGAGGCTCAGGTGAAAAGGAGGGGTGGGTGTAGCTCGCCAGGGATTGGGGGCAGATGTCACACATTGAGGACTGTAGGGTTTGGAGCCACATGCAATTCAGTAGTCACTTGGAGCTTGAGGATCTCGAAAGATGGGACATCTCTCATTTAAAGGAAGACATGGCTGAGAGTATGATCATCTTCACAATCTATTTTTCATATTGCATCCCTTGTTAGCATTTGCTAAATAAATAAGCAAGTATGTATTGACGTCAAAGGAGTTCCTCAGAGCATGGCTGAGAGAAAAGAGGTTGGGGAAACCTCAGGGAAACTTGTCTGCGTCTTCCTTTTGCTGCTCTTCCAGGTCTGCAAATGAAGAGCCCAGAAAAGAAGCGAAGAAAGTCAAATACTCAGGTGAATGGTGTTTGGTGGTGGGAGTATTTCCCAGCAGCCCCTTGGCGGCACACTCTCTACTCTGCTGTTCCAGTATCTGTTTGTATCTTCCATCAGCTGCAGGGAGGAGAGAAAACTGTCTGTCTTGGTCCGTTTCTGGTTCTTTCCCTGAATCTTATAACAAATATAGGAGAAAGTATCCTCTCCTAAGAGGTGGTTGATTCGACCAAAGTTCTTACCAGGCGGGGTTCCAGGTCTCTTCCATGTTTCCTATCCTGGTTTCCTCATGATGAGAATGTAGTATCTACCACTTACTGAGCCTTTTTTTAGTGCCAGGGATTGTGCTAACATGCTTCAACAGCTTGGGGAGATAGGCATTATCCCTATTTTACGGACGAGAAATCTGGGGGTTAAAAATGTTAAATATGTGCTCCACAGTCTTGAGGTTGTTCAGGGTCAGAGCTGGGATTTCATCCTAGTTCTGCTTATTTAAAACGCAGTCAATGCACTATGCAGGTTCCACTCTCCACCTCTCTCTCGTCATCTTTTTTTTTTTTTTTTTTTTTTTTAAGAGATAGGGTCTTACTATGTTTCCTAGGCTGGGCTCAAACTCCTGGGGTCAAGGGATCCTCCTGCCTCAGCTTCCCAAAGTGTTAGTGTTACAGGTGTGAGCCACTGGGCCTGGCCTGTGATCCATATTGATTTTAGACCTGAGCTGCCCACTATCAGCCTCCAAAATGTGTATTGTATTGGCAGTGCTCTCTTGGTTTAGTTCTGTGCTTCCCTCCATGACCCTCTTTCCCTCAACTGTTTCCCACTAGGGCCCTGCATACTCACATCTGACGGAGTTTGCACCACCCCCGACTCCCATGGTGGATCACCTGGTTGCATCCAACCCTTTTGAAGATGACTTCGGAGCCCCTAAGGTGGGGGGTGCAGCCCCTCCATTCCTTGGCAGTCCTGTGCCCTTTGGAGGCTTCCGTGTGCAGGGGGGCATGGCGGGCCAGGTACCCCCAGGCTATGGCACTGGAGGTGGAGGGGGTCCCCAGCCACTTCGTCGACAGCCACCCCCCTTCCCTCCCAATCCTATGGGCCCTGCCTTCAACATGCACCCCCAGGGCCCTGGCTACCCACCCCCAGGCAACATGAACTTTCCCAGCCAACCCTTCAACCAGCCTCTGGGTCAAAACTTTAGTCCTCCTAGCGGGCAGATGATGCCAGGCCCAGTGGGGGGATTTGGTCCCATGATCTCACCCACCATGGGACAGCCTCCGAGACCAGAGCTGGGCCCACCTTCTCTGTCCCAACGATTTGCTCAGCCAGGGGCTCCTTTTGGCCCTTCTCCTCTCCAGAGACCTGGTCAGGGGCTCCCCAGCCTGCCCCCCAACACAAGTCCCTTTCCTGGTCCGGACCCTGGCTTTCCTGGCCCTGGTGGTGAGGATGGGGGGAAGCCCTTGAATCCCCCTGCTCCTACTGCTTTTCCCCAGGAGCCCCACTCAGGCTCCCCCGCTGCTGCTGTTAATGGGAACCAGCCCAGTTTCCCCCCGAACAGCAGTGGGCGGGGTGGGGGCACTCCAGATGCCAACTTGGCACCTCCTGGCAAGGCAGGTGGGGGCTCTGGGCCCCAGCCTCCCCCAGGCTTGGTGTACCCATGTGGTGCCTGTCGGAGTGAGGTGAATGACGACCAGGATGCCATTCTGTGTGAGGCCTCCTGCCAGAAGTGGTTCCACCGTGAGTGCACAGGCATGACTGAGAGCGCCTATGGGCTGCTGACCACTGAAGCCTCTGCCGTCTGGGCCTGTGATCTCTGCCTCAAGACCAAGGAGATCCAGTCTGTCTACATCCGTGAGGGCATGGGGCAGCTTGTGGCTGCTAATGATGGGTGACGCTGGCGAAATGGCCCAGGGAAGTGCACATGTCTCTCCCTGCTCTTCCAGGGTGATTTTTTTGATGTCTGGCTCTTGGTCCTTGTTTCCACTGGCTTTCCATCCCCATGGGGCAGAAACAGTGGCTCCTGGGAGCAGAAAAGGAATTGAGGTGGGCAGGCAGAAGAGCCTGGATTGCTCACTTTTTTGATAAACTTACATGTTGAGATCTACAGAGATCCAGGAAACCAAAGCCCTGCTGAGCAGAGCCATTTTGTGGCTATTTCTGGAGGCCCAGGAGTGTGGCTGCAAGAGTAAAGGGGCTGGGGGAAGATCCAGAGGGCAGGGGTGTTCCCTCTGCTGATGATGGATGCCCCTAACACCTGTGCCTAATACCCCTACCGAGCCCCACAGCTCCAGCCTTAGTTTTTGGAGTCAAGTGTTAAAGGTTTCTGGCCAGAGGAATTGTGTTGCCATCCCTGCAATAGCCCTTTTATGGGCTCTGGGAGACAGCTTTAGGGAATAAATGGGGATTTTCCCCTTTTTCTACCCACTCCTTTGCTTCCTCCAAGACTTACCCAACTCCTCCCCCCTCAGAGAACCAAATAGCCTGAAGAAGCATAACCCTGGTTATGGCAGTTTCTTGGTGATTTGGGGCTTCAAAACAGTAGGTGAGAGATGCCATCAGGACATGTCTTCCTCATTACCAAAGTCACTGGTCCTTTCTCAGCCTCTCATGCTTTTCTTCTGATGACCATATTTTTGCCAAAAATTGGGATATGTTATCTGACAGACCAGAATATTTGAAGTTTGGGCTGTCCTGGAAGTCTGGACTTCAGTGGTACCCTCCTTCCCGCAGCCCATCTGTTACACATGCTACTTCGTGTGTTCTGCAACTTTCAGCGCTCTTATTCCCCTACTTTCCTGGCTTGATTGAAGGAAAGCTTGAAAAGGCGCAGAGCCCTTATACCTCATTTTCTCGCTGATGAAAGGATCCAAGTGAGGCCCTCTGACAGCCTGTGGGTAGGAGATGTGGTGGGATCCTCATTGCCATGGTACTCAAAGGTAGAAGAACCTGGAGTTGCTTCTCTTTCCATGCTGTTCTTTCATATCCTCTTGGGCCTGGTGATAACCAATTCTCATTCCTCTAAGCCAAAGGCCTGCACTGGGCTTTATTTGTATTTTTTAATTTTTTAAGCACTGCCTGCCAGACACGGGCCTGGGGCCTGATGAGGATCTCACTGCTGCTTGTTCTTTTCGGTTCTACATGTTCCTCCGTGGGGTGGGGAAGGCAGGCATGTGGTGTGGTCCTCCTCAGAGAAGTTAGTGGTCCCCTATCCCCACTTCTTTCAGTTCCTGGCATGAGGAGAGAAGATCCTGCTGGTGGAGCTGACAGCCTTTGAGGCCCTGAAGAATGAGCGAGCAGGCCTCTGGGTGTTGCTCCCAGTGTCCCCCATACTAAAACGGCAGAGATGGCATCCCCCCACCCCGCTCAGCTCTTGTGTTTGTGGTTTTGTTGGCCTCATTTATCTGTTGCTATTTTTGTGTTGTCTTCCTCCCCCCTGCATTTTGTAAAATGGCTCCTGGGGGAGTGTCTTTACTGGATCTGCTCCCTGGCCCTCTCACTCCACTACTTTTTTGGAAGACAGTGATGGCAGAATGCGGTGGTTGGGCGGGGGGGTGTTTTGTACCGTTGGATTAATAAAATGACTTGAAAATCCCAGACAAGGACTCCTTTCTGTTGCTGTGTGAAAAGGCTGCAGTGAACCACTATCACTGCTGGGTAGGGTGCTTAGGGATTGAGGAGATACATACTCCCCAGGGTCCCTGGGAGTGGGAATGGCAGATCTGGCCCCTAAGCTGACCCTGTGGTATAAGCTGCTGAGCCAAGGGAGGCCTGTGTTTCCCCACCCATCCCCTATGTCTCCACTGTGACAAGAGTTTCCTTTCTGAGCATATTCCTGGGCCAGGCCTGGAGCCAGACGGATTTGGCACCAAGGCCTCTGGAAGACAAGTGCTTGAGCTCTCCTTGGTTTAGCACCCCACCCACCTCCCAGTTGTTTGGGTTAGGGAGCAAGTGTAGCTCTAAGGGTGAGGGGAGGGGCTGTTCCTGTTTTAGCAAATTTCATTTTGGGATGTTTTTGACATCGTTCCCACCCCTCAGCCATTTTTTAAAGTAGCAGTGGCATCTTTTAAGCAATCTGTGCTGGAGCAGGTTGGGGAGAATGGCAGGAGGGCTATTTCCACGCCCTGGATTTGCGACCTGTCCCTCTCCCTTCCCCCATCTCACAGCTGTCTCCGTCTATCCTGGGGCCAACCTGGCTGCTTGCCCGCGTCATCTCAGGAGACGGCACTCTCTGCCTTTCAGTTTGGGAGGTTCCTTCTAGAAACTGTTTAAACATTGGGAAAGAAGGGCAGGTAACTCGAGATTCAGCTGGGACCCTGGTCGCCCACAAGGAGGTAAGCCTAAGTGCAGGGGCTGTGTGGCTAGACCTCCCTTCCCCTCCTCGGGCTCTCAATTTCTGCTCTTATTGGCCGAAAGTTTACGCCCCCTTGGGGAAGTTGACTTTTCATTGGTCAGTTTCTGGTCACGTGATCCTCTTGGGCTGCTAACGAAGGGGAGGCAGCAACAAGTTAAGCTGAAGACCGAAGCAAGAGCGGGGTCAGGTAATTCCTTTGCTGGGGAGGGGTCCATGGATTCCCTGTGAAGGGGAGTGATATAAGGAAAAGGGAAGGCGGAACTCTAGGAATGAGCTGCTTTTCATTTATGGCCTGGTGGGGGAGGGCCAGGTGCCGACGCTAACAAAACAGGAACTTGCTCTGGGTACCCCAGGCAAGTGGCCCTAGATCCTTTGCTTCAGAGGTTTGGGGGAGCAACTGTTAAAGGGGTTGAAGTTAACTAGAGGCGAGACTTCCTAGCTTTGTACTGAGTGGGAGAGCTCCCCCTTTAGCTGTTTTTTAGAAATAGCAGAAAGCCCTGTCATAATCCTTACAGGAGGTGTTTGTTGAATCCTGCCTGAATGAAAAGAAGGGGGTGGGGGGAGGGAGTGGAGGTGGATTTTCTTCCAGAAGGTCGATGAAAAGAAAAAGATCTGGAAACACAGCAGGGAAGGGTGGAGATTAGACAGCAGAAGGAACTTCCTAATAAGGCAGTGAGATGCTGGCTTGGGAGAAGAGGGATATATATTTTTTGAATCTTCCGTTAACCTAACCAAGAGAGAGGTGTCAGGGTTTGGGACCCTGAGTATAGGGGTTCCAGAGTGTCTCTTATTTGGGTCTCATAAGTATTTGTTTTGTTGACCCAAATACCTTTGCCGGTTTCCATGGAGACAGTGGGTCTGACATCACTGTGGTTGCCATGGTGCCTGGTTCTAGGGGACCTGAGCAGGCTGTACACACAGCTAGGGATAAACAGGGACTTCAGCCCAAGCTGCTGCCACTTCCTTCCTGCCACCACCTGTTAACAGTCACACGAAGCAACTGGGGATGGGGAGATGATGACGGTGGCGGGGGACGGGCCCACAAGCGGAAGGCTGAACAGCCGTGGCTCTGTGGATACCTATAGATGCATGTCAAGGTGTCCTGTTGGACTTGGTACAGGGAAGTCATTGCAACCATTCTCCTATCAACGCGTGGGATGGGTGCATGAGTCTGGGAGGATGGTAATTGAGAAAGACCTATCTTGACTGGCATGAGCCACAGACGGTTATTTAGGGCACCATGCAGGACTTGAAAACAGCTCAAACAAAAGGGGATAATGTGATTGGTTTTAAAGGTAGAACTACCATACTTTCCCAGCTTCACTTCGCTTTTCCTGAGTTTCCTTATCAAGTGCTCAGGAAGCAGTCATTTATCCTTTCCTGAAAGATCACAATCCAGTACTCTTGAGAGGTCAGCTCATCCACCCTTCCCCCTTTATGCCTGGTCCCGGTAGGAGCTGCCTGAGGGAACTGTCTTGGCCTTGGATGCAGGGGTGGATCCCTCTCTTCTTACCCTGCTTTCTGTCAATCAGGCTTTGGAAACTGAAGTGATTCCCTCCCCCGTCCCTGTCAAATCAGAGCAGATTAACAGGGGGCAGGACCACAGGTCTGATTTTTGTCTATTCTTTGCAAGCTGTAAAGTGATGTGTACATGATAGTTGCTATAAATCCATTTTCTCAGTCACCTTCAAGTTCCCTATGACCAAACTCTGGGGATTACTAAGAAGGTAAACAGAATTTAGGATGGAGAGTGAGAGTGACAAGGAGACTTACAAAAGGTGAATCCAGGTAGATCTAAGCTGTGCCAGTGGTTCTCAACCCTGGCTGTGTATGAGAATCATTTGAGAGGTTTTTAAAGACCCATGCCTGGGCCTACCCCCTAACTCAATTGAATCAGAATCGTAGGTGATTCCAATGTACAGCCAAGATTGAGAACCTCTGAACCAGACCATACCAAGGACTTATGCTGGGCAAGTGGTGGGAGACTGAGGGCTGAAGGAGGCCATCTAGTCTTCCCTTCCAGGTCCTGAGGGAGAAGGTAGTGATTGTGGAGGTGCCTGGTGTTGTGAAGGGAGGGCTGTGTTGTTTTCCTTGCTCATACTAACAAGTCTTCTTATTGGCAAGGCAAGTCTGTCAGCCTTTCTGGACGTCATCTTCCCTGACTATAATGTCAGGGGGTTGGACTGGAATTCCCCAGAGCCTTTCCAGCCTATGCTACTTTGACCTTTCAAGGTCAGTTCAGTTTTCCAAGACCCTGCTGGTCCCTGGAATAGCTGGCTTCTCTGTGGCTCTTGGCAGATTCTAATTTGCAAGGCAAATACTGCTTAGAAGAGTTGAGGTATCAGGGAGAGAAGGACTGGAACTGGACTTGGTTCTGGAGGCTGCTGCCCAGCACTTGAACCTTGGAACCCAGCCAAGGCTGCTTTCTGCATCCAGCCTCTCCTGAAGGGAGCTCCCATCCTTAAGAGAGCTTTCTTCTCCAGGTGGCAGCCACAGCAGCCTCAGAGACTTCAGCAACTATGGCCTCCTGCCCAGACTCTGATAATAGCTGGGTGCTTGCTGGCTCCGAGGTAGGAAGAACGGGCCTGGGAACCGTGGGGGTGGGGTTGGGGGGTGTTTCTGCAGTGCTGGGCTTCTTTCTGGGTGGGTTCCTTTCCTTAGTCCTAATGGTCACCTACATCACTTCCTGCTGGCTGTTAGAGGATCTCCAGGAGCAGGAAGAAGGAGATCTGGCCCCAGGGGACAGTTATTGGCACTTGGTCCATGCCATGAAGGAAGGGTACCAGTTGGATAAGCTGAGAGAAGTAGGGAGGAACTTCAAATGGAGAGACCAGTGTGAACAAAGGTCCCGAGGCGACAGTGGGGAAAGCCATGCTGGGGGAAACTGTGGGGAGCCCATGGGTGATGTAGAGGTGTGGGGCAGAGCCAGTATTGGAGTGAGATTGGGGGCAGAGCCTGGGAACCCCTAGAAGAGACCTGGAGGGCCTGGCTGAGGCATTGAGGCCTCATCCTGATGGGAAATCCGTGTGGGGCTTTGAGTTAGAGGGATCAGGACAGTCGTTGTCTTGGACAGTGGGTGAAGCCACTGTGTGGGCTGGGTGGGAACAGGAAGAGAGTGTTTTGACGGCTCCTGCAGCGGTCCAGGTAGCAGTTGGTGGAGCAGGAGCCCACTGAGAAGGGAGAAGGGGGCTGGCAGGGATGGGGAACTGAGTGGCTAGAGAAGGGATGGCACAAATTTGTTGAAGGCATCTCTAAGCGTTCCAGGACCGAGCGATGGCTTTGTGTATTAGAGACACCAGGAGGGAAGGAGGGAGGAGCTTGGTTTCAACATGTGGAGTTTGAGGTGCCCTTGAGGAACCTAGCTGGGAGTAAGGAGTTGACTTTGGGGATGATACTGGAGCAGGACACATGGACTGGGGCTCGCTGGCAGAGGGAAGGCAGGTATGCATAGACAGGCACCAGGCTCTCAGAGCCCTGGCCTCCTGCTGAGGTGTCTTGCTGACAGCTGGGGGACCTTGAGCATGCCATTTCACCCCTCTGTCCTCTCCTGTAAAATGGGGGTCATGATTTTTGCCTTGTAGGGGAGACCATGAGAATAAAAATGCTTTGAAAATGACAAAGACACATACTAAAGTGAAACATTATTCTCAAAGGGATAATAGGAGCCACAGGGTGGGTGGCAAGCCAGGGGCTTGCAGAAGGGGAGTACGCAGAGGGAAGAGGCTCAGGCTGTGTGGCCAAGGCTGGATGTGCAGGCTGAGAGCACCCTGGAGACAGGCTGTCTGTGGCTGGGGTGGGTTGGGCCTCTGTGATCAGCTGCTGGGAGACGGGTGTCCGGGGAGTGTCAGGGGCCAGTGGGGAAGGCCAGAAAGGCTTGGGAGATGGAAATAGTTGGCCAGTTGAGAGGGCAGCTGCAGGGACGCCCCAGGAGGCACCCAGGGGACTTTGTTCTCTCGCCTTCCTCCCACCCGTAATATGGTAATATCTGGGTTGTTCATCTACGGGGAAGGAAGTGCTGCTGATCTTGAGGGGAGGGAGATCTGGGCTCCAGCTGGCCTCCTGCAGGAAGGGCCCCAGGTTTGTACTGCATCCAGTGCCTTGGTCTGGTGGTGCTTCTCTGTATAGTGGAAACCTGGTCCCTCAAAGTTCCTCCTCTCCATGAGTGAGGCTGGGGAATGGCCAAGCACTTGGTCCTGTCCTGAGCCCCTTTTCGGGCCGGTTCATGACTGAGTGTGTGTGATTCTGGGTTGTGGGCTGGGGGCCCATTCTCGGGTGCAGCGCTTTCTCCTTGTACTCCTCCTCCCAGAGCCTGCCCGTGGAGACGCTTGGCCCGGCCTCCAGGAGGGACCCAGAACCCGAGAGAACCCTGCAGGCCCCTCGCCGCCCCTCCAAGGCAGATGGGGAAGAATTAGCTGGGACCGTGGATGGCGAAGGTACCAGGCCCTTCTTAGGACGTAGCTTACCAGACAAGCTATTTTCCATGTCTTGGGGTTTCCCAGTTTCCTCAGAGAAAGGGAGGCTGGTTAGTTTTAGTTCCTTCATTAATCTCAGTTGACAAACCCCTTTTCTCATTCCATCCTGGCTTTTTCCTGCCCCTTCCAACCTGGTAGAGGCCTGTGGGAGACAGAGGCCTGCATGGGAAATTCAGCTGGGGCAGTGGGTTTTTCTGGGCCTTTTCTCCTACCACAGGGATGCTCTTCCAGACTGAAAGCCCCCAGTCTGGCACTGTTCTGACAGAGGAGACTGAGGTCAAGGTGAGGAGCTTCCCTGTAGGAGTTGGGGAGGAGGGAGAGCGAGCAGCTGCTCACTGCTGCATCTGCGTCAGGGCACCCTGGAAGGTGATGTTTGTGGTGTGGAGCCTTCTGGCCCAGGAGACACAGCAGTCCAGGGAGACTTGCAGGAGACCTCCGTGGTGACAGGTCTGGGACCAGACACACAGGACCAGGATAGCCAGAGTCCGCCACAGAGCCTGCCTTCAACCCCCAAAGCAGGTGAGAGTCCTCCTTGCCTCTTCTGTCACTCTCCTTCTAGAAGGTATGGGAGAGGGATCAGCCATCACGACCGAGCACATGCTGTGGTCCAGGCCCTGGGGCTGAGCAGCTTGGTGCCCTCCTTTCTCACCACTACCCCTGGAATATTGAGGCCCAGAAAGGTTGAATGACTTGACCAAGATCACACTGCTGGTAAGGGGCAGGGCCCACATCTGGTTGACTCTTTCCTCTCTGCCCTGGGGGCTTCCTCTTTTCTTGCTTCTAAATTCAACCCTCATTTCTGGAGTCCCTTTCTTGTGCTGGCTCTGGGCCTGTGGGGAGGGATGGTGGGGGGTTACCGCCTATGTAAGCGGCAGATCAGACTGAGCCAGATGCGTGTCAGACCTAAAAGAGGTACAGAAGTGTAACTAAGGTACTCCCAAAGGAGGGAGAGGCCATTCAGTCAGGGGACAGGTTGAGGGCAAGGGAGAGTCTGGGACAGTGAGAGGTGACATCGGAGTGGAGTCCTGGGCACAGAGCCAGCTTTCGGTAGACAGGGCAGGGGAAAGAGAATGTTCTAGGCCAAGGCTGCAGCATCAGCAAAGGAGTGGGGACCACCTGGCTTGTGCCAAGGAGCTCTGTTCTAGGCTTGTGGTGGAGGAGTATAGGAGTTTGTCCCTGTTGAAGAGTGACAGGATGGAGGGCCTGGGGGCCATTTAGGAGGCAACTGCAGTGGTCAGGCAAAGACGAGGCAGACCCGGGCCGGGCATGTGGCTTGCGCCTGTAATCCCAGCACTTTGGGAGGCTGAGGTGGGAAGATCGCTTGAGCCCAGGAATTCAAGGCTGCAGTGAGCGACGGTCATCCCACTGCACTCCAGCCTGGGCAGCAGAGCGAGACCCTGTCTCTAAAGAAAATTAAAATAGCTGGCTGGGCGCGGTGGCTCATGCCTGTAATCCCAGCACTTTGGGAGGCTGAGGTGGGTGAATCACCTGAGGTCAGGAGTTTGAGACCAGCCTGAGTAATATGGTGAGGCCCATCTCTACTTCAAATACAAAAATTAGCTGGTGTGGTGGCGTGCACCTGTAATCCCAGCTACTTGGGAAGCTGAGGCCGGAGAATTGCTTGAATCTAGGAGGTGGAGGTTGTAGTGAGCCAAGATCGTTGTACTCCAGCTTGGGTGACAGAGGGAGACTCTGCCTCAAAAATAAATAAATAAGTGAATAGGCTGGGTGTGGTGGCTCACACCTACAATCCTAGCACTTTGGGAGGCCGAGGTGGGTGGATCACTTGAGAGCTTAGGAGTTTGAGACCAGCCTGGGAAACATGGTGAAAAACCATGTCCTCAAAAAGTACAAAAAAAAAAAAAAAGCAAATTAGCGAGGCATAATGACGCATGCCTGTAGTCCCAGCTACTTGGGAGGATGAGGTGGGAGGATTGCTTGAGCCTGGGAGGCAGAGATTACAGTGAGTTGTGATCGCACCACTGCACTCCAGCCTGGGTGACAGAGTCAGACAGACCCTGTCTCAAAAAGTAAAAATAAATAAAAATTTAAAAATATTTAAAAAAAATAAAGAGAGAAAGAAGATGCAGACCTGAACTAAGGCAGGTGCAGTGTGGGTTGTGGAGAGAGGTGCACTGTTGGGATGTTTAAGTATAGAGCTGTGAAACTGTCGGGGTGTGAGGTGGAGCGGGAGCACTTCGGTTAGCTAGATGGCAGTGGCGGTACCTGTCGCTGAATTGGGGAAACACCAGAAAAGAGGCAGTTTGCAGGGCGGTGTGTTGAATGTGTGGTCTCAGCGGGATGGCTGGTAGGCAGTCACACATACAGGCCCGGAGCTCTGGGAGGCCGAGTCAGGAGTTACACAATAAGGACTCATCGCTGAAGGGGGTGTCAGTGGTATGAGATAGTTGTGACTGTGTGTACAGTGAGAAGAGCAGAGAACCTGAAGTGGTGCCAGGGAGACCACCTCCTCTAGGATCAGGGAAGTGCCAGGGAGGGAGAACGGGAAGGAGTAGCCAGAGAGTTTGGTGGGGACCCAGGAGGGTGGTGACAGCTGCAGAAGTTTGATGCACGGTGCACACTGCGGAAGGAGGATGCTTTCAGGATGAAAAGCCTTTAATAGCTTGGAGATCGACAGCACTGTCTCCTGCCTGTAGATGGGCAGGGGCAGTCATCGATGTCCAGGCCAAAGTGGGCAGGATCTGCATGTGCCCTTCTCTGGGGTCAGGACTGAGGACCTCCCTGTGCCTTCCTCTGCTTCCCCTCTCTCCCTGTGTCTTCCCATCTCTCCAGTCACCTCACTGCCCTGTCCCTATCTGCTCTCCTAGCTTGGATCAGGGAGGAGGGCCACTGCTCCAGCAGTGAGGATGACACAGACGTGGACGTGGAAGGTCTGCGGAGACGGCGGGGTCGGGTGGCTGGCCCAGCTCAGCCCATGGCGCCGCTGGCTGTGGAGAACCAGGCTGGGGGTGAGGGTGCAGGCGGGGAGCTGGGCATCTCCCTCAACATGTGCCTCCTCGGGGCCCTGGTTCTGCTGGGCCTGGGGGTCCTCCTCTTCTCAGGTGAGTGGTACCTCTGCGGGTGGGGCTTTGGGCTTCCACACCTGCCTGCCTGCCCTCCTGCCGTGTTCTCTCTTTACCTCACCTCACCCCTCCCCGAGGGCCTCACCAGACTTCTCTGTCTCTGTCCTCAGGTGGCCTCCCAGAGTCTGAGACTGGTGAGTAGGGAGGGGCGTGGCCTGTGCTGGGGGGTTGTGTGTGTTCTCTGGTTCTCTAGGTCAGGAGTAGCGGTGCTGGGGGCTCACAGTTGTTTCTCAGTTATTGGCCTTGTCAGCTGTTCAGGGGGCCCCATGGTCCTTTACCGCACCGACCTCTCAGCCACAGGGTGGATCCCCAGCAGGAGCGGTGACTGTGAGTGGGAGGGTGTGGGGGGAATGGGCTCTGTGTGCCTCGGGACCAGTCTCAGGACTTCCCTTTCCATAGGGCCCATGGAGGAAGGGGAGCAGGTCCTTCCGGACACTGGGTCGGACCCTGAGCTGCTGGATGCTGTGGGGGACAGGCAGGTATGTGTGAATGCCTCTAGAGGCATGTGGGGCCTGGCTGGGGAGAACCTGGGCTGGGGGGTAGCATGGGGTAACAGGTTCTTCTGCCCTCAGGATGGGCTAAGGGAACAGCTGCAGGCCTCAATGCCTCCTGACAGTGTCCCCAGCCTGCAGAACATGGGTCTTCTGCTGGACAAGCTGGCCAAGGAGAACCAGGACATCCGGCTGCTGCAGGCCCAGCTGCAGGTGGGCACAGGCAGGAAGGGCTGGGCTAGGGTAACCAACCTAAGCCAGGTGTCTGTCTCAGCGTCCTCCCCAGAAAGGAGTATTTCCTATTTGCCCACACATCCTGACCCTCCCCTCTCCCACTGTAGTCACGGCATCTTCCCAGTTCTCCGTTCACCTCCCTTGTGCCACGGTTTGGGCCAGGGCTGCCATACCTGTTCCACATGGCATGTGAAACATACATGGTATCACCTGTGATTGACTGGTGTGGTCTGCCTGGAGCACTGTGTGGAAAAGGATTTAAAGACCATGCCAAGGCTCATGCCAAGTGCCATGATCAATGAACAGTGTTCCAGGTATGGGAAGTGGAAGTAAGGCCATGACAGCCACATACTGGTGAATCTAGGAAGTGTGTGCTTATGTAAGGACATAAGCCGGGCGTGGTGGCTCACGCCTGTAATCCAAGCACTTTGGAGGCCAAGGTGGGCGGATCACCTGAGGTCGGGAGTTCAAGACCAGCCTGACCAACACGGTGAAACCCTGTCTTTAAAAAAAAAAAAAAAAAAAGACATAGATGCTGAGACCCAGGATGGAATTTGGGGATCCCTGTGTCTCATTCATGATGGAGATGGGGTGGAGAATGAAAACCAAATCCTCTGGGTGTTCCAGGCCATAAAAGGGGCTCAGGCCACCTGTCCACTATGGTGAAATGGAATTGGGGTAGAAGGCATTGGGCCTAGCCTGACAAGAACTTTTTGTGACTTCCTTCATCCCAAACTATATTCCAGGCCCAGAAAGAAGAGCTTCAGCACCTGATGCACCAGCCCAAAGGGCTAGAGGAGGAGAATACCCGGCTCCGGGGGGCTCTGCAGCAGGGCGAAGCCTTCCAGCGGGCTCTGGAGTCAGAGCTGCAGCAGCTGCGGGCCCGGCTCCAGGGGCTGGAGGCCGACTGTGTCCGGGGCACAGATGGGGTGTGCCTCAGTTGGGGTAGAGGCCCACAGGGTGACAAGGCCATCAAGGAGCAAGGCCCCAGGGAGCAGGAGCCAGAACTCAGCTTCCTGAAGCAGAAGGAACAGCTGGAGGCTGAGGCACAGGCATTAAGGCAAGAGTTGGAGAGGCAGCGGCGGCTGCTGGGGTCTGTACAGCAAGATCTGGAGAGGAGCTTACAGGATGCCAGCCGTGGGGGCCCAGCTCACGCTGGCTTGGCTGAGCTGGGCCACAGATTGGCCCAGAAACTGCAGGGCCTGGGGAACTGGGGCCAGGACCCTGGGGTCTCTGCCAATGCCTCAGAGGCCTGGCATCAGAAGTCCCACTTCCAGAATTCCAGGGAGGGGAGTGGAAAGGAAAAGTGGTGGGATGGGCAGAGGGGCCGGAAGGCTGAGCACTGGAAGCCTGAGAAGGAAGAATCTGGCCGGGAACGGAAGAAGAACTGGGGAGTTCAGGAGGACAGGGAGCTGGCAGGAAAGTGGAAGGAGGGCAGGCCAGGGGCGGAAGAGTTGGGGAGCAAGAAGGAGGGCAAGCGACAGGGCCCTAAGGAACCCCCAAGGAAAAGTGGTAGCTTCCGCTCCTCTGGAGAAAAGCAAAAGCAACCTCGGTGGAGGGAAGGGACTAAGGACAGCCATGACCCTCTGCCATCCTGGGCAGAGCTGCTGAGGCCCAAGTACCGGGCGCCCCAGGGCTGTTCAGGTGTGGACGAGTGTGCCCGGCAGGAGGGCCTGACTTTCTTCGGCGCAGAGCTAGCCCCAGTGCGGCAACAGGAGCTGGCCTCTCTGCTAAGAACATACCTGGCACGGCTGCCCTGGGCTGGGCAGCTGACCAAGGAGCTACCCCTCTCACCTGCTTTCTTTGGCGAGGACGGCATCTTCCGTCATGACCGCCTCCGCTTCCGGGATTTTGTGGATGCCCTGGAGGACAGCTTGGAGGAGGTGGCTGTGCAACAGACAGGTGATGATGATGAAGTAGATGACTTTGAGGACTTCATCTTCAGCCACTTCTTTGGAGACAAAGCACTGAAGAAGAGGTGGGCAACTGTGGGGAGTTGAATCAGGTGGGACAGAGGCAGTTGGGAGGATGTGAGGAGCAAGGGCGGTTAGTTTGAGGATGCTATCCTTACTTTTGGTCCCCAGCTGGCTTCCCTTAGAGAAGGTATCCAGGTCTGCTTCCTTTCTTCCCTTGAGGGCAGGAAACGGCCTTCGCCTACCCGAGAGCAGTCCCCTTTTCAGGCGGGGGAATTCTTTCTTCTGAGTTGCCCTGCCCTGCCCCTACCTGCATGGCCCAAGGGATGAGGGAGAGCCCCACCTTCCTGCCTCCCTCACTGGAGCCTTCATCCTGGGAGAACAGGGTTTCCCCCCATATGGTTGGCGGTGCCTGCCTGAGTCAGCTTCACTGGGAGGAGCAGGGTCCTCTCTTTTCACCACGTGTATTGTCCCCTAAAGGCCTCTTTCTCCCCTGCTCGTCTTCCCACAGGTCAGGGAAGAAGGACAAGCACTCGCAGAGCCCAAGAGTTGTGGGGCCCAGGGAGGGGCATGGCCACCACCAGCGGGGCTGACGCCTTGCCCCATGGGGAATGGCCTTGGCCTGGGTCCGGCCCAAGATCCCAGCGTTATCTAACTCCTGGAGCTGCACTCTGTCCTGGCTTGTTTGGTGTCCTTGGATATCCTTCACGGAGTAGAGCAAAATCACCAGCCCTGCACTGATGCCACTTTCTCTAGAAAAAGGCCTTAGCTGGACCTGCTATCTATGCAAATGTATGCAAATACTCCAGGCCCTGGGACGTGAGCTTGTGTTTTGCCAATGTGAAGGGGGAGATGGGAGAGAAGCCTGTTTTGGGATGGGGTGGGGGGAAGGCAATCTGATTCTGAAGCCAAAGAGCTTTTATCCTCTTGCGTGTATGTCCCCAGAGTGGGCCCCTTTGTTTCCACATGCTGACTGGCGCCCCTGGGATTTGACTAGAGTTGCTGGCTCGAGGCCCAGCACGAGGACTTTCCCTGGGGTTTTGTTAGATTTGGAGGCAACTGTCCCCAGGGGTGAAGTCCCCTTTTTCACCCCTGCTTCTCCGGTAGCCTCACCTCCTGATATGAACTGTAGACTCAGATTCCAATAAAGTGCTGTTGCAGCTGTGATGCTGGGTGGTTTCTAAGCATGGGGGATACCCCACAACCCCTGCCTGAATGATGGGTCCATCCCAGGCACTGGTACTTTCCCCCTTGTCCTGTATCCCCCTTTGCCCTTGCCTTGCCCGGAAGCTGACACTTCCCTTTTTGCTCACAGCTGCCTTGGCCGAAGCCCTGGGAGATGTAGCAGATGGGTTTTGGAGTCTGAGCCTTGGGCTCAAATCCAGGCTGAGTGATCTTGGGCAAGTTAATCTCTGGGTTTCTTATCCTCAAAAAAGGTGATGGAAGGGCTGGGGGAGAGATTAAATAAAGCAATGCAAGAAAAATGCCTCTCCTGTTTTGGGCACCCAAAAAGTTACTGCCTTCTTTAGAGAAGAGTGTGGAGGAGGGAAAAGAACCCAGGTATGGCCGGGCGCGGTGGCTCAAGCCTGTAATCCCAGCACTTCGGGAGGCCGAGGCGGGTGGATCACGAGGTCAAGAGATCNGTGGATCACGAGGTCAAGAGATCAAGACCATCCTGGTCAACATGGTGAAACCCCGTCTCTACTAAAAAAATACAAAAAATTAGCCGGGCATGGTGGCACATGCCTGTAATCCCAGCTACTAAGGAGGCTGAGGCAGGAGAACTGCCTGAACCCAGGAGGCGGAGGTTGCGGTGAGCCGAGATCGCGCCATTGCACTCCAGCCTGGGTAACAAGAGTGAAACTCCGTCTCAAAAAAAAATAAAAGAACCCAGGCCCAGAAGGAAGAGCTTCTGGGGTGGGGAGGTGAGGGAGCCGCTAGGTGGCACCGTGGCTCCACATTTGCTCCAGACCTTGCCTCTCCTGCTACTCCCCACCCCCAAAATCTCAGACCCTACCCCACAGACCCCAGGGCCTGCTCCACTGGCCAACTCTCCCAAGATGACCAGACTCCCCTTGGCTGTTCTCTAGGAAGTGCTTCCTGAGATCTAACCTCAGTCCCTTGGGCAATACACTGAGCTTCCTAACCACCCTGGAAATACCCAGGAAGTATGGGGGACAGAATAATGTGATGTGACTGCTCAGGCAGGAGGCGGGGGACTCTAGGTTCCAGAATGGGCTGTAACTGATTTCCATATTGTTTAGCAAGCGAGTACGTAACACTGTTTAAGGGCTTAAGGGTATTAGCTCATTTAATTCATGTGTGGGTGTGGCAGGGGTTAGGGCAGGCTGGGGATGGAACAAGGAGCACTAATTCAGCAACATTTATAAAGTCTATTGTGTACCAGAAACAGAGAGGCACTGGGAATACAGAGGCACCTTAAGAAGCCTATAGTCCAGTAGAACCTGCTTTCTGCAGCAGAAGGAACTGCAGTTAGACCTAAGGAAGAACTTCCTTTCAGGCAGAAGGTCAGTGATATGGGCTAGGGAGACTTTAGGATCTGGTACCCAGGCCTGTGAACCACTGCTCTTCGAAGAAGCCTAGTTTTACCCTGTCCACATTGCTCGCCTTCTGTAGGTGCTCCAAATTCTTGCTGCCTGAACAGCTGACTGGTAAAGTTGGGTTGCTGAGAGATTGAGGCTTGAAGGTAGGTAGGATTTAGAGTCCTGGGGCAGGAGGCTGGGCCTAGGGGAGGGGATGCAAGCTGGCCTACCTGGGTTCTCAGAGGGTGGTGACTCCCACTCTGGCCCCTTGGGGCTTCTCAGTTTCATTTTTAGGGCTCATTTCCTTTGTTTGCATAACAACTGCCCAGGGAGGCTGCCAGGTTCCCCTAAGCCCCCTCCTCTTCCTTACCCACTCCGGAAGTAGAGATGCTGAGTGGGAGGTTTCTGAAGCTGCTGAATCAGGAAGAAATTGAGCCACGAACCCAAGGGGTATGTTGGGGAGGGCTGGGATGGCAGTGACATTGGCTGCTCTGATCACCCTGTCTCTGTGGTGCCCCTGGGAGGCGATCCCCACACTCATCACAGACCAGGAGGCTCCTCTCTCTGACAGACCCATGCGGCCCTGGTCGGGAGGGAGGGGCCCAGGGTCCAGGTCTTCGGATGATCTCCTGACCATGGGGCCAGTGTGTGGAGATGAGTTCGGGGGGCTAGAGCCAGGGGACAGCATTCCCTCCATCCCACAGGGCTTGGGGGCAGCTCTGGCCAGGGCAGGGCTTGGGGAGCTGCCACGTGTCCGTTTGGCCTCCTGGGGTTTGGGCTGGGCTCTTCCAGTTTTAGCACTTGGCATTTTTAGCTCTTGGCTTTCTGCCTTTTCCTCTGGGAGCTCCCTCAGCTTGCCCATTGCCCAAGTAGGGCTTGCTTCCCTGAGAGCTCAGCTCTAGGGTCCTTGGGAGGAATCACTAGAGTTGGGGGTGGCCTTCTTGGGCCTTCTACTCTCAAATGGAAAAATTCGATTTCCATTGGCCAGTCCCAAAAACTCATTTCCTAGTAGGCCCCAGTCTGCATTCCCCCTCCTGCCCCTGTCTCTCATTCTTCAGCCTTACCTCCTTCAGCCACCCTTTCCCCAGTGCCCTCAGTCCAGCTTCTGGACTTGCCCTCTCTGGCCCTGTGCCTCTTCCAGGACTCCCCCATCTCCTGCTGTCTCCCCAGTTGTCTAGGCCCCAGCCTTTCCCCATTGCCTGGCACTCCCACCCGTCCTGGGGTGACAGGTGGTGGAGGTAGATGGGGTGGGTGGGTTGTAGGTGGTGGTGGGTCACATCACTTCCCAGCCTGACCACTTCTTTTGGCTTCTGGAAGGTCAGGGGCACATGCTCCTTTTGAGAGTGGCTCCCAGCCTTGTCTGGCTGGGCCCAAGGACACACACTGGACTGGCTGGCTGTTGCCATGGGAACCTCCCAGGGTTATCCTGATGCAAGAATGTCTCCTCATCCTGCCTTTTTCTGGGCCACTGATGTTCCCGGCCCTTTCACATGCTTGCAGCAGGCGTTTGGTAGGGACACTGCAGGTTGCAGGGTGGGGGTGTGAAGGGCTGTTGCCTAAATCAGACAGCAGGTTCTTCCCCTCCCGGACTCAGCTGCCTGAGCCACAGAAGCCCCTTGCTAACCACTTCAGCCTCTTGTCTGAGTTCCCCATCCCCCCTACCCCCAGGCCTCCCTTAAGGTCTTCAGTAACCTTTGGCTCCCAGGATAGGTGACTGCCCACTCCCAAATGGAGAACAACAGTGGACCCCTTCCCTGCTCAGCTGTTCTTCTGGCTGGGCCTGGTCCTGGCTCAGATGTTCCTGGGCCTGGTCCTGGCTCAGACGTTCCTGGGCCAGGTGGGGACCCAGCCCAGGTCTTTTCTAACCAGAGCTTTGGCCTGAACAAGATTCGAGGTCGGAAAACCCAGAGTGTCGGACCGCTGCCCACCTGTGGGCCTTGGGCAAGAGGCCTCTCCTTAAGGGCTCAGCTTTCTCATCATTGAAGTGGAGACCACAGATACTGCTCTCAGAGGCTGTGTGAGGATGAAATGAGTCAGTGTAAGATACATGAAACGGCTTTGCAAGCTACAGGGTACTGATAACAGAGCGGTTATTTTTATTTTACTTAAGCTCTAAGGGGGAAACTGGGAGCCTCTGGGAGCTACTGATATGGGAGGAAAGGGTGTTGATTCCCTGACCATGTGGCAGAAGCTGGCGGGAAAAGATGCTAACTAGCATTCAGTTCTCAACACTGTGCTAGGTGCTGTGGGGCCCCCAATCCTTGCCCCAAGGCTAATTGGATTAGCTGCACACAAAGCAGAATTTTAATAGTTCTCTCTTAATGGTGCCAGGAGCAGTCTGCCAACTGGGTGGAGAGGAAGGAGGGGATGGCCTTTGAGTTGAATCTTGAAAGATAATAGGATTTCACAGATGGGAGAATGGGGAGGGCATTTCAGGCTGGGCAAAGGTGAGGCCTGAGGTGGAGGTATTACAGCCTATAGCCAGATTGTTCACAGAGGGGGCAAATTCTCCCGCAGGCAGCCTGCAGGTCTGAGGGGCCATCTACTCTAGGAAATAGGAGGGATGCCACTAATCTTTGCTGTTCTCCTCACCCTCCACTTCCACTCCAGAGCAGGGCCGCTTTGCAGGAGTTCTCACCAGCATGGGGCACTTACCTTCGCTCAGCCCCAGGGGAGGCACCCAGCAGAGGGGAGGGACATCCATTGAGGTCACCACTGAGACCTTGTTCAAAGTCAAAGGGACAGGTCATCTGGCTGGAGCAGGATAGGCAGACACCTGAAGCCACAAGCTGTGGAGAAGAAAGTGCTAGCTGGCTCCCTTTGGAACGTGTGTCGCCCATGGGTCAAACAGGCTGGCCATCAATGCTTGCTTATCTGGAATGACAGGGGAGGCCAGCAAAGAAAGAGGCCCGCTGGGTGCTGTGGCTTATGCCTGTAATCCCAGCACTTTGGGAGGCTGAGATGGGAGGTTGGCTTGAGGGCAGGAGTTTGAGACCAGCCTGGGCAACATAGCAAGACCTTATCTATACTAAAAATTAAAAAAAAATTTAACTGAGCATGGTGGTACACACCTGTAGTCCCAGCTACTCGGCAGTCTGAGATTGGAGGATTGCTTGAACCCAGGAGATCGAGGCTGCAGTGAGCTTATGATCCACCACTTTACTTCCAGCCTGGGTGACAGAGTGAGACCCTATCTCAAAAAAAGAAAAGAAAAACAAGGTGACTGTCAAAGCACTTCTATACCTTCTGTCTCACTGAGAAGTAGACTTTGAAGAATGTTAAGACCATCAGTATCTCTATTTAACAGATAAAGAAACTGAGATAGGGCGGGGCCTGTAATCTCAGCTCTGAGGTGGGTGGATCACAAGGTCAGGAGGTCGAGACCAGCCTGGCCAATATAGTGAAACCTCATCTCTACTAAAAACAAAAATTAGCCAGGCGTGGTAGCAGGCACCTGTAGTCCCAGCTGCTCGGGAGGCTGAGGCAGGGGAATCGCTGGAACCTGGGAGGCAAAGGTTGCAGTGAGCCGAGATCGCGCCACTGCACTCCAGCCTGGGAGACAGAGTGAGAGTGAGACTCAAAAAAAAAAAAAAAATGAAGTAGATGTGACCTGTCCAGTGATGGAAAAAACAAACAAACAAAAAAACCCAGAGAGATTAAGTGACTTGCCTAAGTCACATCCTAGCTAGACAGTGACCGTGGTGGAAGACTGGCCCTCGGTCTCTCTGAGGGCACCTCGCTTCTTCTCCAGCCCCAGCCGGCTCAACGTTAGTAGCACACTCCCAGCTCCCATTGGTGTTCCGTTGACTCCTCCCTGAGCCCCCGTCCTCCACCCCCACTTCGGCTGCCTGGGCTCCTGGCCCTGGAGGCTTTTCTTCTCTGGCCACCAGCTGCCACCTCATTGGCTCCAGCTAATGGGTAGGAGAAGGCCAGCCCTGGAAGCGCCTTTTGCCAGCTTCAGTCCTGCCTCTTGTTCAGAGGTGGAAACCGAGGGAAATGACTTGTCCAAGCTCACAAAGCTTGCTAGGGACACAGGGGAGACCAGAGCCCAGGGCTGCTGCCCCTAACTGAGAGTTCCCCTGTTCTTCCTCCCTGCCCTCTGCTCCTCTCCTCTCCAGGGCTCTGTGAGCTTGGCTCTGAGGAGCGGTCTGGAGGGGCTGCTTGCTACAAGTCAGGTTCTTCCTCGTGCTTTCCCTAAGCAGTACCCTCAGGTGTGGCTTTCTCTGCAGAGATTCCTGGTGGTGGCCACAGGGGGGCAGCAGCAGGCGGAACTGGAGGCTCTCCTCGCAGAAGAGTGGGACCGGAGTGAAGGAAGGGCCTCTAGGAGCTGCCCCAGGAACCTGACCTGGGCATGGTGTTATCAGGTCTTCACCTTGAGGGTACACACAAAGGCCTATTGAGCCTCAGGGGTGAAATCATGGCCTGCCTCCTCTCCCCCATAGAGCCCCCCATTCATTTATGCATTAGTCATTTATGGGTCACTTACCCTGTCTCTGGTCCTCGGCCAGTACCAGTGGATATGTGAAAGCAGCCATGTGAAGCCGAGTACAGTGCTGTGGGGGAAGCACTGGAACGGATCGCCCGCTGTCTGCGGAGGCCAGGTCTTCACGTCCAGGAGGCTGCCTTGGCCTGGAAAACATCTGTCTTTGGAGCCAGACAGGCGCAGCTCCACCAGTTACAACTGACTTTGAAGCAAGTCTCTCAATCTCCTTTTTTGGTTAAATGAGAATAGATTTGGCATACAGTAAGCACTCAATAAATGTGAACTATTAACCATCTGGGGGGAGAGACATATGAGTAAATTGATAATTACAGTATAGAATGAGATACTGTGTTGTGGGTAAATACAGGGTGTATCAGCAGCATGGAAAATGGGTTTCTGATTCTGACTCGGGGGTGGGGAGGTCAGGGAAGACTCCCTGGAGGAGGCAAGACAAGATAGATGGTGAAATACAAACTGCACTTATGTATGTTTTTGTTTAACTTGTGGACAAAGACTTACGGACAGGTGCAAAAACTAAATCCTGTTTACAACCCAGAACTCATTGTTCAGTGTGAGTTTTGATACATATAAGAAGGGATGTTATGATACCGGAGACAGTTCACTGATGGGAGTGTTGATAGCCATAAAGATTGGTTCCAAGCCAGGCACAGTGGCTCAAGCTTGCAATCCCCACACGGAGGTGGGAGTATTGCTTGAAGCCAGGAGTTCAAGACCAGCCTGGGCAAGAAAGTAACAGACACCTCATCTCCACAAAAGTTTAAAAATTGGCTGGGTATTGGGGCATGTGTTTGTACTTACTGCTACTCAGGAAGAGGAGGCTGAGGCAAAAGGATCGGGCCTAGGAGTTGGAGGCTGCACTGAGCTTTGATGGCAGCACTGTATTTCAGCCTGGGCTTTTATCTTAAGAACGTGATGTCTGGAATTAAAGGTATTGGCATATTTCCACACATCTGTACTATTCTTCAGTGTGAACGCTTAGGAATGAATATGATTTGAGCTCATTCATGTTAGGAGAGGGTGTCAAACTGAGAACCAGGCAGATCCACCACCTAGAGTAAAATGGACCCTAAAGCAAATTGGTTGAAGAAATTAGATCCCAAAATTCTTGGTGAATTTTGAAGTCTTCATCAGTATATCCATATTAAAAGGAGAGGACAGAAGCCAAAATAAAAGCATTATGGGCTGCCAGGACAACTGGATTAAAATAAGTATCAGTTTTGTTAGAAAGGGTAACTTCACTGCAGCTCTTTAGAGGATCTAAAGTGACCTTGACGGACAGTGGAAGAAATCACAGCATGAAATTCCTTGAATAAAAACTTATTGACTTAAAAGAAAAAAAGAACACAAGGAGTTCATTCCACACCATGACGATGGGAAGGATGTCTCAGGCAAAGAGAATGCCATGAGGATGCATGGTTAGAACCATTTACAGCCAATAGCAGAGCGTCCTGCAAGTGTTAATTTATATCAGCCTTCTCTCTCCAATTGTTAAGCGCACACTCCATTTTTAAGCTGTCTTGTCCTTGCCCATCTCCTGTGAGAATGATGCTCTTTGACAGCCAGTTCTGTTTTGTTCCCTGTTGTATCTCCAGTAATACCTGACTCATTTCATATTTTTAAGTATGCGTTGGGCTGAGTGCGGTGGCTCACGCCTGTAATTCTAGCACTTTGGGAGGCTGAGGTAGGCAGATCATGAGGTCAGGAGTTCGAGACCAGGCTGATCAACATGGTGAAACTTCGTCTCTACTAAAAATACAAAAATTAGTTGGGGGTGGTGGTACGTGCCTGTAATCCCAGCTACTCAGGAGGCTGAGGCAGGAGAATTGCTTGAACACGGGATGTGGAGGTTTCAGTGAGCCGAGATCGCGCCACTGCACTCCAGCCTAGGCGACAGAGCAAGACTCCATTTCAAAAAACAAAAACAAAAACAAAAACATGTTGTGTGAATGAGTGAATAAACAAGGAATCGACTTCTCTCCAGTCAGGTCCCCAAAGACTCTGCCTTCTCTTCTTTTTGCTTGTTGTGCTATTTCCTTACAAGCCCCACCCCATTCCATCCCTCTCCCACCAGGCTGTTGCCCCCGGAGCGGCAGTCATCAAACACCTGAGGACTGATTCATAAACCACATTTATAGTTACCAGCACCGGCAGAGTGAGGGCCTGGGTCAGCTGGGCAGTGATCATGGGAAGAAACACTAGACTCAGAAGCAGGGAATTGAAGCAAAAGCAATGGGTGGTGTCACTGAGCCAGGGTGGATGGCATGTGGTTCCACTAGGGGACAGGCTGGCTTTGGGGGCTGACCTTGGTGCCCTCTGCTCAAGACTCCTCCACCTGGGCAGGGTGCCCCCTTTTTAGGTTCTGCAGAGCTGAATGAGCTGGTCCCCTGCCGGCTCAAAGTGCCTGCGTGTGTGAATGCAGTGAGCAGGCTTCCTTCAAAGAGGCCTAGATTTGACTTCCAAGCTGTCCTCTCCGCCAGTAAGGTAGACCTTTAATTGCTCTGTCCCTCTGCGGAAGAGTGACTCTCAGGGTAGTTGTGCTCCGAGTTCTGGGGGCACCTCTGTTGTCTGAGGCCAGCACCATCTTCCTCAAGCATCATATTCCCGAACCCTCCATGAGGCTGTGGTGTCAGCCACCCCTGGCTTCCAGTTCGAGTCCCGTGGACTCTGGCCGCTACCTTGCCAAGTCGCCTCTGCTCCTGTCAGACAGTCCTGCTCCCTCCCTCCTTCCTGCCTCACCCTCACCAGCGCCCAGCCTTCAGATAGTGCCTCACATCTGTGCATTGCTCTGCTGCTCACTTTTCCCCGGGTTGTGGAAGGCAGGCAGAGCACGTTGTATAATGTAACCAGTTCCACCAGCTAGTGGACTTGCAGGGGAAGCACTACTTTGGGGAGTATTTGAGCCAGTGACCTTGAAAGGCTGGATGGATGAGCGTATGAATTTGCAGGTTGAACAGCTTCTGGTACGACAAAGCCCAGGTTGTGTCCATAAGGAGCTGGCCTCTCGAGGAGAGCGGGGGAAAGGCTCTAAAAGCCAGGGCCAAGGGATTGAGCAGCGGGATATTGGATGGGCTGGCCATGAGGACGGTGAAGTCACTGAAGATGACAGCAGGAACTGGGTGGAAAAGGAGACCGGGAGCTGGTGGCTGAGTGTCAGAAAATGAGAATGAGACTGGGTGCAGTGGCTCACACTTATAATCCCAGCACTTTTGGAGCCTGAGGCCGGAGGATTGCTTGATTCCAGGATTTCGAGACTAGCCTGGTCAACCTAGTGAGGCCCCGTCTTTATATAAAAAAACAAAAGAGGGCCGGGCGCGGCGGCTCATGCCTGTAACCCCAACACTTTGGGAGGCCAAGGAGGGCAGATCACCAAGAGATCGAGACCTTCCTGGCCAATACAGTGAAACCCCATTTCTACTAAAAATACAAAAATTAGCTGGGCGTGGTGGTGTGTGCCTGTAGTTCCAGCTACTTGGGAGGCTGAGGCAGGAGAATTGTTTGAACCCAGGAGGAGATGGAGGTTGCAGTGAGCCGAGATTGTGCCACTGCACTCCAGCCTGGCAACAGAGTGAGACTCTGTCTCAAAAAAACAAAACAAATCAAAAGAAAATGAAAAGGAACCACCAGGATCGGTGGGCTGCCAGTACTGAGGAAAGCAGGAGGGTAGGCCAGGCAGGTGGCATGAGCCTTAGAGGTATCACAGTTTTCCAAGAGGCGGGATGAGTAGTAGCGTGGAAATTGAATTTGGGAGGAAGGAAGGCCACAGACTCAAAGCAGATGCTGCGGGGTGAGGGCTGGGAGACAGAAGCCTCCACTTGAGACAGCGGTAAGGGACGGTGGAGTTCAGCTGACGCAGCAGGGAGGTGAACTGCTGAGACTAGGTTATGGGGGAAGTTTTTTTTTGTGAGCGAGTCTTGCTCTGTTGCCCAGGCTGGAGTGCAGTGCAGTGGTGCAATCTCGGCTCACTGCAACTTCTGCCTCGTGGGTTCAAGTGATTCTCCTGCTTCGGTGTCCTGAATAGCTGGGATTACAGGCACCCGCCACCATGCCCGGCTAATTTTTGCATTTTTAGTAGGGATGGGGTTTTACCATGTTGGCCAGGCTGGTCTCGGATTCCTGACCTCAGGTGATCTACCAGCCTTGGTCTCCCCAAGTGCTGGAATTACAGGCGTGAACTATTGCGCAGGGCCTGGAGGAGGTTTTCTGACTGCTCACTAGGCGTTCAGCAAGCTGGATCTTGAGGGGGAGGCGAGGCAAGAGGCATGCATTGGGTCAGGTAAGGAGACACTCCAGGAGTAAGTTCTCACTCCTTCCCTGTGACTCAGGTAAAGTAGGAGATTTGCGCCTTCCGTGGAGGCCCAAATACGCGTTTATTGAAGATGAGCTGGAAAGTCTGATTCTGTGTTGAATGACAAAGTGCTAAGAATAAGCCCCTTAACATCTAGATGATACTTGAGAATGTACAAAGTATTTTATTGTACTTTGTCATATATTTTCTTAGTTTCCTTCTAATTGTAACCCTGGAAAGTGGACATTATCAGTGGTAAGCTCAGAGTCACTTGCTAAGTGTCCAGGCTGGGGCTGAAACTCCACTCTGTGCTGCCTTCTAGTGCGTTGATGAGTGCAGTGCTTTCTGGGTTGCTTACACACACACACACACACACACACACACACACACCATCCTGCTATCTGTTCTTATACACACACACATACACCCTCCTGGAGTCTGTTCTTACACACACACACACACACACACACACACACACACTGGAGTCTGTTCTTACACACACAGAGGAGTCTGTTCTTACACACACACATGCACACACACACACTGGAGTCTGTTCTTACACACACACACAGAGGAGTCTGTTCTTACACACACACGCACACACACACTGGAGTCTGTTCTTACACACACACACACGCACACACACAGAGGAGTCTGTTCTTACACACACTGGAGTCTGTTCTTTCACACACACACACAGAGGAGTCTGTTCTTACACACACTGGAGTCTGTTCTTACACACACACACACACACAGGAGTCTGTTCTTACACACACTGGAGTCTGTTCTTACACACACACACACTGGAGTCTGTTTTTACACACACCCTCCTGGAGTCTGTTCTTACACACACACACACACACACACAGAGGAGTCTGTTCTTACACTGGAGTCTGTTCTTACACACACACACACATACACACTGGAGTCTGTTCTTACACACACACAGGAGTCTGTTCTTACACACACACACACACACACACACACACACACACACTGGAGTCTGTTCTTACACACACACCCTCCTGGACTCTGTTCTTTTTGCATCTGACCACTCTTCTGTACCTCTTTTCAACATTCAGGAAATTAATGGTTTCTCCCTAAGTCTCCACACTACACTGTTTCTCTAGTGGAGGCAGTAATGAGTTGCAGGCTCTCTTCTGACATGCTCAGAAAAATGCAGGATGGCAAGTCATAGCCAAAAACAACTCCACGTACTCAGCTGGGCTACGCGTCAGCTGCTGCGGGGAGAGGCAGAAGCGGGCGTCAGGGAAAGGACAGATCACCACCCCATTCTGTCTCTCAAACTCCTGGCTGGACGCCAGATTTCGGATGAAACCAGGCAATCTCATCCAGGGATTCAACGCTCCCTTCACCTATACTATTGATGTCACCCACGCCGTTTCAAGTGCTCTTACTTCCGAAAACCTTCGGGCCGGCGGCCGCGGCCAAAAAGGGATCAAAGGTTTCTCGGGGGCCTTAAAGGTCCAAATCGCAGTGGCGTCTCGGGTTATAAATCAGCCTGACAATAAAATAGCACGTGAGCGATTCTGCTGCTCCCCCGACATGACGTGCCAGACACGCCCCTCGCGTCAGGGCCCCCAGGAAGACCCATTCCCACTGTAGGGGGCGCGCAGGTTTGCTGTGGCACATGCGCTATAACGCACGGACAAAAAGCCAGTTTTCAAAACGTCTCCAATGTGATTGCGCTCCAGAGATTTTTTTCCCTCATGTTTTTAGGGCTGCGCGGAAGAGAACATGGGGTTCGCATCAGGAAATTTCAGACGCCACCCCCCTCGGAGGAAGGTAGACGCGTCCGGTTCCTCCCCGGGTGTCAGTAGAGCAGGCCGGGCTGTGAGCGAAGATTCTGGGCGGGGCTGGACTGTTCTAAGTGATTCCGACGGGGGAGCATCACTAGGGGAGGCTGCCCTGGGAAGGAATCGCTTTTCTCTCCGCATGTCTTACCCTTTTCTCCCAGTATCTGTTTGGACTTGAGTTGAGCGCTCGGTCGCGGGCGGTCAGCTCTGTTCTCAGCTATGGCGAGGAGGGGCTGGATGGCTCCCTGCTGCCTCTCCGCCCAGTGGCCGCGTCCATTCCGTGAGGTATCCTGATTTTAGGGGTAGGGAGAAGTGTCAGCTTCAGGCACCGCGAAGCGTGGCGGCCCCATGGCCCCGCTGGGAGGCGCCCCGCGGCTGGTGCTGCTGTTCAGCGGCAAGAGGAAATCCGGGAAGGACTTCGTGACCGAGGCGCTGCAGAGCAGGTGTCCGTGAGGCGGGAAAGGTGGAAGGGGAGCTCTCCGCACCACGTGACACGAGGGGGGCTTTGGGTGTCACGGAGTGAGCTTTGGAGTAGGGGTCCTTCGTTTGCAGGGCAGGAGGAAGACAGGGCTGGGGAAGGTAAAATGTCACCATCACATAAAACAGCAGTCTACACACGGGAGCCTCAAAAACCAGGTGACCACGTCTCCAAAGACCTTCAGCTGCAGGTCTCTCTAAGAAGCATTAGTAATGGTTCCTACCAAGGCACTTTCTGTATACCAGGAGTTGGATACCAGCCTGGGCAACATGGCGAGACCCCGTCTCTACAAAAAATCCAATAAATAGCTGGGCGTGGTGGCCCACGCCTGTAATCTCATTTACTTGGGAGGCTGAGGCAGGAGAATCGCTTGAGCCCGGGAGGCGGAGGTTGCAGTGAGCCGACATTGCGTCACTGCACTCCAGCCTGGGCGACAGAGAGACCCTGCCCAAAGCAAAAACAAAACTAAAAGATCCTCTTCACCTCTTTGTTAGGTACTGTGTAGCATTATTAGTATCTCCGTTTCAGAGGCGAAGAAACTGAAGCTCTAAAAAGTTAAACAGGCCGGGTGTGGTGGTCGTGCCTGTAATGCCAGCCCTTTGGGAGACAGAGACGCGAGGATTACTTGAGAGCCCGGTAGTGAGGCCCTAGTCTCTACACAAAAATTAAAAAGTTAGCTGAACGCGATGGCAAGCACCTGTAGTCCCAGCTGCTCAGGAGGCTGAGGTGGGAGGATTGCTTGAGCCCGGGGGCTGCAGTGAGTTATAATCACGCTACTGGCTTCCAGCCCACGCAGTAGAGCCTGAGACCCTGTCTCAAAGTAAAGTAAAATAAAATAAAATAAAATAAAATAAAATAAAATAATGTACGAAGTTAAACAAACAAAAAAACTTTGCCGGACACAAAGTAAGCGGCAAATCCAGGATTCAAATTCAGCTTTGTGGTTCATGATGGGCATCTCAGCAGTTAAAAGAAGATATAATTAAAACAAAAAGAAAAACAAACAAATTCAGCTTTGTCTTGTGCCAAGGACTGGTTTCTTTCTGGTTTTTCTGACTGCCTCCCCAAATGATGATACCCTTTTGTTCAGTCTTCTGTCAAAGCACGATCTTTCTGTGCAGGAGAATTTTGCTGAGACCCGGGCTAGGAGAGCAGAGGATGGGGAGAAAGTGGAGCGGGGCTCCTCTCGAAAGCTAGTGTGGTGGGGGTACCAGGAAGCTGCTTTTGGGTACCACAGGGGTTCTACAAAGGTGTGGGAGAGCCCAGAGCAGAGGTCACCACCTGAATTTTTCACCACTTTTCCTGAGTTGCATTTCTCCCCACCTCCATACCCTGACGTCAAATAATGGTCAGAAGCGCAGGCCCTGGAATTACACTGCTGGGATGCAAATCCTGGCTCACTGTTGATTAGTGTGCGATCTTGTACACATCTCTTATTCACTCTGTGCCTCCGTTTTTTTTTTTTTTTTTTTTTTCTTTTGAGATGGAGCCTTGCTCTGTCACCCAGGCTGGAGTGCAGTGGTCTGATCTCAGCTCACCGCAACATTTGCCTCCTGGGTTCAGGCGATTCTCCTGTCTCACCCTCCCACGTAGCTGGGATTACAGGTGTGTATCACCATGCCCAACTAATTTTTGTATTTTTAGTAGAGACAGGTTTCACCATATTGGCCCAGGCTGGTCTAGAACTCCTGACCTCAGGTAATCTGCCCGCCTTGGCCTCCCAGAGTGCTGGGATTATAGGCGTGAGCCGCCAGACCTGGCCTATGCCTCAGTTTTGTCACCTGTAAAATGGGGATAATAATAGGGTGGTTGTAAAGGATTAAATGAGATAATGTGTGTGAAGGGCTTAGAATAATTATTGGCACCTAACAAAGGTGCAGGAACTAAATATTGGCTATAATTATTTTACCAATCCTGGATTCACTACTTACAGTGTTGCTTTGGGGGAGTCAATCCTCCTTTGGCAACTTCAGCTTCCTCATCTGAAACATGCAAACAAGAACACAGCCAGAGCAAGATAGTAAGATGCTGTCTCTACAAAAGATTAAAAAAATTAGCTGTGTGTGGTGGTGTGTGTCAGTAGTCCCAGCTACTTGGGAGGCTGACGTAGGAGGACTGTCTGAGCCCAGGAGTTCAAGATTGTACTGAGCTGTGATCACACCACTGCACTCTAGCCTGGGTGACAGCAAGACCCTGACTCTTAAAAAACCAAACCAGGCCGGGTGCGGTGGCTCACGCCTGTAATCCCAGCACTTTGGGAGGCCGAGGCGGGTGGATCACAAGGTCAAGAGATCGAGACCATCCTTATCAACATGGTGAAACCCCATCTCTACTAAAAATACAAAAAATTAGCTGGACATGGTGGCGCGTGCCTGTCGTCCCAGCTACCCAGGAGGCTGAGGCAGGAGAATTGCCTGAACCCAGGAGGCGGAGGTTGCGGTGAGCCGAGATGGCGCCATTGCACTCCAGCCTGGGTAACAAGAGCGAAACTCCATCTCAAAAAACAAACAAACAAACAAAACCAAACCAAAACTTTGACAACAAACAGTAAAGCTTTGGGCTGAAAAAAAGAAAAAAACAAAACACTTATCGCCAGATATGGTCGCTCACTCGTGTAATCATAACGCTTTGGGAGGCCAGGAAAGGTAGATCATTCGTGGTCAGGAGTTCAAGACCTTCAGCTGCAGGTCTCTCTAAGAAGCATTAATAATGGTTCCTTCCAAGGCACTTTCTATATACCCGGAGTTGAATACCAGCCTGGGCAACGTGGCGAGACTCCGTCTCTACAAAAAAATCCAATAAATACCTGGATGTGGTGGCCCACGCCTGTAATCCTATCTACTTGAGAGGCTGAGGCAGGAGAATCACTTGAGCCTGGGAGGTGGAGGTTGCTGTGACCCAAGATTGTGCCGCTGCACTCTAGCCTGGGCTACAGAGAGAGACTCAGTCTCAAAAAAAAAAAAAAAAGAACACTTATTTTCCCGTGCATTAAGTGTATCTGTGAGCATCTCAAGGCAAGGACAGGAAGCATGTATCTTACTCACATTTGTATCATCTACATCCAAATAAGGCACCCCATAAATGGTTAGTTAAGCCAGGAGGTAGAGGTTGCAGTGAGTCAAGATGGTGCCACTGCACTCCAACCTCGGTGACAGAGTGAGACTCCATCTTAAGAAAAAAAAAAGGCCAGGTGCAGTGGCTTACGCCTGTAATCTCAGCACTTTTCAAGGCTGAGGTGGGCGAGTTGCAAGTTCAGGAGTTTGAGACCAGCCTGGCCAACATGGCGAAACCCTGTCTCTCCTAAAAATATAAAAATCAGCCGGGTATAGTGGCAGGCGCCTGTAATCCCAACTCCTTGGGAGTCTGAGGCAGGAGAATCGCTTCAACCCGGGAGGCAGAAGTTGCAGTGAGCCAAGATCGTGCCATTGCACTTTAGCCTGGGTGACAGAGCAAGACATTGTCTCAACGAGAAAAAGAAAGAATGAGTTTTTTTGTTTCATTTTTTAAATTTGCTTTTTTTTTTTTTTGGTAGGTCTCACTCTGTCTCCCAGGCTGGCATGCAGTGGTATAATCATGGCTCACTGCAGCCTGGAACTCCTGGGCTCAGCAGTGCTCCCACCTCAGCCTCTCGAGTAGCTGGGAGAATGCTGGGAGTAGCTACAGGCATATGCTGCCATGCCCAGCTAGTTTTTAAATTTTTTTGTGGAGATGGTATCTCTGGGTCTTACTATGTTGCCCAGGCTGGTGTTGAACTCTGGCCTCAAGCAATCCTCCTGCCTTGGCCTCCCAAAGTGTTGGGATTACAGGTGTGAGCCACCATGTCCAACCAGTGAATGAGTAAATGATTTACGTTATGGCGACCAAGTCAGCAGAGACTGAGATACCCCTGGCTGTGAGATGATTAGTTTAGGGTCTGGGCAATAATCTAATCCAGCCAGAATATCGCTGTGCCTGTTCACACTGTAATTATCACTTTATAGGTTTTACCTGTTCGTTTCAGGGCTCTTTTATATTCATTAGAGTTTCATAATAATCCTGTGTGGGAGACAGAACAGAAAGTGTTACTCCCATTTTCCGATGAGGAAATAGGATCAGGGACATTGAGACCTACCAAAGTTACATAATACCAGTAGTAGGAAAGGGATTTCAACACAGGCCTCTAGACTCCCTTCCTGGGACTTGGAAGCTCCTGGAAATTCTAGGTTAACTGGATTTTGATCTTCCTGTCCCACAGACTCGGAGCTGATGTCTGTGCTGTCCTCCGGCTCTCTGGTCCACTCAAGGAGCAGTATGCTCAGGTAGGTGGTGCTCTGTGGCGTCTGGTGTGGTGGGAGGGGCTGGCTCCTGGACTTTTTAGCCGCTGCTGCCTGATTCACTGGTATGATCCCCGTGACCAGTGCTGGCTGGGTGGTGGCCAGCTCTTAGTTTCTGTGAGTGGACCTTTCGGGGGCATTTTTAGCTTACGTTTCTTTGCTAATAGCCTCCCTCCCTTTCAAGCGTGTTCCAGAAGGTGTGTCCAGGAAAGGTTGCTGACACTCCAGTTGGCAGCTCTGATGCTGTGTGATTAGTAAGGACCTGCTCGTGTCTCCTCACACCGTGCCCTCACTCAGCTGGCCTGACACAGCCCCTGGAACTCTGCTCCTAGAAATTTAGTACAGGCCGAGCGCAGTGGCTCACGCCTGTCATCCCAGCACTTTGGGAGGCTGAGGCAGGTGGATTGCTTGAGTCCAGGAGTTAGAGACCAGCTTGGCCAACATGGTGAAGTCTTGTCTCTATTTCTTAAAAAGATTTTTTTAAAAAGTAAACAACAACAACAAAAAAGACATTTAGTTCCAAAAATTGTCAAAATATATTATTAAGTGGAAAAAAAAAAGACAAAACCAAGATGTATAGCGGTGTGTAGAGAATGCTCCATTTGTCTAAAACTGAAGTATACTCCAGGAAGGACTCTGTGACCAAGAATTGTAAAAGAATTATGACTATATCTGCTCATATATTCAGCTATTTAACAAGTATTTATGGGGTGCCTATCTCATGTTCGGCACTGTTTCAGTGCCTGGATGTGTTCTTTCACTGCGTGGGAAAGACACATTAGAAACTACCATTGGTTGCCCGCAGAGAGGGGACAGGGTGATAGAGAGATTTTTTCACTGTAAATCAATGTGTATCTTTGCATTTTGAACCAAATGGATTAAAAAAAAAAGGAGATTTCTAAAATAGAATAATAAGTCAGTAGGAACTCTCAGAATCTTAGACTTCAGAAAGGGAAGCTGGAAGGCATGATCAGCTTCCTACGTGGTGAGGAGACCTCTTGACACCCACGTTTTGCCCTTGGCCTCTAAGTGCACCCTTCTGGGACATGTACTCTGGCCCCATGGTCAGTTGGCCTGAGTGTGGCCTCTGGAGCCACATAAAATGACTTGCCCCTTCTTCTGTATGCCAGCTCTGCCTCTGCAGGAAGCATGGGGTCATCTCTTATCAGCTGAACAGACCCATTTGTAGGTTGGCAGCCTGAGGAATTGTAGGAAGAACTAAATTAAGTGTTTTAATTTATTTTTCTTTTTGAGATAAGGTCTTGCTCTGTCGTGCAGGCTGGAGTGCAGTGGTGCATAATGGCTCACTGCAGCCTTGACCTCCTGGATTCACCTGATCCTCCCACTACAGCTTCCCAAGGAGCTAGGAATACAGGTGCATGCCATTGTGTCTGGCTAGTTTTTTAAAACTTTTTTTTTTTTTTTTTGAGACAGACTTTCACTCTTGTTGCCCAGGCTGGAGTGCAATGGCTCGATCTCGGCTCACTGCAACCCCCACCCCCCTGGTTCAAGCAATTCTCCTGCCTCAGCCTCCTGAGTAGGTGGGACTACGGGTGCATGCCACCACGGCCTGGCTAATTTTTTGTATTTTAGTAGACATGGGGTTTCATTGTGTTGCCCAGGCTGGTCTTGAACTCCTGAGCTTAGGAAACCCACCCGCCTTGGCCTCCCAAAGTGCTGGGATTACAGGTATGAGCCACCACGCCTGGCTGTCTTTTTTCAAATTTTTTTGAGATGGAGTTTTGCTTTTGTTGCCCAGGCTGGAGTGCAATGGCATGTTCTTGGCTCACTGCAACCTCTGCCTCCCAGGTTCAAGCTATTCTCCTGCCTGAGCCTCCCAAGTAGCTGGGATTACAGGCATGTGCCACCATGCCCAGCTAATTTTGTATTTTTAGTAGAGATGGGATTTCTCCATGTTGCTCAGCCTGGTTTCAAATGCCCAACCTCAGGTGATCTGCCTGCCTCGTCCTTCCAAAGTGCTGGGATTACAGGCATGAGCCACGGTGCCCGGCCCATGCTTGGCTAAGTTAAAAAATTTTTTTTGTAGAGATGGGAGTCTCTCATTATGTTGCCCAGACTGGTCTCCAACTCCTGGGCTCAAGCGATCCTCCCTCTGTGGCCTCCCAAAGTGCTAGGATTTAGGCGTGAGCTACTTTGCCTGGCCTGGGTTTCAAAACTTTTTTTTTTTTTTTTGAGACGGAGTTTCGCTCTTGTTACCCAGGCTGGAGTGCAATGGCGCGATCTCGGCTCACCACAACCTCCGCCTCCTGGGTTCAGGCAATTCTCCTGCCTCAGCCTCCTGAGTAGCTGGGATTACAGGCACGCACCACCATGCCCAGCTAATTTTTTGTATTTTTAGTAGAGACGGGGTTTCACCATGTTGGCCAGGATGGTCTCGATCTCTTGACCTCGTGATCCACCCGCCTCGGCCTCCCAAAGTCAAAACTTTTAAGCAGGATTCTTTCCCAAATGAAACTGGATACAGAATTTCTTTGTATTCAGGAGATAGACTGGGAGAGACTCTGGGGTGGTGGGGTGGTGGTAGGGGGATGGGAGGAGGGAAGGGGTGAAGGGGGAGGCACTGAGCCTTCCCCATTGGGGCCTAGACACTTCCAAAGGCCTTCCAGGAGCACTTTCAAAACTGATCTTCCAAAGTTCCCAGACAGGTCTTGCTTCAGTCCTACTGAGTCAGACTGGCGGGGTTGGGTGGGGGGCGGGAGGAGAAAGGGGCAGGAGTTTGCATTTTTAAAACCTCCATGGAAGACTCTGATAGGCCAGTCTGCCCTTGCTCTGTGGAAGTCCAGCACCACTCTGTCCCCAACTCCCAGTAAAAAACAAAACCAAAATGAAATGTTCATGTATTGATTTCCTAAGTCACAAGGGGAAATCTAACCGACATGCAGACCACGATGCTCTTGGAGGGAAACCAGTTCAGGAGCAGGAGGTGGCTGCTGACCTTCTCTTGCAGCAGGGGGAGCAGGTGGGTGATCAAGAAATTGAGAGCCCGAGGGGAGAAGGTCTTACTGCAGTGAGTTAGCGGAGGAGCCAGAACCTGAACTGGGTGATGCTTTTCAGACCCCTCCTATCCTGGATCCCTTTGGATGGACCCTTCTGCTTGGAGAGGGGAGAAAGGAGCTCTCCAGGGTGGTCAGAGTAGCCTCTCCTGCCTGGGGGGTCCTCTGAGTGTGGGAGGCCTTGCAAGTGCCCAGAGCCAAAAGGAGTGATGCTGTTTCAGCAAAGGCACCAGGAATCTGGGAATGGGAAGGGGTAAGGGGGAGAGAAGCGGACATACAATCTTCCTGGGATTTGGGATGGGGGCAAATGATGCTAGTGGGAGGACATGGGATGCTGTTGTTTTTTTGTCCCCCTCAGATTTCCCACTTTAGATGAAGGCTAAGCCTGTGCCCAGGGGGTGCAAACTAATTTCAGGATTAGTTTAAGCCAGAAATAATTGGGAAGGTAAAACTTGCAAAAGGGAAATCACATCACACATTTCAAAGACAAATGGAAACACTTTCTGGATTACCCCCAGACCTTTCTTCCATCTGCCAGTGATCGGGATTTCTTAGTTGCTGGGGCTCTTTCCTTGCAGATCTTTGTCCTAGCTGAAACCTCATTAATCCTTGCATCAGCCTTGGGGGAGGCAGGTGTGGGTGAGGGATGGTTCTTCTGCGGTTTTAGGAGAGACCACTGAGGTTGAAGGCTGGTGACACAGACATAATGTCTTTTGGGCAGGAGCATGGCTTGAACTTCCAGAGACTCCTGGATGCCAGCACCTACAAGGAGACCTTTCGGAGGGACATGATCCGCTGGGGAGAGGAGAAACGTCAGGCTGACCCAGGCTTCTTTTGCAGGAAGGTTGTGGAGGGCATCTCCCAGCCCATCTGGGTAAGAGAGCTCCATGACAGCCTGAAGAACATCTGTTTCCCTAGCTCTTTGCTGTGTCCATCTCTCTGTCTCCACTGCCACTACCCTGGCCCTAGCCCTCACCATCTCTGGCCTGTGGCCTCCACACTGGTCTCTAACTGTGGCTCTTGCCCTCTGTGGTCTGTCATTACACAGCAGCCAGACTGACCTTTTACTGTTTGTTTGTTTGTTTATTTTTGAGATGGAGCCTCGCTCTTGTCCTCCAGGCTGGAGTGCCATGGTACAATCTCGGCTCACTGCAACCTCCGACCCCTGAGTTCAAGTGATTCTCCTGCCTGTCTCAGTCTCCCAAGTAGCTGGGACTACAGGTGCCTGCCACCACACCCAGCTAATTTTTATATTTTTAGTAGAGATGGGGTTTCTCCATGTTGGCCAAGCTGGTCTCAAACTCCTGACCTCAGGTGATCCATCTACTTCGGTCTCCCAAAATGCTCCGATTACAGTCTGCCTCTGGCCCAGACTGACCTTTCAAAAACATGAGCCAGGTGATATCACTCTTCTGTTTAGAATACTTCAGTTGCTTCCTATTGTTCTCATGAACAAAATGGAAATCTTTCACATGAACTTCTGGGCCTTGTGTGATCCAGTTTCTGCTACTTTTTTAGCCTCCTTACTCCTTGAGATGCAGCGACAGTGGACTTCTTCCTGGTCAGCTGAACTCCTCTGGAATCAGGGCCTTTGCACATGCCTTTCCATCTGTCTGGACCGCCTTTCTTTCTCTCTTTCCCTGGTTAGCTCCAGCTCAGTTGACATGACACCTCCACAGAGAAGCCTTCCCTAATATTCAGGGCTTAACTGTGCTCCCTGGCAGGTGCTCCTATAGCACCCTACCCTTTGTCTTCCTCATTCATTCTGGCAGTGAATATTGAGTATCTACTTATGCCAGTTGTGGTTCCAGGTCAAAAATGCAATGAAGTCTCTTCCTTCAGGGAGCTTACGTGATGGCTGAGGATGGAGAGGAGATAGACACAAAATAAAGACAGAATATGTCAGGTGGAGGTAAATGCTAAGGGAGTAAAATAAAGCAGGCCTAGGATATGAGGAAGATCGAGAAGCCTTGCTGTTTTAAGGGGGCCTGGGAAGGCCACCCTGATATGATAATGTCTGAGCAAGACCTGAAGGAAGTAAAAGGAAGTAAGGGATAACTGAACGGATATTTGGGGAAGTAGCTTTCCAGAGGAAGAGCAGGACGTGCAAGGGCCTGAGTGGTGAGTGTGTCTGGTCTGTCTGAGAACAAGCCAGGTGGCCAGAGTGGGTGAGGGTGAGTGGTGGGAGGTCAGGTCAGATCTCCCAGGCAGGACCTTTGGGAGAGCTGGGGCTTTATTCTGAGTGAAATGGGGAGTCACCAGAGGGTTCTGGGCAGAGGAGAGGTGTGATCTGATTTAAGATTGAGAAGGCTGGCCCTAGCTGCTGTGGGGGAAGATGGGAGCAGAAGCAGAGGGGCTGGGTGGAGGACCGTTCTGGTTTTTTTTTTTTGAGACAGAGTCTTACTTAGTCACGAAGGCTGGAGTGCAGTGGCATGATCTCGGCTCCCTGTACCCTCCACCTTCTGGGTTTAAGCGATTCTCATGCCTCAGCCTCCCGAGTAGCTGGGATTAAAGGCATGTGCCATCATGCCCAAGTAATTTTTTTTTTTATTTTTAGTCGAGACGGGTTTCCTCATTTGGCCAGGCTGGTCTGGAATTCCTGACCTCAAATGACCCTCCTGCCTCGGCCTCCCAAAGTGCAGGCATGAGCTACTGCGCCCAGCCAAGACCTTTCTGTAACAGGTGAAGTGACTGTGGTTGGGGCGTAAGGGCAGTGAAGGTAGAGTGGGGAGGAGGTGTCAATTTTGCTTGTATTTTGAAGATAAAGCCAACAGGATTTGTTTATGGCTTGGCTGTGGACAATACCAAGGATTTTGTTCTGAGCAGCTGGGCAAATACAGAATTATCATTTTCTGACACAGGGAAGGTGGGAGGAACAGGACCTGAGAGGAAATCAGGAGTTGAGTTTCAGCCGTGTTGAGGTTGAGACACTTGTTGACATACACTGTGATCACACTGTTATTTGATCACCGAAGACTTGTTCAGTGCCCGTCTCTCCCACTAGACCGTAAGCTGTGAGAGGGCAGGCACAGGGTCTGTTTTGCTTGCCACTCTAGCCTTAGCACCTGGCACAGTGCCCAGCACACAGTAGGTATTTGCTATAATACTTCTTTAATAATTGGATGAATGAACTTGTCAGCAGCACTGCCTGACCTGTAGTTGGCACTCGGTGGTGTGTGTTCAATGAATGAATGAATCCGTGAATAGTGAGTCCGGCTGCTGACATGGTCGTGGTAATGGGGGATAGAGCCACACCCCACACTGCCCTAGGTTCCGTAAGTCCTCCCACCTCCCCCCACTTCCAGCATCCTGTCATGTTGGTCACCTGTCTGTGTCCCTCCCCTGCAGCTGGTGAGTGACACACGGAGAGTGTCTGACATCCAGTGGTTTCGGGAGGCCTATGGGGCCGTGACACAGACGGTCCGCGTTGTAGCGTTGGAACAGAGCCGACAGCAGCGGGGCTGGGTGTTCACACCAGGTGAGTTGCTCCACGTGTAGGGCACAGGCTACCCACCCTTCGGTTTCCTCTGGGTCTCGTGCTGTTTCCCTGGGAGGCCTGAGGGGAGTGAGTGAGGGATGATAAAGGGGAATCTAAGGCCTCCTGATTAGGGAGTGGCATGGTGGAGGGCGTCCTGGGGGCTAAGGTTCTCTGGGCTTAACCTAGGCTGTCTTCTCATGGCCAGGGGGCTTCTTTGGTGGTCTGGCTGGGACCCACCCCGATGGTCCTTCACCTTTGCTTTCCAGTCCGGTAGGGGCTGACAGTGTTTAGGGGCAAACCTGACAAAGCTCACTGCTGTTTAACACAGTAATGGAGGTAGGAGTGGGTAGTGGAGGTGGGAGTCGGTGGCGGAGGTGGGAGTCGGTAGGTGAGAGTCGGTAGCGGAGGTGGGAGTCAGTAGTGGAGAGGAAGTTTTTCTGGGAGCTTCAATGGTACAAGCCCAGGACCTGCTCTGTGCACTTCAGAGGCACAGCTCAGGCTTCCTTCCTGCCCTAGGTCACTGTGACATGGAGCAGTTCAGGTCCGATGGGTATGACCACTACTAATGCTGCTCATTTCTGGGGCACTCACGGGGTCCAGGCCTGTGCTAAGCATTTTCTATGCACTGTCTCACTTTACCATGAAAACAGATAGAGCAGGTACATGCTGTTATTAGTTTACCCATGGTCAGATGAGGCCCGGGCCTGAAAGATCACTCTTTCCCAGGGTCACAGAGAGAGAGAGGAGGACCTGGCCTCCTGACCCTCTGGTTCTAACCCGGCACATGCTGCCCTCTGAGGGGACTGAATCAGACAGATTTAAGGATAGAAAAGGACACAACCAGCTTGACAGCAAATGAAAACACAGTGCCCTTTTGGGTTGTGTGTGGTTTTGCATGACCCGATTCACTCTCTGTAGGCAGTAGCAAGTGAAGAATTAAGTCAGCATGGACCAGCTGTGGGGCTCAGGTGACTGTGGGCTGCTGAACCTGCCATTGCAGTGTTTCAGGGGTAGGGAGGTACCTTCTGGGTGGGTAGCACTCGGCTCTGGGGTAGCTGGGGAGAGGCTGGGAAGGGCCCACTCCACCTGGGGCTGGCAGGCCACGATGCCTGATGTCTGTCTGGAGCGCCGGACCTCGCCATGCTTCCTCCACAGGGGTGGATGACGCTGAGTCAGAATGTGGCCTGGACAACTTTGGGGACTTTGACTGGGTCATCGAGAACCATGGAGATGAGCAGCGCCTGGAGGAGCAGCTGGAGACCCTGATAGAATTTATCCGTGCCAGACTTTAGTCACTAGGTTCTAGGAGTGAACTGGGGCCTGCTGAGGTGGGGGTGGGGCTGACTCTGCAGGTTGGGGGGTCCCCGATCCTGGCCGAGATGTGGAACAGACAGAGTGGGGTCTAGATTCTGGGGAGGTGGTTGGTGGATTTTCGGCAAGCCAGGAAACCTCTGGAGATCTCATTTTCTCCATGGAAGAATACGGAAGACAGCCATACTCTTCAGTAGGAGACTGCAAGGGCAAAGGAGGGTGACGTGGTGGTGCTTGAAGGAGAAACCCCAGGTCTCCCCCGCGCCAGTCGCCTCAGCCTGTGGTGGCCTTGCATCCTGACTGGATGTTCTCAGCCCCTTGTTCTGGACAAGAACTCAGGGCTCCCCAGTGTGCATATTAATAAATCTCTTCGGAGCATACACTCAGAGCTGCGCCTGTTTCATTTCCCCGACGCCAACCTGGCATGGGTGGGGTTTAGAAGGCCTTAGGGTGTCATGGTGGCTGGGAGCCCCTGTTCCACCTCCCACCTGGCTAGAATGTCCTACAGAGGTTACCTGTGCTGCACCCACAGCAACAGGCCTGTTTATGTTGGAGGTAGGATCGGGGTTGAGGGCCTTACCTCTGGGATGGCCCCATGAAAGGCTGTGATCACAGAAAGTGCCACCAGCAAGTGCCCCCTCTCCTTTTTTTCTTTTGAGATGGGGTCTTATTCTGTCACCTAGGTTGGCATGCAGTGGCGTGATCATAGCTCATTGCAGCCTTGACCTCCTGGGCTCAAGCAATCCTGTCTCAGCCTGCCAAGTAGCTGGGACTACAGGCACATACCACTACATTCGGCTAATTTTTTTTCATTTTTAGTAGAGACAAGGTCTCGTTATGTTGCCCAGGCTGGTCTTGAACTCCTGAATGTCAGCAGTGCTCCCACCTTGGCCTCCTAAAGTGCTGGAATTACAAGTGTAAGCCACCATGCCCGGCCCTGCCCTTGTAATATATACAGCCTTTTTAAATTTCCAAATTTCTTCTAGATTCTTCACAGCCACCCCATGAGATGGGCGAGGATAGGATTTCATCTGCATTTAGTAGATGCCAAGAACTCAGAGGAGCAAAACAACTTCTCCAGGGTTAGAGGTTAGAGGGCTAGTGTCAGCTCTGCCTCTAACCCAGGCCACCTGACTCCTGACCAGGGCCCCTTCTGCACAGTCCTATGGGTGTGACACAAAGTCCCTTGGGACAGCTCCTTGCTGTCCCCAGATCAAGCCTAAGCACTCCAACTCTCTGGCCCTGGCTTCATAATCCTCCCACAAATTCTGCTAGTTCTCACAGATAAGGGGACAGCCAAATAAATTATAGTTTCAATGTGACCCAAACTGAATTTTGTACATTTCTCCCCAGATCTCCTCTGCTATGCTGCCATCACCCTTGCTGAGTGCCAGCCACTGGGGACATAAAGATGAACAGGTCACAGGGCTGTTCCTTAAGGAGCTCTCTTGATGAGAAATAGATGCCCCCCCCCCCCAGGGGTGTCCGGCAGCCTGAAGTCAGTGCCAAAGAGAACTTTGGTTCTCTGGGAAGGAGGCTGGGCTTTCGTGACACCCCAGGCCTGCCGTACCAGGTGAGCACTGACTCTTTGTCTCAGGAGCACTGGCATTGCTGCTTGGAAATCCCTCTCTGGAGCTGGGAGCAAATGATTGTGAATAATCTCAGTCATGGAAATGCCAAAAGTCACTGGGGCCAACTCTGATGAATGTGGGAGGCAGTTTTTGGGCTACAGACCTTGATGAGTATAAAGAAGTCAAGTGTGGGCTGGGCACAGTGGCTCACGCCTGTAATCCCAGCACTTTGGGAGGCAAAGGAGGGTAGATCATTTTAGGTCAGGAGTTCAAGACCAGCCTGACCAACATGGCAAAACCCCGTCTCTACCCAAAATACAAAAATTAGCTGGGCATAATGGCGGGTGCCTGTAATCCCAGCTGCTTGGGAGGCTGAGGCAGGAGAATTGCTTGAACCCTGGAGGTGGAGATCATGCCACTGCACTCCAGCCTGGGTGACAGAGTGAGACTTCATCTCGAAAAAAAGAAGAAGGGCAGGAAGGACACAGTCACATCAGGGAGAACATAGAGTCCACGGGGCCAGCTAAGAGGCTTCTGCAAAATTCCATGCAAGAAGTAGCACAGGCTGAAGGAGAGGGTTGCTGGAAAGCAGATGGGTCGGTGGTGGCATTCAACTTTGTTTCCGACCCATCCCACCTGATACCGGGCATATTCCCATCAGTGAAACTGGCTCACTGCCTGAAGCGGAGCAGGGGTTCTGGGCACAGGAGCCCGGTCAGAACCTCCATGTTGGAGGCGAGGCAACACCTACTGCATGGCGTGATTACCTATTTGATTCCAGCATGTCTTCTGTGGTCCTGTCTCACCATGCATTCAATCACTCAACTTCCTGAGCACCTGCTGTGGCTCTAGGATCTAGGGACATAGCTGCAAGAGAGACATGGGTCCTGCCATCATGCAAGTTTCTGCCATCTGAAAGTTTCCCTTTCAGAAATAATCCTAGACATGGACGGTTCCACAGAACCTGGGGACTGATTGGCCACAGCAGTCGGGGAGATGGAGGAGTTCAAGCTTGTGCCAGAAACCCTGGGTTTTGTTGCCTTCCTTGAGGGGGGTGTCTTTGGCGTGTGGGAATGTGTGGGTACCTTCTCAGTTTGGGAGTCAGCCAATCCCTGCCTTCATTGGCGATGAGGGTCAAAGCTCCAGATGGATGTGAACGTATCAAGTGTGGTACTAGTGTAAGGGTTGACACAGACAGCGACGTAGGGACTGGTGGGTCTCCTTTGTCCTCCGGGAGGGGTGCTGCCCTGCTTTCTTGGCTCTGGGTATTGGGAGGAGTCACAAGATTGTGACTTGGGAAGTCAGTGAGTATGTCTACCTTGCGACAGGTTGTCACTGATGCCTCTTAAAATAGGAAGCCCAGTGTCTGCTGGATTCGAAGTTCACAATTTTTTTTTGAGATGGAATCTCTCTCTGTCGCCCAAGCTGGATTGCAGTGATGCAATCTTGGCTCACTGTAACCTCCGCCTCCTGGGTTCAAGTGATTCTCCTGCTTCAGCCTCCTGAGTAGCTGGGATTACAGGCGTATGCCACCACATCTGGCTGATTTTTGTATTTTTAGTGGAGATGGGATTTCTCCATGTTGGTCAGGCTGGTCTCCCCAACGCCTGACCTCAGGTGATCCAACTACCTCGGCCTCCCAAAGTGCTGGGATTACAGGCATGAGTCACCAAGCCCTGCATACTTATTTTTTCTTCAAGACGGGGTGTCCCTCTGCCACCTGGCCTGGGATGCGGTGGCATGATTATAGTTCACTGCAGCCTCAAACTCCTGGACTCAAGTGATCCTCCCACCTCAGCTTCTGGAATAGCTAGGACTAAGGTACGCACCACTGTTCCTGGCTAATTTTAAGTTTTTTTGTAGAGATGGGGTCTCACTAAGTTTGCCAGGGCTGGTCTTGAACTTCTAGCTTCAAATGAGCCTTCCACTTTGGCCTCCCAAAGTGCTGGGATTACAGGCATGAGCCACTGTGCCTGGCCAAGTTATTTTTAATATTATGTGTATGTTATTTTATTTCTTCTTCCTTTTTTTTTTTTTTTTTCCCCCAAGATGGAGTCTTGCTCTGTTGCCCAGGGAGTGCAGTAGCATTATCTCCGCTCATTGCAGCCTCCGCCTTCTGGGTTCAAGCGATTCTCCTGTCTCAGCCTCCCAAGTAGCTGGGACTACTGCACCTGCCACCATGCCCAGCTAACTTTTTTTTTTTTAACTTATTACTCACCCATGAATGTATGTATATGTTATTTTAATCATGATTTGTAACACTAACAGCCTCTTTAAAATTTTATTGTATTTCTAAACAACTTTATTGAGATATAACTAGAATATAATAACTGCATATATTTAAAGTGTACAATTTGGGAGGCACAGTGGCTCCCTTCTCTAATCCCAGCACTTTGGGAGGCTGAGACGGGCAGATTACTAGAGGTTAGGAGTTCGAGACTAGCCTGGCCAACATGGTGAAACCCTGTCTGTATTAAAATACAAAAATTAGCTGGGCGTGGTGGTGTGCGCCTGTAATCCCAGCTACTTGGGAGGCTAAGGCAGGAAGATTGCTTGAACCGGGAGGTGGAGGTTGCAGTGAGCCGAGATCGCACCACTACACTCTAGCCTGGGTGACAGAGTGAGACACTGTCTCAAATAAAGGCAAAAAAAAAAAAAAAAAAAGTACAGTTTACTGAGTTTTGACATATGTATGCATATGTGAAACCACAGTACATTCACCACGGACTTATTCATCACTCTCAAACATTTCCTCATGTCCCCTTGTAATCCCTCCATCCCTCCTCTCACCTATCCCTGACTCCCCACCCTCACTCCCAAGAAACCACTGGTCTGCTTTCTGTCACTATTGATGTTTATATTTTCAAGGATTTTATATAAAGAATAATAGACCAGGCTCTCTCTTCCTACCGCCGAAGATGCCGAAAGGAAAGAAGGCCAAGGGGAAGAAGGTGGCTCTGGCCCCTGCTGTCGTCAAGAAGCAGGAGGCCAAGAAAGTGGTGAATCCACTATTTGAGAAAAGGCCTAAAAATGTTGGCATTGGACAAGATATCCAGCCCAAAAGAGACCTCACCCGCTTTGTGAAATGGCCCCGCTCTATCAGGTTGCAGCGGCAGAGAGCCATCCTCTATTAGCGGCTGAAAGTGCCCCCTGCAATTAACCAGTTCACCCAGGTCCTGGACCGCCAAACAGCAACCCAGCTGCTTAAGCTGGCCCACAAGTACAGACCAGAGACGAAGCAAGAGAAGAAGCAGAGGCTGTTGGCCCGGGCCGAGAAGAAAGAGGCTGGCAAAGGGGACGTCCCCAGTAAGAGACCACCTGTCCTCTGAGCAGGAGTCAACACCGTCACCACCTTGGTGGAAAAGAAGAAAGCGCAGCTGGTGGTGATTGCTCATGATGTGGATCCCATTGAGCTCGTTGTCTTCTTGCCTGCCCTCTGTCGTAAAATGGGAGTCCCTTACTGCATCATCAAGGGGAAGGCAAGACTGGGACGTCTCGTACACAGGAAGACCTGCACCGCTGTCGCCTTCACACACATTAATCCGGAAGACAAAGGTGCTTTGGCTAAGCTGGTGGAAACTGGCTGCACCAATTACAATGACAGATACGATGAGATACGGCGTCACTGGGGAGGCAATGTCCTGGGTCCCAAGTCTGTGGCTCGCATCGCCAAGCTAGAAAAGGCAAAGGCTAAAGAACTTGCCACGAAACTGGGTTAACTGTATACCGTTTTCTTTAAATAAAAATAATTAATGCAAAAAAAAAAAAAAAAAAGAATAATAGACCGGATGAGGTGGCTCAAGCCTGTAATCCTAGCACTTTCGGAGACTGAGGTGGGCAGATCACCTGAGGTGGGAAGTTCGAGACCAGCCTGACCAATATGGAGAAACCCCGTCTCTATTAAAAATACAAATTAAGGCTGGGCACGGTGGCTCAAGCCTGTAATCCCAGCACTTTGGGAGGCTGAAGCGGGCGGATCACGAGGTCAAGAGATCGAGACCATCTTGGCCAACATGGTGAAACCCCGTCTCTACTAAAAATACAAAAATTAGCTGGGCATGGTGGCGTGCGCCTGTAGTCCCAGCTACTCGGGAGGCTGAGGCAGGAGAATTGCTTGAACCCAGGAGGCGGAGGTTGCAGTGAGCTGAGATTGTGCCACTGCACTCCAGCCTGGCGCCTAGCGACAGAGTGAGACTCTATCTCAAAAAAAAAAAAAAAAAAAAAAAGAAGATACAAATTAGCTGGGTGTGGTAGCGCATGCCTATAATCCCAGTTACTCAGGAGGCTGAGACAGGAGAATCACTTGAACCTGGGAGGTGGAGTTTGCAGTGAAGTCCAGATTGCGCCATTCCACTTCAGCCTGGGCAACAAGAGTGAAACTCTGTCTCAAAAAATAATAAAATTTGGGCGGATGCCATGGCTCATGCCTGTAATCCTAGCACTTTGGGAGGCCAAGGCAGGCGGATCACCTGAGGTCCGGAATTAAAGACTAGCCTGGCTAACATGATGAAACCCTGTCCCTACTAAAAGTAAAAAAGAAATTAGCCAGGTGTGGCGAACACCTGTAGTCCTAGCTACGTGGGAGGCTGAGGCAGGAGAATCACTTGAGCCCAGGAGTTTCCTTCATTGAACATAATTATTTTGAGAGTCATCCACATTATTGTTGGTATCAGTAGTTCATCCCTTTTTCTTACGGGTATGTGGTAAGAATATACCACAGTTGTTTGCCAATTCACCTGTTGATGAATATTTGGGTTGTTTCTAGTGTTTGGATATGACAAATAAAGCAACTATATATATTCATGTACAACATGTACAGGTCTTTGAGTGGACCTCTGCTTTCATTTATCTGAGGTAAGTATCTTTTCAACTTTTTTTTTTTTTTGAGACAGAGCTCTGTTGCCCAGGCTAGAGTGCAGTGACACCATCTCGGCTCACCGCAACCTCCACCTCCCGGGCTCACGTGATTTTTCTGCCTCAGCCTCCTGAGTAGCTAGGACCACAGGTGCTCGCCATCACGCCCAGCTACTTTTTGTGTTTTTTTTGTAGAGACTGGGTTTTGCCATGTTTCCCAGGGTGATCTTAAACTCTTGGGCTCAAGCAATCTGCCTGCCTTAGCCTCCTAAAGTGCTGGGAATACAGGCATGAGCCACTGGGCCTGGCTTAACTTTTTTTTTGAAACTGTGTCTCACTCTTGATTGGAGTGGAATGCAGTGGCATGATCACAGCTCCCTGCAGCCTCGACCCCCTGGGCTCAAGTGATCCTTCCATCTCAGCCTCCCGAGTAGCTGGTACTACAGGCATAAACCATCACATCCAGCTAATTTTTTTGTATTTTGTAGAGACAGGGTTTCTGCATGCTGCTCAGGCTGGTCTCAAGCTTTTGGGCTCAAGCATTCCTGAGTCCAGGGGTTTGGCAGGTGGAGGGCTGCTTCATCCTCCCGAAGTGCTGGGATTATAGGCGTGGGCCACCATGCCCAGCCACCTTTTTAACTTTTTTTTGAGATGGAGTTTTGCTTTTGTTGCCCAGGCTGGAGTGCGATGGGGCTCACTGCATACTCCGCCTCCCAGGGTCAAATGATTCTCCTGCCTCAGCCTTCTAAGTAGTTGGGATTACAGGCATGTGCCACCACTCCGGGCTAATTTTTGAATTTTTAGTGGAGATGGGGTTTCACCATGTTGTCAGGCTGGTCTCGAACTCCTGACCTCAGGTGATCCACCTGCCTCAGCCTCCCAAAGTGCTGGGGTTACAGGTGTGAGCCACTGTGCCCAACCTTAATTTTTTTTTTTTTTTTAATATGGAGTTTTGTTCTTGTTGCCCAGGCTGGAGTGCAATGATGAGATCTTGGTACACTGCAGTCTCTGCCTCCTGGGTTCAAGTGATTCTCCTGCCTTAGCCTCCCAAGTAGCTGGGATTATGGGCACCTGCTACCATGCCTGACTAATTTTTTGTATTTAGTAGAGACAGGGTTTCACCATGTTGGTCAGGCTGGTTTCAAACTCCTGAACTCAGGTGATCCACCCACCCTCTCAAAGTGCTGAGATTACAGGCCTGAGCCACTGCATCCAGTCTACCTTTTTAACTTTTAAAGAAATCTCTGCCAAAGTGTTTTCCAAAGTGATTGTACCGCATTCCTACCACTAGTGAATGAGAGTTACAGTTGCTGTGCATTCTTACTAATACTTTATGTGATCAGTCTTTTCCATTTTAGTCATTTTAGTAGGTATGTAGTGGTATGTCATTGGTTTTTTTTCTTTTGAGACAGAATTTCGCTTTGTCACCCAGGCTGGAGTGCAGTGCTGTAATCTTGGTTCACTGCAACCTCTGCCTTCTGGGTTCAAGTGATTCTTCTGCCTCAGCCTCCTGAGTAGCTGGGACTACAGGTACATGCCACTATGCTGGGCTAATTTTTGTATTTTTAGTAGAGACAGAGTCTTAGTGTGTTGGCCAGGCTGGTCTTGAGCTCCTGACCTCAAGTGATCTGCCTGTTTCGGCCTCCCAAAGTGCTGGGACTGGAGGCGTGAGCTACCCTACCTGGCCCTCACTGGCATTTTATTTGCATTTTCCTCATGACTAATTAGGTACAAAGCTTGTATTCACATTTGATAAAATCTGTCAGCAAGCTTGAAAGACAGTGATAGAGTTTGGATATTTGTACTCACCTGAATCTCATGTTGAAATGGAATCCCCAGTATTGGAGGTGGAGCCTAGTGGGAGGTGTTTGGGTCATGGGCGCAGATCCCTGGTGAATGGCTTGGGCCATCAACGTAGCCATAAGTGAGCTCTTGCTCTGAGTTCACACGAGATCTGTCTGTTCAAAAGTGTGTGGCAGAAGCCAAGGTAGGAGGAGCCCAGGAGTTTGAGACCAGCTTGGCCAACATAGTGAGACCTTGTCTGAATTCATTAAAAAAAAAAAAAAAAAAAAAAAGGGTGTGGCCCCTTCCCCACACTCTCCCTCTCTCTTGCTTCTACTCTTGCCGTGTGACACATGCCTGTTCCTCCTTTGCCTTCTGCCATGATTGCAAGCTTCCTGAGGCCTCCCCAGAAACTGAGCAGATGCCAGCACCATGCTTCCTGTAAAGCCTGCAGAACAGTGAGCCAATCAAACCTCTTTTCTTTATAAATTACCCAGTCTCAAGTATTGATAGCAATGCAAAAATGGCTTAATGTAGATGAAATATCCTCAGCCTGATACAGAATATCTGCAAAAGCCCTACTGGTAACTACACACGTAACAGTGAAATACTGAATGTTTTCCCCCTAAGACTGGGAATAAGGCAATGGTGTCTGTTCTCATCACCTGCTCGACATTCTACTGGAGGTTCCAGACAGTGCAATAAGAGAATAAAAAAATAAATAAATAAAAGGCATCTAAATTGGGAAGGAAGAAATAAAAGTCTCTTTATTCATAGATGATGTGATACTCTATGTAGAAAATTGGATGGATTCTCCAAAAAAGTTAGCAGAACTTATAGGTGAGTTCAATAAAGTTGCAAGATCAATATACAAAAGTCAATATTTCTATTTCTTAGCAATGAGCAATCAAATTGAGATGAATAATACCAATTACAATGCCATAAAAATATGAAATAGAGATAAATCTGATAAAAGACACATAAAATCTGTACACTGAAAGTGGCAAAACATTGCTAAGGGAAATTAAAAAACTAAGCAAAGAGATTGTACCATATTCATATATTGGAAGATTCCATATATATATATATTTTTTTGAGATTTTTTTCTTCTCTGCTGCCTGGGCTGGAGTGCAGTGGCATGATCTCTGCTCACTGCAACCTCCACCTCCCAAGTTCAAGCGATTCTTGTGCCTCAGCCTCCCATGTAGCTGGGATTACAGGCGCACACCACCATGCCTAGAAAATTTTTGTATTTTTAGTAGAGACGGGGTTTCACCATGTTGGCCAGGCTGGTCTCAAACTCCTGACCTCAAGTGATCTGCCCACTTTGGCCTCCCAAAGTGCTGGTATTACAAGGATGAACCACCACACCTGGCTCAATATTGTTAAAATATCTATTTTTTAAATTCAGGTGTAATCACATACAGTGAAATGTACTGATCTTAAGAGTACAGTACAATGAGTTTTAACAAATGTGCGCACCTGTATAACACAACCCCGTATCATGATAGAACACATTTTCATTATTTTAGAAGGTTTCCTTTTAACTCTTCCCACTCAATCTCTGCTCTCCTAGAAACAATTGTTTTGAATTCTTTCACCGTAAATTAGTTTTGCCCGTTCTAGAATTTTATACAAATGACTAACATCCAACTTTAAACCAAACGTACAACAATAATTTATAATTTAGACTTCACTAGTTTATTTTTTATTTTTTTTGAGATGGAGTTTTGCTCTTGTTGCCCAGGCTGGAGTGCAGTGGTGCAATCTTGGCTCGCCGCAACCTCCGGCTCCCCAGGTTCAAGCGATTCTCCTGCTTCAAGCTCCTGAGTAGCTGGGATTACAGGCATGCACTACCACACCTGGCTAATTTTGTATTTTTAGAGATGGGTTTTCTCCCTGTCGGTCAGGCTGGTCTTGAACTCCTGACCTCAGGTGATCCGCCCGCCTTGGCTTCCCAAAGTGCTGGGATTACAGGTGTGAGCCCCCACGCCCGGCTTCACTGGCTGATTGCTCACTTTCAATCCTTTTATAGTATCTCAACTTCCCCATTTTGAATTTTGTATTTTGATTCCTCTTCAGATAGTTGATGTGTCTCAAACATTTTTTTGAAAATGGTATGTAGATAATTTTTTTTTTTTTTTGAGACAGAGTCTCACTCTGTCACCCAGGCTGGAGTGTAGCGTTGAGATCTCGGCTTAAACTGCAATCTCCGCCTCCCGGGTTCAAGTGATTCTCCTGCCTCAGCCTCCTGAGTAGCTGGGATTACACGTATGTGCCACCACGCCTAGCTAATTTTTGTATTTTTGTAGAGACAGAGTTTCACCATGTTGGCCAGGCTGGTCTCGAACTCCTGACCTCAGGTGATCTGCCTGCCTCAGCCTCCCAAATGCTGGGATTAGAGGTGTTGGCCATTGCGCCTGGCCATGATGTGTTTTCTGAACCTGTATGTATGAGAGAATGACATTCTCTTGCCTCTATATTTGGGCAATGACTTGGTTGGCATAGGTTTCACGACCTGGCTCCACTGTCTGGAGAGCAGCAGGTCACCTTGACTTTTGTTCCTTTGACGGTAACCTCCTTTTTTTGTTTTGCCTGGATGCTTTTGGATATATTCTTTCTTCTTTTTGTCTTCATTTTTGAAATTCAAATCCTGGCATTCTCCAAGGCAGAGACATGAACGTGTCTTAAAGGGAAAAAGTTGGCGTCTTATTGTTCCTGGTAAAGCATTATTGAATAACAAGATGGAAACTGAAGTGGTCTTGTACATCCAATTGCCTACTGCAACCTAAACTAGTAACCTTGGGCATTTGGGCTCAGACACTTCAGGGCTGTTGCCTTTATCAATCGGCTCTGGGAGGTCCTCTCTGCTTTGAGGACCTGCTCTCAACTATGGCAAATTTTCATCCCCAAGAGTGGATTTGGGTTTTGGAAAGAACCAAAGGGAATTTGGTACTAAATTCTGGTGAAGGAGACAAGGTGAAGGATGCATCTTTTGGCCAGGAAAAATTGTTCTGTTATGTAATAACTGTAAAACTTATTAATTCTAAGGGAGGAATTTTTAAAAGTTCCTTAGCAATCAAGCCTCTGTATCTTTGCATGTGCCGTTCATGCTGCCTATAGTGCCCTTCCTATTTGCTTGGGCTTGGACCCCTACAACTTGAACAGAGCAAGGGGCATTCTGCCTCCATTCCCAGAATGCTCCCACAGAGTACACTTTCTCACTCCTCCACCACCCTGGGAACAAGTAAGGAAAGGTTTTTTTCTTCTGAGTCTTTGGTACATTGCACATAGTAGAGGTATATTAGTAGGTTTTGCATTGTCAGAAAGGAGTACCTGAGACTGAGTAATTTAGAAAGAAAAGAGTTCTGCAGGCTGTACCAGCATGGCACCAGCATCTGCTCTGCTTCTGGTGAGGTCTCAGGAAGCCTTCGCTCATGGCTGAAGGCAAAGGGGGAGCAGGCGTGTCACGTGGCGAGAGAGGGAACCATCCCAGACTGCTTGATGTTTGTGACAATGAAGAAAATGTATGTGTTAGAAAACAATATGACTTCCTAAGCTATTGTCATGAAGCAGTTGACATTTATTTGGATGTAGAAAATGATGGTGAAAGTGTTTGAAGCGAGAACAAATTGCCTCCTGTTGCATTACTCTTATTCATTACCCACAGTGGCGTGCCGGTACGTGTTTAACAATCACTCCCCGGAAGGGGAAGAACAGCCCTGCTTTGTAGTGTTTGACCATTTCTGTAGTGTAAATATTCCCGCTACGGCTGATTTCAGTCTATCAATGGGTTATCAACTAGCTAGCAAAATCCCTGAACATGCAAAATGTTGACTCTTGCAAGCCGGTAGAAGGTGGCTGAAGCTGGCTCCGATGCGCTACCTCTTTTTTTTTCCACCATCGCCCAGTTCATTTGCATGCCCTTTATACGGCACATGTCTACGACATATTTTATCCCTTGCATCAATCTGATACTACTTGTATCTTCATTTTACAGGTAGTAAAATAAGGCCCAGAGACAAAGGGACTTGTTCAAGGTGGCAAAGCTTTCCTGTCTATTCCTGGGTTCAGTCTCTCACTGTAGCTCCTTGTCTGGAGCACAACACTTCGAGGGGCTAGAGAGATGTCTTCTTTGCTCAGCTTTCTGCCCTCTGGTGTTGAGGGAGGGGCCCAAGGACCCCATGCTTGGCACCAGCTCTCATGCCCAGGACTTCCCTTTGCTGGCAGCTGAGCTGTGATGAATGTTGGCATTTGTTGCATTCATTTGCTACTGGATAAACAGGTGACAAGGAGTTTAACAGCTTTCATTGACGGGGATCAGCTCTCGCTCTCATGGCCTCATTCAGGATCTGGACAGTGTCTTGTTGTCTGACAGCTAAGTGAAGTGATGAATCCCCCTTTACAGTTTAGGATTTTAAGTCTTTTCTTCCAGATGAGTCCCAGGAGCATCCAGCCATAGGCAAGGTCTTTAGGAGCCCAAGCTAATGGTGGGGATGGCTCCCCCAGGAGATGAGAGGTGAACGTGCTGCCTGCTTCCTGCTATGTCATTTTATCTTTAACAGCTTCTAGTTTCTGGGCTTGTTGAGGGTCTGTGTTAGGGACTGTGTGAGACTTTCTGAGAGATCACCACCTAGATATGTGATGTCACAGAAAGTGAGTATTGTAATGGACCTCAGTGATCTAGCTAGAAACTTCTTGCTTACAGATGAGGAAACCGAGACTCAGAGAGGGGAAGTAGTTTGCTTGAGGTCAAGCAGCAGTGAGTAACAGTGCCAGAAGTTGGCCCCAGGGCTTCTGACTCCCCACTCTGCGCCCTTCCCTCACCCTAAGTGTCTCTGAGAGAGCATGAAACTGTGCCCTTTCTCAGCGGAGGGCAGAGACGACTCAGCCTGAGCCTGTGGGAGCTCAGCCCAGTTCCCTGCTTCCTGGGCTTGTCCAGCCTTCTCTGAAGAGGCCAGGCCACCTGCCTATTCCACCTGGCATGTCCTGCTTAGGTGAATCAAGCTGTACCAGGATGAGGAAGCCACAGAGTCACTTCCCAGAAGGGAAAATAATGCTGTGTGCTAGAGGACGACGGGGTGGGAAAGCCGGGAACAGACTTGGACTTGCTGTTCCTGGGGTGCTGCGGCTGAGATTTCTGAGTTGGGGGGTGCCCTGCCCTTCACCATGGCTGCTTTCCATCTGGGCATTGACTATGTCTGCTAAGTGGGACGTCCCAGCAATGTCCTTCCATCGTGATGCCTTTGGTGAATTTCCAGGCACATCGGAGCTGAGCCAGTGGTGGCTTAGGCTCCTCAGCTCTTCTGCTGCAGTGGCTGGCTGTCCTCAGGACAGCTGGCTTGGGTTGGGTGTTGTTCTAGCAGATCTGGGATGTTCCAGGAACTGTGCTATATATCCTGTTGAGTATTGGCCAAGTGTGCCAGGAAGGGCAGGGGGCCAAGGACTTGGATTCATTTGGCAAAGTTAACTCTCAGCACCTCTTGAGAACACTAGAGAGAGGGGGCTCAGAGCCTTGCTTGGGGAGGGTCAGTGGGGAAGCAGCGGATCAAGGGAAGATAACATGGTGGCGTGTTTGATGGTTTGCCACGTGTTTTCCCATATATTATTTCATCTGATCCTTGCCATAGCCCCATTATTGTTTCCATTTTAAAACTGAAGAAATGGGGACACAGAAAGATGAAATGACTTTGCCCAGCACACGTTGCAGTCAAATTGGAATCCCACCTGTCACTCTCTACCTGTGAGATCTTGAGCATGTTAGATTACCTTTCTGAGCCTTGATTCCTGCCTGTACAAAGGGGATAATGAATGCTGCTTTGCGAAGGTTTGTTTAGGCAGTACAGTATTTGCCCTGAGTGGGAACCCAGGGCCTCTGACTTTTTCCTTTTCCCCTGACCTCAAATCACACAGCCCAAGACAGTGGAGCTGGGCCTGGGATTGAACTTCTGTTCCGTTTTTTAGTGTCTTGTCCCCCTTACTCTTTGGTATACGTGAGATAAAGCTGGCAGTTTTGGAAAACGAATTCTTACTAAGAAATAAAGGGGAAACACGGAAATAGACATGAAGGTGTGAACAAAGGGCCAAATGCTGACGCCATGTCTGTGTAATGTGGGGTGTGAGCTGGCATGCCTGGGGCTATCCCACCTCCACCCCTGCTCTTTTGTCTTCTCGAAGCAAGTCTGGCTGGCCCAGACTTGCAATATGCCCCATAGGCAGGTCTCCAGGGTTCCCGGGGCCCTCCCAGAAGCTTCTCCCACCTGCTCTGGGTGTGGGCCCTGCAAATGGGATCAACGATGAATGGTCTGAGCCTACCTGGGACAGGGAGTGTGGCCAACAAAAACCTGCCCCGAACGTGCCCAATGCGCCTTTTGATGGCCCTGGGGCCCCCAGTGAGTGGATCCTCAGCACACCTCAGGACTCGAACCCCTTCCCACCATGGCCGCAGGCAGTGTTGTTTTTTTTTTTTTTTTTGACAGCAGAGGTGAATCTGGAAGGCCCACACTCAGGATATGTAGGCCATGTAGGCACGAGGGAGGTGCAACTTAAGCCTTGGTCATACCCGGTTTTCTTCTGTCAGTCATTCTTCATGGGCTCCATTTTCATGATATCTGGTGGGATTGAACTTGACCAGCTCAAAATTTGGTGTTGTCAATTACAGTCAACTTTCATTAAGCCAAACCTAGTATGGAGCTTGGAGCCCATTCGTTCATTCATTCAATCAAGGAGTATCTATCGCTCATTATACATGAATCAGGACATAAAAGGTTGAACAAAACCCAGCCCTTGCCTTTGGTGAGCTCACAGATCAATAAGGGAAACAGACAAGAAAATACAACAGTGTGATAACATGGATGTTAATACCTCCAGGAGGAGGGAGGGCGAAGTGGTGTGACAGTGACTTACAGAGTCTATGGAATTAGATGAGCTGACTCCTGCAAGCCAACCAGGGCATGGTGACCCTTCCCTTCACAGTTGCTGCCACTGGGACCCACCCAGGTGTGATGGGAGATGAAGGGAGCTGGGGCACGCAGCAGCACCCCCTCATGTATGCCCTCATTCTCCCACTCTCTTTCTCAGGGTAACGTGACTCACCTGAGCCTGCGTTTCCTCTGCTTACATCTCAGGGAGGGGCTTGACCTCACCTAGTGCTGGCTGGCTGGCTGGTCGGCTCTATATCTTGATGCTGTGACTTCCTGGGACCCACTTTTGCTTCCAGGAGTCCATGTTTCTGCTGGTCACTGATTTAGCCACTGCAGTCACCCCCTGCCCCAACTCCTGGCAAGGGTTATGGATTTTATTCAGTACACAATGTACACAATTGTTTTGGTCTTAGGATATAGTGACCTATGGCCATCTGCCCATAATTAGGTCCTTATTTCACGTTATTTGGTATTTTTTGCTGAATAGCCTGGGCAGGTCCTTTTTCTATGGCTTCAGCTTCACCTCTTGGATGACCATTTTGGTGCTGTTCTCCATTCTGAACTTTTTTTTTGTGGGAGGGGTTAGGGTCTTCCTATGTTGTCCACGCTGGTCTCAAACTCCTAGGCTCAGAGGTCCTCCCGCCTCAGCCTCCAAGTTCATTCTGAACTTCGCTTCCAGTTTCTGGGGCTCGTCAGGCTCACGCTCACCTTCGCTCACCTTGTGCCTTTGTGTGTACTGTGTTCTCTCCTGGAACGTTCTTGCCCCTTCTGCTCTCCTGGCCACCTCTTCCCCTTGCTTTGGTTCCATGTCACTTCCTTCTCTGGCTCTGCTACTCCTTCCCCAAGGTGAGGTGACCTTGCTCCGGAATTCTACAGCACACTCTGTCTAGCTTCAGCACCCCTGGGAGAGTCTGTGTGACTTTCCTCCCGGCAACCCTCTGAGCTCTCTGGCCCCTCTTACCGAGGCAACTCCGAGCACTCCTCATGTGGCAGGTGGGCGTAAATATTGACTGAATGAGAGAGTGAATCCACGACTGGTCAGGAGGTCATAGTTAGGACCGTGGAAGAGCCTGGGCTCTGGGGCACATGGGTCCCTTAGCTTAGGTCTCAGACACACTGTGGCGGTGTGGCCACATTGATGTCTCTTTTCCAGGCATCAGGAAGCTGAGCAGGTGATGGAAGCCAGAGTGGCTGAGCCCCAGCCCGTGTCCCTGCCTCACGCCTTCAACCCCATTCTCCTCCTCCCGCTCCTCCCTCCTGCCTCGGTGGTGATGGCCTGCCCGGATCTTTCCATGCTTAGCTGCCCACTAGCACCCACCTCATCTATGGCTCTGCTCCATTCACTAGCCCCGTCTCTCGGGTTTTCCAGTTTCTCCATCCACCTGTCCTGAAACACCTTTCCTTCTGCCGACCCCTCCAGTACCATCTGTTATTTAGTCCTCTTTACTCCTGAGCACTTTGCAATTTGACCTCTGCTCCTGTCTCTACTGAAACTGCTTCTTTTTTTTTGAGATGGAGTCTCACTCTGTCACCAGGCTGGAGTGCAGTGGCGAGATCTCGGCTCACTGCAACCTTCACCTCCTGGGTTCAAGTGATTCTCCTGCCTCAGCCTCCCAAGTAGATGGGACTACAGGCGTGCACCACCACATCCAGCTAATTTTTAATTAAAAAATTTTTTTTGATAGAGATGGGGTTTCACCATGTTGGCCAGGATGGTCTCGATCTCCTGACCTCATGATCTGCCCACCTTGGCTTCCCAAAGTGCTGGGATTAGAGGTGTGAGCCACCACGCCTGGCCTGAAACTGCTTCTGGAAGGTCACCCACCACCAACAGCTGTCTCCAGTTCTCCCTCATGACCAGTCTGCCCCAGTCAAGCTAGTCGCTCGCTCCACTCCCTGTCTCTGGAACTCACTCTTTCGGTTCTCCTCCCTTTTCTGTCTGACTCCTCCTCTCTTCTTGTCCTAGAAATACAGGTGCTCGTCAGGGCCTGCCTTCTGTTCGCTCTTTTGCCTCCTCCCTTGGTGAGATCACCTTGATACGGATGACTCTGGAGTTTTCCTGTCTTTACGTGGGCGTCCCGTGAGCTGTATTCCCAGGGGCTTCATGTTGGCTTCTGAAGCATGCTGCTTCCCCAGTGGGCTCCCTTCCATCACTCACACTGGAACAGGGTGCCTGGCTGAGACCCAACCTTCAGATTTTTGAAAACTTGGTAAACTGAAAAGGGAAAAACTGCTACTGCAAAGTTGCAAGGAAATTTTTATATGTAGAAGTGATGAGGTCAATTCCCTTTAGGATCGGGAAGTCTCTTCCTTTCAGAGAAATTCCCCAAAGGAGCCCTTTCATTACACACATATGACGTAAGTACTTCCCCAGGGCTTGGGCAGAATGCAGTCCCGGGATACCTGAGTGCTCTAGCTTTGATCCAACCATTCTGTTTGGCAGCATCAGCTCTTATACATAACTGAGCCAGAGCTCTGCCTCTGAGCCATTCTCACTTTTTTTTTTTTTGAGACAGAGTTTGCCCAGAGTGGAGTGCAGTGATGCCATCTTGGCTCACGGCAACCTCCACCTCCTGGGTTCAGTTGATTCTCCTGCCTCACCCTCCTGAGTAGTTGGGATTACAGGCATGGGACATCACGCCTGGATAATTTTTTGTATTTTTTAGAGATCGGGTTTCCCCCATGTTGGCCAGGCTGGTCTCGAACTCCTGTCCTTAAGTGATCTGTTTGCCTTGGCCTCCCAAAGTGCTGAGATTACAGGCATGAGCCACCGCGCCCAGCCTGTCCTCACTTTTGGGGAGTTGGGGGAAGGAAACGATGTCTCGAATCTGTAGGAATTTAGAGGATGCTGAGCTGCAGACTGCTGTTTGTCTTGTGGGATTGAGTGTTCTTGTAGGCCACTGGTTTGTGGAGTGTCCAGAGCTGAGGTGATAAGAACTGCTGGCAGGACCTATGGGTGTGCTCACACCTTGTCCCGGAGGACAGACTGAAGCCAGAGCTGCCTGGACCCAGGGCAATTGAGCCTGGATGGGATGGGCCACAGGTGGCCTGTTTGTGCTCACGTCGTCTGTCTCCCACAGGACTGTAGGCGGCATGAGGGCAAGCACCGCGCTTCTCCAGTGTCGAGCTCACACAGCGCCTGGCCAATGCCTGCCGGTTGAATGAAAGATGAATGAATGTTGTGGTCTGCTGTACTTGGGGCCATAGAGCAAGAGCACCCTCTTTTGGTAGGGCTGGGGTTTCTCTGGAAGGATCCATAATCCTGGGAAAAGGATGCTCTTGAGTGGGAAAGGCGGGTTCTCCCTGGCTACTGGGGAACCTCTTTATTTTCTCTGTGGGCTGGCTGGGAGCTCATCGTGGGTGGGCCTGGGGCCCTGGGAGCAGCCCCATCTCTGTGTAGCTGGGGCTGTTTACCCTCGGCCTTGTGCTTTCCTTCCGTGACCTTCTCAGACCCGTAAGTCTGAGGTGTGGCCGGTAGACCTGGTCCTCACATTTGTGGGGCTGGAGCAAGAGGCCTACATACTAGATGTCTAAACATTCAAAAATTATAAATAAACCAGGCATACATAATAAAATCATAAATAAATAAGCCCAGCTTCTAGGGATGCTGAGGTAGTAGGATTGCTTGAGCCCAGGTATCCAGCCTGAACAACATAGTGAGACCCTATCTCAAAACAAAAAGTTACAAATAAAACTAACAAACTATTAAGTAAATAAAATATGGCTGGGTACGGTGGCTCACACCTGCAATCCCAGCACTTTCGGAGACTGAGGCAGGTGAATCACCTGAAGTCAGGAGTTCGAGACCAGCCTGGCCAACATGGTGAAACCTCGTCTCTACTAAAAATACAAAAATTAGCTGGGCGTGGTGGCTCATGCCTGTAATCCCAGATACTCAGGAGGCTGAAGCAGAAGCATCACTTGAACCTGGGAGGCAGAGGTTGCAGTGAGCTGAGATTGTGCCACTGCACTCCAGCCTGGGCAGCAGAGTGAGACTCCATCTAAAAAAGAAAAAAATTAATTGTACATTAAAAAATCACAAAACCTGGGCAACATGGCAAAATTCTTTTTCTACAAAAACCCACAAAAATTAACAGGACGTGGTGGTGCATTTCTGTAGTCCTAGCTACTCAGGGCCTGAGAGGTGGGAAGATCGCTTGAGCCCGGGAGGTTGAGGCTGCAGTGAGCTGAGATTGCTCCACTGCACTCCAGCCTGGGTGACCCTGTCTCAAAAAACAAAAACAAAAACGAAAAACCCCTAACAACAAAAAACCTAAAACAATATAATTGGATTGTTTGTAACACAAAGGATAAGTGCTTGAGGTCATGGATACCCCATTTACCCTGATGTGGCTGTTGTGTGTATGGCATGCCTATATCGCTCAGCTGTTACATCTCATGTAACCCACAAATATGTACACCTCTTTGTACATATTTGTACCAGAAAAATTAAAAATTAACAAAAAGATTGAAAAGAGAGAGGAAAAAAGGGGCGTGAGGGAGCTTGTTCCCTCTTTCGCCACATGAGGACACAAAGAAGGCACCAGCTGTGAGGAATAGGCCCTCATCAGACACTGAATCTGCCGGGGCCTCGGCCTTGGACTTCCCAGCCATAGAGCTGTGAGCAACAAATTTCTGTTGTTTATAAATTACCCAGTCTATCTAAGTCAAGGCACCAAAAAAAAAAAAAAAAAAATTACCCAATCCAAGGTAATTTATTATAATAATCTGAATGGCCAAAGGCATCAACTTATCTGTTAAAATAAAAGGCAAAATATCGGTTTAAATAAAGGAATATAAAAAATGGAACGCAAATTTTTTGAATAAAAATGATCATTTTTAAATTTTATTTTACAAAAATTTAAATTTTACTACGTTTTTACAAAAATAAAACTATTTCCAATTCTAGTATTCAATACCTAGTATTTACCCAGCAGCCAATGCAGGGAATCAATAATTGGGCTTTAGGCGGTTACATCTAGGCCTACCTATTTACTAATTTAAGAGCAGTAAAAATTTTTAGGTCGGGTGTGGTGGCTGACATTTGTAATCACAGCACTTTGGGAGGCCAAGGTGGGTGGATCACCTGAGGTCAGGAGTTCGAGACAAGCCTGACCAAGATAGTGAAACTCTGACTCTACTAAAAATTTAGAAAATTAGCTGGATGGGGTGGTGGGTGCCTGTAATCCCATCTACTCCAGAGGCTGAGGCAGGAGAATTACTTGAACCCAAGAGGTGGAGGTTGCGGTGAGCTGAGATTGAGCCATTGCACTCCAACCTGGGCAATAAGAGCTAGACTCCCTCTCAAAAAAAAAAAAAAATTAAAAAAAAAAAAGAATTTTTAGAATTTAAGAGTAATAAGAATTTATTTTTAGATATTTTGCTAAGCACCATAGTCTTTATTATTATTTTAAAATTTCATACAGGATCTCACTATGTTGCCCAGGCTGGTCTCAAATTTCTGGCCTCAAATAATCCTCCCACCTTGGCCTCCCAAGTAGCTGGGATTACAGGCAAGTGCCAGCATGCCTGGCTCCACAATACAAGGTATTGGATATTGAAAGTATTCCTCAACTACTCTGCACAGCAGTTAAGTATGCCCTGGTAGTCGATGAAGAGCTCCATAGTCATGATTGAAGCGGGAAGGGGAGGAGGAAAATGAACACTCAGCCCTTCTGGTAGAGGTTGTGTTGTTGTGCTTGTATAAAACGATTTGACAGATTAATTAATTTGTCTTTTCTTTTACCGAAGCAATTCTCCCTGAAATCTTCCCTGTACTCTAAAGCAGGATCATCAGCGATGATGGTTGTGCTTTACAGTGTTCGGATTTTGTTGCCTTTGTTTTGAAGACATAAGGCAAGAGATGTGGAGAAATGTTAGTCACAGAAGAGGATGTTAGGATTATGTGGTGCCCTGTGCCAGCACCGAGTTCAGCTCCTGAGAGAACCAGGTACCTGCACATGTGTGTGTGTGTGTGTGTGTGTGTGTGTGTGTGTGTGTGTGTGTGACAAGGTCTCACTCACTCTGTCACCCAGGCTGGAGTGGAGTGGCATGATCACAGCTCTCTTCAGCCTCAACCTCTCCAGCTCAAACGATCCTCCCACTTTGGCCTCATAAAGTGCTGGGGTTACAGGTGTGTTTGTGCCCAGCCAGGTGTGTTTGATTTATTGTAACATTATTATTATTATTATTATTTTTGAGACGGAGTTTCACTCTTGTTACCCAGGCTGGAGTGCAATGGCGCGATCTCAGCTCACCGCAACCTCCGCCTCCTGGGTTCAGGCAATTCCCCTGCCTCAACCTCCTGAGTAGCTGGGACTACAGGCACGCGCCACCATGCCCAGCTAATTTTTTGTAGTTTTAGTAGAGACGGGGTTTCACCATGTTGACCAGGATGGTGTTGATCTCTCGACCTTGTGATCCACCCCCCTCGGCCTCCCAAAGTGCTGGGATTACAGGTGTGAGCCACTGCGCCCGGCCATAACATTGTTATTATAACATTTTCACATACCATACAATTCACCTACTTAAAGTGAAGAGTTCAGTGGTTTCTAGTACATTCAGAATTGTGCACCCAGCACCACCAATTCCAGAACGTTTCATCATCACCAGAGAAACTCCATACCCATTAGCAGTCGCTTCCCATTCTCCCCTCCACTGGCAACCACTAATCTACGTTCTGTCTTTATAGATTTGCCTATTTTGGATGGTTAATAGAAATGAAATGGTAGAGGCCGGGTGCGGTGGTTCATGTCTGTAATCCCAGCACTTTGGAAGGCTGAGACGGCAGATCACGAGGTCAAGAGTTCAAGACCAGCCTGGCCAATATGGTGAAACTCTGTCTCTACTTTAAAAAATACGAAAATTAGCTGGGTGTGGTGGCACGCACCTATAGTCCCAGGTACTCAGGAGGCTGAGGCAGGAGAGTCGCTTGAACCTGGGAGGCTGCAGTGAGCAGAGATTGTGCCACAGCACTCCAGCCTGGGCGACAAAGCGAGAGTCTATCTCAAAAA
>NW_016107806.1:2019428-2022309 GCF_001604975.1 Cebus imitator | reverse complement strand
CAGCCTCCTGAGTAGCTGGGATTACAGGCATGCACCACCAGGCCTGGCTGATTTTTTTTTTTTTTTAATTTTTGTATTTTTAGTAGAGACGGGGTTTTCCCATGTTGGCCAGGCTGGTCTTAAACTCCTGACCTCAAATGATCTTCCTGCCTCTGCCTCCCAAAGTGCTGGATTACAGGTATGAGCCATCGTGCTGGCCATATTTTCAGTTCTTTGGGGGATATACCTAGGAGTGGAATTGCCAAATCACCTGTGTTCATTAACAATGTTTGTGTGTGTGTGTGTGTGTGTGTGCACGTGCGCGCGTGTGTGGGTTCAGGGAAGGGTCCTTTTGCTTAAGTTTAAGGGTGGTATTGGCAACCCATTCTCTGCTACCCTGTGGGGAATGAAGGGAAGGGCTTTTGTCACACTGGACTGGGTGGCCAGAAAAGGGTAGAACAAGAATGGTGGCTGTCACTTGTGAGAGATGCCCAATTATAATCTGAGGACTTAATTGAAATGTGACTATTCTGTGCTAACATACTGGTTATAGGGCCATCACCTTCCCAGTCACTCAGCCGTAAATTTCATGATACACATTTTGTGTGTTAATTTCGTGGTAGACATTTTGCCTGTGTCATCAATAACTCTAGAATCTGCCCCTTCTTTCCACCATCCTAGTTTGACCTCACGTGGCTCTTTACCTCTTGTTTGCTCTTTGTTTTCTGGTCGCAGAAGTAATGCACAGATATACAAACCCAAAACATTGCAGAAATACAAAATGTAGAAAGCAGCGGCCTCCCCATGCTGACTCCCCAAGAAATAGCTGTCATCAACAGTTTAGTGCATTCCCCCTTCTGAAATTTTTATACATATTCTAACATATTATCTCTGTTTTAAAACAAAAATAGAGCTGTGTATACTGTTCATCCTGCAACTTGTGTTCCCCCCATCAAAATATATTAGACATCTTCCCATGAAAATACATAGAGGCTTGCATCATTCTTTCAAATGGTGATATGTGGTCTACAGCGTGGTTGTGTGGTGGTTTATGTAACCAGCCCCCTGTGTGGATATTTGGGTTGTTTCCAAGTTTCCACCATTATAAACAATGCTGCAACGAGTGTTTCTGTATACATATCCTTTCTGCATTTGTGGGAGTTTTTCTGTAGGATAAACTCCCAGAAATGGAAATGTTGGGTCAGAAAATATAAACATTGACTATTTTAAATAGATACTACTAAATTTTCCTCTGAAAACATTGTACAGTTTATACTATCATTAACAGTTCATGAGAATGAACTGTTTCCCTGCCCTTTCCAGCGCTGGATATTACTGATTTTTGTCATTTTTACCAATCTTGGCAGTATGTCTTCTTGCCTCCCTTGGCATGTCATCCCAGCCTCCTAAAATGTTTCTCTATGCCTAGTTCTCTCCTTTTGTTTTTGTTTTTTATTTTTAGACAGAGCTTTGCCCTGTTGCCCAGGCTGGAGAGTACAGTGGTGCCATCTCAGTTCACTGCAACCTCCGCCTTCCTGTTCAAGTGACTCTCCTGCCTCAGCCTCCCGAGTAGCTGGGATTACAGGCATGGACCACCATGCCCTGCTAATTTTTTTTGCATTTTTAGTAGAAATGGGGGTCTCTCTATGTTGCCCAGGCTGGTCTTCAACTCCTGGCCTCAAGCGATTCTCCTGCCTCTGCCTCCGCCTCCAAAATGCTGGGATTACAGGCATAAGCCATCACGCCTGGCCACGACAATTCGAATTTTGTATGTGGCCTGATCTGAGTTATGTTTTCAGAAGATCACTCTCACTGGGTGTGGAACACAGATGGTAACTGGGCAAGAGAGTCAGCAGGGAGACCCTGTAGGAGAGACCGTGGTGGCCTGGGCACGGGGAAGGCAGCACAGAGAAGAGGGAACAGAATTTGGATGGAGTAACTAGGTAGATGGTGGTGTTATTTACTGAGAAGGGGAAGACTAAGGGAAGGCTAATCCTGTTCTGTCTAAGAGTAAATTCGAAATGCTTATTAAACATTTCTATGGAGATGTCACGTAGGCAGTTGGATATTTATTTTATTCTTTTTTTTTTTTTTTTTTAGGGTCTTGCTCTGTCACCCAGGTTGTAGTGCAGTGGTGCAATCACGGCTCCCTGCAGCCTTGACCTCCCGGGTTGAATTGATCCTCCCACCTCAGCCTCCTCAGTAGCTGGATTACAGGGGTGTGCTACCACACCTGGCTAACTTATAAATATTCTGCAGAGATGGAGTCTCATTATGTTGGCCAGGTTGGTCTCAAACTCCTGGACTCAAGTGATTTTCCTGCCTCAGCCTCCCAAAGTGCTGGGATTGCAGGAGTGAGCCACCACATCGGGCCTTCTACAGAAGTTTTGCTGTGGGCCGAGTGTGGTGTCTCATGCTTGTAATCCTGGCACTTTAAGAGGTTAAGGCAGGAGGATCACCTGAGGTCAGGAGTTCAAGACCAGCCTGGCCAACATGGTGAAACCCTGTCTCTACAAAAATGCAAAAATTAGCCACGCATGGTGGCATGCACCTGTAAACCCAGCTACTTGGGAGGCTGAGGCAGAAGAATCGCTTGAACATGGGAGGTGGAGGTTGCAGTGAGCAGAGATCATGCCATTGCACTCCAGACTTGGTGACAGAGTGAGACTCCGTCTCAAAAAAAAAGGAAAGAAATGAAATGGTAGAATATGTGTCCTTTAGTGACTTATGTCTTTCACTTAGCACAAAGTTTTCAAGGCTCCTCCATGTCGTAGCAGGTGTCAATGCTTCATGGCTGAAGGAGATTCCGCTGTGCAGATACACCGAATTTTGCTTATCCATTCATCAGTTGATGGCCATTAGGGTTCTGGCTATGATGAATAATGCTGCCATGAATATTCAC
>NW_016107806.1:2014429-2018818 GCF_001604975.1 Cebus imitator | reverse complement strand
GGGTTTCACCGTGTTGACCAGGATGGTCTCGATCTCTTGACCTCGTGATCCACCCGCCTCGGCCTCCCAAAGTGCTTGGGATTACAGGCTTGAGCCACCGCGCCCGGCCTCATTTTCTTTTATTCTTTGAGACAGTCTTGCTAAGCTGCCCAGGCTGGCCCCAAGCTCCTGAGCTCAAGTGATCCTTCTGCCCCAGCCTCTTGAGAAACTGGGATTACAGGCAGGGGCTGCTGTGCCCAGGTTTGGGTGCTCATTTTAGATTGACATAAATATCCCCAGCTCCTTCCTCAAAGGGAAGCCTTCTGTGCTTCCTGGCCCAGCTTCTGCACCCTCATACCTGTGCTCATTCAGTTCTTCACTGGGGTTTACTAGGTGGAATCTGAGCCAGAGGGATGAAAGGAGGAGGCTGGCAAAGAGAGAGGCCATGCAGAGCTCCCTGAGGGCAGCTAGGGGAGGTCCCCACAACCCCAGGCAGCCCGGCTCAGGAGGTCCCCACAACCCCGGGCAGCCCGGCTCGGGAGGTCCCATCTTAACCCTGGGCACCGGCAGGAGACCTAGCTCGCCTGCCTGGGCAGGGTTGGAGGCAGACTGGCTAATTTTAGGAGGCCTCCTGGTTCTATTGTTTTGGGTGAGGCTGGACGGTAGGGGCGGTGGTTGCAGGCGGGGGTGCAGTGTGGGAAAGGAAGCCTGGCTGCTGTCGCTGTGCGAGGAGGATGGAAACTGTGAGCTTGGTGTGCAGGTTTCGGCCCCAGGGAGGTTCTGCTCTGTTTCCCATGAGGCAGGTAGGAAGTTGCCCTTCCCTTCACCCTTTTTATGAGTGGCTTTTCCATTGTCCCAGCAGAGCGTGGGGTCGGCTGGACCCCTCGGCTCCCACGCCAGCTCCAGCACTGCCCCAGCAGTACTGGGGGCTGTGTCCCCCACCCAGCTCTCGGGCTGGACAAAGGGTGGATGCCAGCCTGTCGGAGGAACCTGGAGAACTTGTTTTATTCTTTCAACTGCCAGCAAGGCTGCTAATTGCCATTTCGCTCGCAGGGATTGGAGACTCACTCCCCGAGTGACTTGCCCGAAGCCTCCCTTTGGTAGCTGAGTCCTCTCATGGTCCCTGGGGGGTTCTTAGGTTTCCAGAAGGACGAATACTTTGTGCTTCTGGTGAGGTTCGCTCCTGTTCACATGGCAGCCTGGCTGGACACAACAAAGATTTTTTTCTTAGAATTTTTATATAAGAACGGCGCCAGCGTGGGGGTCCAGAAATGGGCCCCAAAGGTGTGTTCAAATCTTAGGTGTTAGCCTTGTGACCTTGAGCAAGCCATTTAATCTCCTGCAGGCTCCGGGTCCTCCTGCTCCCTGGGACCGGTCTCCCCTGCCTGGTTCTTGGGGCTACTGTGGGCTCCCATGAAATAATGCGTAGGAAAAGGCTGCATAGGAGAAGGGATTCCCATTAATGTGAAGCTAATAGTCTACAGCAAAGGCCAGATTTGATCTCAGCTCAAGAGGAAAAGGATTGCATTACAAAAGGAAAGAGGGCTCGTTGTACTTCTTTAGGAGTTTCATGACGGTGGATTTGGTTGTTAAACTCTCGTGGCCAAGTTAGAGGAAGGCACACAGGGAGACGAATCAGGTGTTGCCCAGGCTGGTAAAATTCCAAACCCCACTGGCCTCCAAGGCCCTGTTGAAGAGGAGAGCACTAGGCTGGGAAAGCCACTCAGAAGGCAACTTGTGTGATTTACAATTCCAAAGAGGACTCGAGAGCTGGGTATGTTCTTTGCTGCTTAGTAGGTTTTCTCCAGCGAATTCTCCTGGGTTCTTTCCATTTCCTGGGCAGATGGAGTCAGCTTTAATATCTCTCCTCACCAGCAATAAGCTACTGCCTGGAGAATGGAGACGAGAACCTGCCGATCCACGGGGGAGGGAGGACCAGAGCGATGGCATCTCAGCAATAGTGCTGGAGGGAAGCCAGGCTGCCCTCAAGGTCACCTCAGGGTCATGGAGGGCCACTCAGTTGCCTGATGCAGCCTCATCATTTTTACTTCTCTTGTTTCCTGGGAACTCTTACTTGTCCTTTAATTCAAGTGTCCTTTAAGTCAAGTCTTCTGGGAAGACTTCTCCAACATCACCAGACAACATTAATTGGCCCTCTTTTGTGCTTCTATATCAGTAAGGAAGGTTTTGATTGCAAGGATAAAGAAAAATCAATTGAAATGGTTTTAAACAATTAAAGACAATTTATTATCTTACATAACTACATTTCAGAGGTAATGTTAGCTTCAGGCATGGTTTGATCAGGATGCTGGCTCTGTATCTTATTACTTCTCTAGACGCCACCCTCCTCTGATGTGTTGGCTTTGTCCACTGCTAGCCTCTCCTATGGAGGTGGGATGACTGTCACCAGCAATGGAGGCTAATTCGTTTGCTTATTTATAGGCAGAAGGAAACAATGCCTTCTTTCCCAGCCATAGACCAAAGGCCCTAAGACTTACTGGGTTTAGACCTGAACTGGCCAAGAGAATCCATATACCAGCTGAGTTAGGTTAGTATTATCTCCTCTTTCTGAATTAATCAGTGAGTGGTAGAAACAATGAAATTATTGCCAGGCGGGGGACACCTTGGATCTGGGATGGAATCGATCTCCTTCAAACATGTGGTTGCTATAAAGTACATGTGGGTGTTTCCTAAAGGAAAATACTTTACGGAGAAAAGTACAATTGTTGCTGGTTGTGCAACCAGCAGTTGCCCTCTGTATTCGGTTCTTGGTATACTAAGCTCATAGATACTTATGTATTAGCACTTCAGTTCTTAATTTTGTTGAGGTCCAATGTATTATGTTTTCTTTTATGGACTGTGATTTTAGTATCATATCTAAGATATCTTTGCCTAACACAAAGTCACAAAGATTTTCTCTTATGTTCTTTTCTAGAAGTTTTATAGATTTAAGTTTTACATTTAAGTCATTGATCCATTTTGAGTTAATTTCTGTATATGGTGTAAGGTATGGATCAGAGTTACATTTTTGCATATGTATATTCAATTGTTTTGGCATCATTTGTTGAAGAGGCTGTCCTTTCTCCACTGAATTGCCTTTGCACCTTTGTTGAAAATCAGTTGCCAACACATGTGGGTCTATTTCTGGACTCTTTTTTGTTCCACTAATATTTTTCTCTTTTTGATGCCAATATCACACTCAATTATTGTAGCTTGATCATGTCTTGAAATCAGGTAGGGTAAGTCTTCTTTCTTTTTCAAAATTATTTGACTTTTTTAAAGGTCATTCGCATTTCCACGTAAACTTTATTTATTTTTTGAGACAAAGTCTTGCTCTGTCGTCCAGGCTGGGGTGCAGTGGCATGATCTCGGCTCACTGCAACCTCTGCCTCCCGAGTTCAAGCAATTCTCCTGCCTCAGCCTCCTGAGTAGCTGGGATTATAGGTGCACCACCACACCCAGCTAATTTTTGTATTTTCAGTAGAGATGGAATTTCATCATGTTGGCCAGGCTGATCTCGAACTCCTGGCCTCAAGCGATCTGCCTACCTTGGACTCCCAGAGTGCTGGAGTACAGGCATGAGCCACCATGGCCTGCTACATAAACTTTAGAATCAGCTTTTAACTATACAGAAAAAGCCTGGTGTGATTTTGATTGGGATTGCACTGAAGCTATAAATTTGGGGAGAATTGGCAACTTAACAATATTGAGTGTCTAGCCCATTAATATGGTATATACTTCTCTGTTTGTTTAAATTTTCTTTAATTTATCTCAGCAGTGTTTTGTAGTTTTCAGTGTACAGGTCTAACATTAGGTCTTTTATTAGGTTTATCCCTATTTCTTTTTTTTCTTTTTTTTAATTTGAGACAGAGTCTTGCTCTGTTGCCCAAGCTGGAGCGCAGTGGTGTGATCCTGGCTCACTGCAACCTCCACCTCCCTGGTTCAAGTGATTCTTCTGCCACAGCCTCCTGAGTAGCTGGGACTACAGGCATGTGCCACCATGCCAAGGTAATTTTTTTGTTTTGTATTTTTAGTAGAGACAGGGTTTTGCCATGTTGCTCAGGCTGGTCTCAAACTCCTGAGCTCAGGCAATCCACCTGCCTCAGCCTCCCAAAGTGCTGGGATTACAGGCATGCAGCACCACACCTGGCTAATATTTGTATTTTTAGGAGAGGAGGGGTTTCATCCTGTTGGCTAGGCTGGTCTTGAACTCCTGGTCTCAACATCCTGTTGACTAGGCTGGTCTTGAACTCCTGGCCACCCACCTTGGTCTCCCAAAGTCCTAGAATTATGGATGTGAGCCACCGTGCCTGTCCTCTTTTTCAAAATTTTGATGCTATTGTATAATACATAGCATTGTTTATTTCAATTCTGGATTATTTATTGTTAATAGAAATACAGTGTTTTTTT
>NW_016107806.1:2006965-2013384 GCF_001604975.1 Cebus imitator | reverse complement strand
TTTCACCATGTTGACCAGGATGGTCTCGATCTCTTGACCTCGTGATCCACCCGCCTCGGCCTCCCAAAGTGCTGGGATTACAGGCTTGAGCCACCGCGCCCGGCCTGCTCTCCTAATTTCTTATGGTACAAGCCGAAGTCATTGACTTGAGATGTTTCCTCTTTTCTCATATGGGCATTTGGTGCTATACATTCCTCCTAAGTACTGCTTTTGTGGCTTCTCTCAAATTTGTTATGTTTTATTTTTCATTCAACTCAGCATACTTCCTGTTTTCCCCTTTGATTTCTTCTTTGAACCATGGGTTATTTTGAAAGTGTGTCACTTTGTTCCTAAATATTTGAGGATTTTGTAAAGATCTTTCAGTTATTGGTTTCTGATTTAATTCCATTATGTTCAAAGAACATACTTTGTATGACCTGAAACCTTTAAAATTTTTTGAGGCTTGTTTTATGGCCCTGAATATGGCCAATTTGGTAAACATGCTCCATGTGCACTTGTAAATAATGTGTATTCTACTGTTGTTAGCCGGAGGGTTTTGTAAGCGTCAATTAGGTCAACTTGGCTGATTGTGTCGCTTAAAGCTTCTCTGGTCTTGACTTTTTGGTTTATCCCCTCTATTCTTTTTTTTCCTCTTTTTTGAATTAGTTGAATATTTTAAATAATTCCATTTAATTTATCCTTTTCTTATCTACACAGTTGCCAATGTTGATGACTGTCATTCCTTTGTGCAGATTTATATATCTGTTATCATTTTCCTTTTGCTTCAAGGATCTCCTTTAACATCTGTTGTATTTCCCGTCCTTTGGTGATGAATTATTTTAGCTTTTGCATGGCTGAAAAAGTCTTATTTTACCTTCAGTCTCAAAAGATATTTTCAAAGACATAATGTATATCTAAGATATAGTCAAAAGATATAATTCAAAGTTGGAGTATTTTTTTCTTTCAGTATTTATAGATATTGTTCCATTAGTTTCTGGTTTGCATTATTTATGACGGGAAGTTTTTTTGTCATGCCTAGCTTTACTTCTCTGTGTGTAATGTCTCTGGTTGCTTTTAAATTTTTTCTCTTTATCACTGCCTTTGAGCCATCTGATCGTTTTGTGCCTTAGTATAGTTTTATGTTCCTTGTGCTTTTGGTTTAGCTTCATAAAATTTTGAATAATTTTGATCATTATTTCTTCAAATGCTTTTTCTGTTTCCCTCTCCCACCCAGCCTCCTTTATTTCCTGGGGCTCCAATCACACATATGTTTGGCTATCTGAAGCTCACTGAGACTCTGAGAAAAGTACGTTGGATAGGTTTAACAGCAGATCGACATTATGAAAGAACATACTGGTAAACTTGAAAACATATAAATAGAAATACCCAACATGAAACAGAGAGAAAAAAGACTAAAAAAATGAACCCAGCTGACATTTTCACTGCAACTTCATGAGAGACTATGAGTCAGAACCACCCAACTATGCTGCACACTAATTCCTGACCCAAAAAAGCTTTGAGGTAATAATACATGTTTGTTAATCTCAGCACTTTGGGAGGCCAAGGTGGGCAGATCCCTTGAGCCTAGAGGTTCGAGACTAGCCTGGGCAACATGCTGAAAACCCATCTCTGCAAAAAATACAAAAATTAGCTGAGCATGGTGATGCACACCTGCAGTCCCAGCTCCTGGGGGTTGCGGGTGGCTGAGATTGGAGGATTGTTTGAGCCCTGGAGGTCAAGGCTGCAGTGAGCCGTGATTGCACCACTGTACTCCTGTCTGGGTGACAGAGCAAGAACCTGTCTAAATAAATAAATAAATAAATAGATGTATGTTTGTGGTTTAATCTACAAAGTTTTGGTGTAGTTCATTGTGGAGCCCTAGATAACTAATCCATCCTCTGAATTTTCCTCTAACGTCTCTACGTGTAAGTCTTTCCTTTTTGGCAATCAAGTTATAAGAAGAGAATCATGAATACACTATTAACTCTACCGGCTTTTAAAACTTCATGGTTTTTTTGTTTTTATATTTTTTTCTTTTTTAGAGATGGGGTCTTGCCACATTGTCTAGGCTGGTCTTGAACTCCTGGGCTCAGGCAATCCTCCCATCTTGGCCTCCCAAAGTGCTGGGATTACAGTCATGAGCCACTGTGCCCGGCCTGTTTTTACAGTATCATAATGACATTCAATAGCTTTACTTTCTTAACTTCCATTTGTCCTTATCCCATGACAATTGAGTTTCTGCCACTCTTCCATCAACCCCACTTACTCAGCTTTCACTAATGTCACTTGTGAACTCCTTGAGGCCAGGGGCTATTTTTTTATTTTTTATTTTTTTGAGACAGAGTTTTGCTCTTGTTGCCCAGGCTGGAGTGCAATGGTGTGATCTCGGCTCACCTCAACCTCCGCCTCCTGGGTTCAAGCAATTCTCCTGCCCCAGCCTCCTGAGTCGCTGGGATTACAGGCACGCGCCACCATGCCCAGCTAATTTTTTTGTATTTTTGGTAGAGACGGGGTTTCACCATGTTGACCAGGATGGTCTCAATCTCTTGACCTCGTGATCCACCCACCTCAGCCTCCCAAAGTGCTGGGATTACAGGCTTGAGCCACCGCGCCCGGCCTAATTTTGTATTTTTAGTAGAGATGGAGTTTCACCATGTTGGTCAGGCTGGTCTCGAACTCCTGACCTCATGATCCATCCACCTCGGCCTCCCTAACTGCTGGGATTACAGGTGTGAGCCACCACTCCCGGCCTGAATAAACCTTTTCTGAACTGAATTGCACCCCTGCCAACCTCTCTCCTGAGGCTCCAGGTCTACCTGACACCTGTACTTGGTTTGTCCTATAGTCACCTGAATCCCAACTTTCTTAATAAGTGTCATATCCTTATCTGGCCCGATCATTTCTTCCCCCTGCATTCCTTATCTTGGAGAATGTACTTCCATCGAGCTGTCAAGGCAGGAATTTGGGAACTACCCATTCCCTCTCTTTTTTTTTTTTTTTTTTTTTTTTTTTTTTTTTCTTTTTTTTTTTTTTTTTTTTTTGAGGAGTCTCGCTCTGTCTCCCAGGCTGGAGTGCAATGGCGCGATCTCGGCTCACCGCAACCTCCGCCTCCTGGGTTCAGGCAATTCTCCTGCCTCAGCCTCCTGAGTAGCTGGGATTACAGGCACGCGTCACCATGCCCAGCTAATTTTTTGTATTTTTAGTAGAGACGGGGTTTCACCGTGTTGACCAGGATGGTCTCGATCTCTTGACCTTGTGATCCACCCGCCTCGGCCTCCCAAAGTGCTGGGATTACAGGCTTGAGCCACCGCGCCCGGCCCCATTCCCTCTCTTAACCCCATATCCATTTTGTCACAAGCCCTCTCCCTCTTGTTTTCTAATACCTCCCTAATTTCCTCCATTTCTCTTCTCATTGCCTTAATTCAAGCCCTGTCATCTCCCTGGGTCACTGCAGCTGCCTCCAAATGGATGTCCTTGTCTCTATCCTAAGCTGTCCTTTCTCCACTCTGTGGCCGGAATGTACTTTTTAAGAAGGTCACTCTAATGTTTAAATCCTTCGATGCTCTCTATTTCCTTATCAGACTACTTTTGTTGTTGTGAGACCCTTCCAGCCTGGCTCCTATTTAATTCTTTAGCCATATCTCTTATCATTCTCTCACACTCAGGTGAACTCAAGCCATAAGGGATTATTTCCAATTTCTCCAAAGTCATTCCCTACAGTTCTTTTCTCTGCTTGAGTGCGAATCTCCTCACTTCTCCCCATCGTTGACTCATGAGTCCTGATCCTTCAGGATCAGCGGTAGCGTTACTGCCCCTGGGAAGCTCCCCCATCCCCAGCTGCTTTCCCGAGTTGATCCCATGTGGCCGCCACCGTCACGGCTCCTAGTTCTGGAGCCAGGTTTTAGTAGGAGTCAGGCTGGAGGCTCTGACACTAAACCCACCCTCTTGGATTAGTAACAGGGGCCTGCTCTAGTGGAGGAGTCAGGGCGGCTTTCCCGAGGATGCGATGCTTACGTGGGGACTCTTGGGATGAGGAGGACTTGGTGGACAGTTGAAGAAGACAGAGGGAGTCGGGGTTGGTGGTTTTCCAGGCAGAGGAACAGTCTCTGGGAGGAATATCACATGGGAGTCCCGGAGTGGTGCAGACGTGGCTCTTTCAGAAAGTGGAGGGAACTGGTGTCGCTGGCGTGCAGAAACAGCTGGGAGTAGGGAAGGACGACGTGGGGGCGTGCAGCCCCTTTGGTGCCATGGAGCCCCATAAAGGAGCGACATAAGGAGGACTTTGGATTTTATCCTGAGAACTCTGGGAAGCCATTATGGTTTTTTTTGTTTTGTTTTGTGTTTTGTTTTTTTGTTTTTTATTTTGAGACAGAGTTTCACTCTTGTTGCCCAGGCTGGAGTGCAATGGCACCATCTCGGCTCACTGCAACTTCCGCCTCCCGGGTTCAAGTGATTCTCCTGCCTCAGCCTCCGGAGTAGCTGGGATTACAGGTGCCTGCCACCACGTCCGGCTTATTTTTTGTATTTTCAGAAGAGGCGAGGTTTCACCATATTGACCAGGCTGGTCTTGACCTCCTGACCTCAAATGACCCACCTGCCTTGGCCTCCCACAGTGCTGGGATTGGAGGCGTGAGCCACCGCACCTAGCCAGATTTGCATTTTCAAAAAACTTTTCTGCTGCCAGGTGGAGGATGGGTTTGAGGGCTGATGGTGGGAGTGGCACCAGTTAGAAAGGTGCTGGGTACTAAGTCTGACCAGGGAGGTGGAGGGAGAAGGAAGGCGATGCTGAGAGCTGCTTTGGAGGCTGAGTCCACAGGAATGGGGAGGGGCTGGTGCCACGGATGGCTCCCATCTTCTGGGGGATGCTGGGGGTCTGCCTGCGGTGGGGAGACACTGGACTAGGAGATGATTTTGGAGGCGCAGCCGAATCTGTTTGGCACATAACGGTGAACTCCTCAAAGATGGACACTCATATTATTTATTTGTCTCTAGTTCACCGGCTGGGCACAGCAGGGGCCCAAGCAGTGTTTGTGGAATAAATGATCGGAAAGGCACTCTGGGGCTTGCTGCTGTCTTGTTGGCCAGCCTGTGGTGCTGTCCTCAGATGACAAAGGGAAGTGCCTGTTACGTTGTTTCTAACTTGGTGGGTTATCTGCCCAAATGGACTGCTCTGAAGGTGACCCCAGATGAGAGAAGAGAGAGGCACACGTGGGCATGGAGTGGGTATGTGGGAGTGCGGGAGAGAGGGCTGCTGGGATTTGCGGGAGCGCTGTCCTCAGCATCTCACCACCATTCGCTAACGTTTACTGCTCAGCTGGGAGCATGCTCCGGCTGCAGGGCAGTGCTTTTAGCCCAAACACTCGGGACGCTTTCCCATCACCAACGCAGAACATTCCCAGATTTCCCCAGAGGTTCCGGGGTTCCATTTTGCAGGCAGAGCGCAACGTACAGAAGGCCGAGGCCCTAGTCCCACTGCTGAGGTGTCTGAGCAAAAACAGTGCATCTGTCCATCCAAGCATGCGTCATTTGTTCCTTCCCTGTGCTGGGCTCGGGGAATCCAAGGGCAACAAGACAGGCCTGTCCCAGCCTCCTTGAGCTCACATGCTTTATGCACATCCAGATACAGGGGTGCCACGGTCACTAGAGCCACCTCTGGAGTCAGCTCGCAAGATCGGGAGCACACTATCCTCACCTCGTCTAAGCCGGCTGAGCGGCAGCACTTCCTGCGCCTGCGGATGATGATGTTATTGGGAGTTTTCTCTCTGACCACATGTACCTGCTTCCTGGAGGTTCGGAGCACTGATGCTTAAACTGGCCAGAAACAAACTGAAAACCACCCAACTGTCTAAGGAGAGTGAACGGCTAAGCAAACTCTAGACATGTGTTGGGGGAGCGTGACATCTAATAAAAATGTGGGGTTATGTTGATGTGTTAATGAGATGGGATTTACTGTGTCTACGAGACTGTCTTCAATGAAACAAGAACATAAAATATCAGGTACACACTAATTACAGCACAACTGCTCTAAAACCTGTATACACACATTGTAGTCTCAGTTGTATTAGGAAGACAATGCCTAGCAAAAGACTGAAATAGGCCCAATCTTAATAATGCCCGCTTTGGTAGAAGAATTACACATGACCTTTCTGCTTCTTTATTGTTTTCTATTTTTTTCCCAAACTTTTAATAATCAGCAGGTATTTACTGTGAAAATTCAGAAAAGTAAATACCTTAAAACCCTCCTTTGTTTACATGTTAGCATAGGTCAAAAAAGTATTTCCAGGATGTTAGCCAGGTGTGGTGGTAGGCACCTGTAATCCCAGCTACTTGGGAGGCTGAGGTGGGAGAATCGTTTGAACCTGGGAGGCGGAGGTTGCAGTGAGCCGAGATTGCGCCACTGCACTCCAGCCTGAGCGACAGAACAAGACTCTATCTCAAAA
>NW_016107806.1:1976761-2006930 GCF_001604975.1 Cebus imitator | reverse complement strand
AAAAAAAAAAAAAAAAAAAAAAAAAGCAACTCTAGGGATGTAAGAAGAGCTTGGTGAGCACTGGATTCAGTTGGTCATATTTGTAATCAATTTGTAATAAACCACACACTGATCACTGACAGCTGAGCTAGGTAGACACTAAGTGCACGTTTGCTCTGAAGTGCTGGGATTCAACTTAATTCCATACAAGTTGAGCAGCTCACAATCCTGTTAGGGAGGCAGACTTATTTATTCACTCACTCGTTCATTCAGCAAGTGTTTGTGGAGTTCCTCCTTTGTTCCCGGTGTCGTCCCAGATGCTGGAGAACATAAACACAGGATCACCGTGTGATGTGAGAAGAGCCTCAGCAGATGTCCCGACAGAATGTTAGGGGAATACAGCGCAGCTAACCCTGTTTGAGGATGTTGGGAATCAGCGAAGGTCTTCTAAAGGAGGATCATTTGAACAAGGCCTTGAGGGGTGAATGAGTTCTCCAGGCAACAAATAGAGGGAAACAGCCTAGGCTACTTCGGGTTTTATTTTTAGAGATGCCTACCTGTGCTACGAGGGAAGACAGAATATGTGGCTTGTTTACAGACTGTTGTCCTCATTCTAGCCAGGAGACCAGAATGAGGTGTTGAATTCAAAGGTCTGAACTCACAAGTGAGAATAACTCATTTGTGTCCTGGCTGCTTTCCTACCCCGTGTTTAACTAAACACCGAGTGTGTTCGAGGCCTCTTTGAATAACGGCCCCCTCAACCCTGGATGTCGACCCAAGTTCAGGAACTGGAAACATCTGGATCCTGCTGGGCCAGAAAAACATGTGTGACCCCTGGATCTCTATCACACAGAGAGCAAGGACAGCTTTCAGAAGGGGACTCCTGACTGGAAATTCCAACTGGTAAATATCAGCGTTGTTAGGAAATCTTGCAAAGGTGATTATTAGCCACCTCTTCTATGTCAAGTTCTGTTGCTTTTCTTTCTTCTCTCCGTTTCTCCATTTTTCTGGCTCCCCGTCTTTCTCCTCCTGGGCCACATCTGTCTGCCGCTTTCCTTCCCGTCCGTTTTTCTTTTCTCTAGTCTCTTGGTCTCGCTCTTTGTCTCTTTCTGTCTCTTGGAGCACTTCTCTGTCTCTCTTGCTTTGCCTACCTTCCTCTTTCTCTTTCTTGTGTCTCTTGCTGACCTTGGGGTCATCCCCTTGGTTTTCTCCATTGAAAGGAGCTCCAACGTCCCTTTGATGACATTTGTGGAGGGCAAAGTCGGTTGGACTCTCTGTACTTGATTGGCCTCCCCTGACAAGGATCTCTTTTCATAGGGGCTGGATTTAAAGTGTGAAAATATAAAGGGCCCTTTTATTCTGGCTCGCACATATCCCTACTTGAGCTGAAGCATTTCCAGACAGATAATCATCAGGTTTCCGACAGGAAATTAAAGACCTCAGCACCTTGTAGCTGTTCAAATCACCCGCATTGCCCATTAGGTTTCATGAAAGGCTTTGCTTCCCCGGTATGTGATAGAACAAATCTTTAATAAGATTTTTTTCCCCCTAATTTTTCTAATGAAGTCGGTTGTGTGTGTCCTCTAGATAAGCTCACAGGAAGGCCAGCAGGTTCCCATTTTGGTATGAGCTGGTGCCTCACCCCTTCTTATCTAAGCCACAAGGACACTGAGCTAGCACATGTCCTCAGAGTCCACACTGGGAGCTGTCCCAGGGGAAAGAACCCCTACAAGCAGGTGCATTCAGACTACAAGCAGGTGCATTCAGACCTCTGGCTGGACTGGTGGATGTGGCCATGCAGCTCCTTCTGTCCAGGAGCCAACAGCACCCCCACTTCTGCCTTGAATCCCCCGTGTGTCCACACTCCTCTGGTCAGCATCTGCTTCAGAGGAAGTCAGGCCCCAATATCTAGCCAAGATGGTACTCCTCTCCCCTTTTCTTGGTGATTTAACCCATTTTTTTTTTTTTTTTGAGACTGAGCCTCACTCTATTGCCCAGGCTGGAGTGCGGTGGCATAATCTCAGCTCACTGCAACCTCCACCTCCTGGTTCAAGCAATTCTCCTGCCTCAGTTTCCCAAGTAGCTGGGATTATAGGCGCCCACCACCACGCCTGGCTAATTTTTGTTCTTTTAGTAGAGACGGGGTTTCACCATGTTGGCCAGGCTGGTCTCAAACTCCTGACCTCAGGCAATCAGCCCTCCTTGGTCTCCCAAGGTGCTGGGATTATAGGCATGAGCCACCATGCCTGGCCTAACCCATTCTTTGACCAGTGAGATGCAAAGGAAGGTCTAGGGACTTCTGGGACAAGTGTTCTCATTATTATTATTATTATTATTTTTTTTTGAGACGGAGTTTCGCTCTTGTTACCCAGGCTGGAGTGCAATGGCGCGATCTCGGCTCACCGCAACCTCCGCCTCTTGGGTTCAGGCAATTCTCCTGCCTCAGCCTCCTGAGTAGCTGGGACTACAGGCACGCACCACCATGCCCAGCTAATTTTTTTTTTTGGTATTTTTTTAGTAGAGACGGGGTTTCACCATGTTGACCAGGATGGTGTTGATCTCTTGAACTCGTGATCCACCCGCCTCGGCCTCCCAAAGTGCTGGGATTACAGGCTTGAGCCACCGCGCCCGGCCTTAAGTGTTCTCATTATTAAAGAGATCCACAGCACGGGGCTCCTCTTCCTGGTTGCTGGATTTGAAGGTTGTCAGTGGGATGCCTCAGGGTGCTGTGGCTGCCTTGCGATCAACATGTTGAGGATGGCAGAGCAGAAAGTCAGGAAGCGCCAATGCTCACAGTGACATGTGCTGCAAATTAGGGACCCCTGGGACTATTTTACCTCTTGCGTTCTTAGTGTGTGACATAACAAATCTCCTTGTTTTTAAACCCCCTCGGGTTTCTTTTTTTTTTTTTTTTTTGGACTGGCAATTGAAAGCATCTCGGCAGATACAGACAGGGAGGTCCAAGATGGGTCCCCATGTCTTCTAACAGAGGTCTGGGTTCACTGAGAGAAGGGTACGGTGGGGATGAGCCTTGGGATCGAAGGCCCTGCATTGGAGCACTTTGTCGCTCCATGCTGTGACAAACGACAGGCAAGTCAACCTCTCTGAGCTGAAGTCTCCTTGGCTCAACATGAGTATCGAGTACCTCACAGACGCTCAATCATCATCAATTCTCTTCTCAGGTATGCTTATCTTCCAGTCATTATTATTATTATTTTTTTGAGACAGAGTCTCGCTCTGTCACCCAGGCTGGAGTGTAGTGGTGTGATCTCAGCTCACTGCAAATTCTGCCTCCCGGGTTCAAGCAATTCTCCTTTCTGAGACCCCTGAGTAGCTGGGATTGCAGGCATGCACCACCATGCCCAGCTAATTTTTGTATTTTTAGTAGAGATGGGATTTCACCGTGTTGGCCAGGCTGGTCTTGAACTGACCTCAGGTGATCCACCCACCTCGGCCTCCCAAAGTGCTGGGATTACAGGCGTGTGCCACCGTGCCTGGCCTCTTCCAGTTATTTCTAAAGGGACCAAAAGGTGCCAGGTACAGAGAGCTCTTTAATTACATTTCATTGCTGGTGAAATTTTACACAGAGACCATTCTGAGTCCTTTACCCACAGTTGCTCCAAGTACAAATCACGTCTCTAATGCCAGCACCAGTGTTGAGGGGGAGGCAAATACACCCGATTCTCAATTCTCCATGGTGATGAGGGATGTGGATAATTGAAAACGGCAGATAATCCCCGAACCTGCTTTGAGTCACTGACTCCACCGCCTCCCCCATCATCACTTTGCTGGTGCAGCTGACAAAATGCCACATGCATGCATGTTTCTTCTCTCTCTTCTGGGGGATCACTTGGCAAAGCTGCTTACCCACTTCAAAACCGCCAAGTCTGGGGCGACAGGAGAAGCCAGGGGGCTGAACACCACCTCCCCAGCCAAGAACGGCCTGGAAGCTACACCACTGGGCTTGGCCTCGGAGTGGGTTCTGTCTATCCTTTGCGTTGGTTTGACTTTAGTCTCTCCAAGCTCTTCAGGAGGTGAAAGACAAGAAGGTGTAGGATCCTGCAGGAGGGAGTGAGCGCCAGAGATGTTGGGCTCCTGCCCTCAGATGGGCTCTGCCCAGGCCAGCCAGGGGCAGCTAACTTCACGCGAGTGCAGAGCTCCTTCCTACGTGCAACACAATCCTGGAAGCTAGGTGCCTCCCCTCTCCCTCTCCTGAGTGATGGCTGGACTAAGGTTAATCGTACTCCTTGGATTTAGAGCCTTTAGAGTCCTGATCCAAGCCCCCTTCTCGATCAGTGAAGTGAGGAGAGAAGGAAATGAGCCTTCAGCAGGCACCTGCCCGGCACCATGCCAACCCCTTCACATCTACACTTCGCAGGGAGAGCAGAGCTTTCCAGTTAGAACTTGTCTAGCCTGAAGTAGGAGATACTGGCTGCCTGCTTGTCTCTGGCAATCTATTCTTCTGGACAATTTCTGCCTTGGTACCAATCCCACACAAATCAATTTCCTACAGTCTCAGACCCAGGGTTCAAGTCTCTCAGGATCTCTTGCTATCTTGTCCTTTCTCTCCACAGCAGAAGTTCCATCAGCTGAGATCCTTGGGTCTGAGGACACTCGATGACTCGAAACTTCTCCGTTGGGCAAGAGGGAGTTGACAGCTTCCTTGGCCCTCGTCAGGAGATGCAGAAGTGTGCGCCCCGCTGATCACAGTCAGAGCTCGCGCTGCCAGGAGCCGCTGCAGTGAGACTTCGGGGCTGCGAGGGCAGGCTCCCACCCGTTTTCCTTTTTCTTTTCCTTTTGTAGCCCTCCTGGCAGGCTCAGAAGCTTCTTTAATGGAAGTGGCAAGAAGTAAGTAGGAAGCTGCTGGCATTTCTTACTCCCTGAGGCTCACATGTGCCAGTACCTGAGGCTACCAGGAGTCTTAATCACTGGGTTTGCAGGAGAAGATTCTGTACTAAAGAGAGGATTAGCGCTTACCGGGCCACCCAGGGGCTCCCGTGATGGGCCACAGGGGTTGCCAGGGCAGCAATTTGTCATAAAATCGGTCCTGGGAACATAATTTCGGAAACAATCAGAGGAGGCAAGGTTTCTTAAATTGTAGGAAAAAGCTTCCCGGTTAGAATAATGGCTTCTATTTGGCACACGTTCTCTCTGAGATATGCAGCCTCATCCATTCCCATTCTGAGGGGTGACTTTCAAATGCCAGACGGGAAGAGAGCCAAGATGAGGGTGCTGGGCCCTGAGTCTGAAGCTCGGCGATTTAATCATGGGCAAGTCCCTAGGCCTCTCTGGGTCAGTTTTTCTTTGTAAAATGGGGACGATAGGAACTGCCTCACTGAGAGAGTGGTAGACTGAAGGATTTAGAGAAGCCTTCCATCCCGCCCTCCGCCTCTCCCCCTCTCTCTCTGTATAAATATATACAAATATATGTCTACATGTATCCACATGGATATACACACGTGTGTATGTATGCATAGGTATGTGTGTCTATAGCTGTATACCTGTGCGTGTGTCTGTGTCTATCCCAAGGGTCTCTGGGATGGAGGTGGGCTTCCCTAATTCAGTCATGCTTCCTCCAGGGTTGATGCACGTGGCAGGAGGATGTCTCTGCTGGTGGTCAGGGCAGAGCAAATCGAACTTTGTCCTCCTCATGGCTGTGTCCTGATGCCACCAGGCATTAGGGTCTGTGTGAGACAAGCACAGCCCCCAGAAGGCCACCCCAGCTGCCACAGACGTGTCGGGTGACTTGCAGGGCCCAGTGCGCCCTTCTTTGTGCCCTTTCTATAAAGGTTCATGTGGCCCTGCGGGCTCTGGAGGTGAGACTGACTGTGCCCTGCCCATAGCATGTGGTCTCCGGGTGGCATGATCCACATGGGACCTATGTCCATGGCTGTGTAAAGTCTTGTGGCCTTGGTGACTTGGTCTGATGTGTAGGTGGGTGGCGTGAATAGAGGTGAAATCAGAAATACTCTGATTTCAAGGTGGAGAGCCCAATGCTGAAGGAAAAGTTCTGGTCTCATGGTGGGAACAAGAACAGCAGTGACAATGTCCTGATCCCCTGGAGAGGCTGCTCAGGGAGGTGGTGTGCCCTGGTCTCACGGTAGGAACAGCATCACAGGGATGGCTCTCTAGCCACAGGTGGGACCCTGGTGAGGAGCGTGCTCTGTTTTCATGGTGGGACTGGCAGTGGTGATAATGATGTGATTTCCTAGTGGGGAAAAACCAGGGGGCCTGTGTGGGAGTGGGGAGCCAGGTTGCTTCTGCTTCAAGGTACCAGAATGGCCAGGAGTCTGGCTCAGAAAAGTCCTGTGTTTCTCAAATTAGAGCAAAATGGCTGTCAAGGCCTCTCCTGCAGTCACTGCCCATGTACACAGCTGTGATGCCTCTCCTCTCCCTCCTTCTCCACTCAGCATCCCACCCGAGAGATACTGGCGACAGTGACGAGGTGTCTGGTTAGATGGGAGCCTGTTAAGACACTATTGCTCTTCTAATTCTGGCTAAATCGACATCGGTTTTGTCAGTCTACCTACGTAGGTCGAGCTTGTTCCTTCCGATTTCAGGTGATTTCTATCTTGTCGCTCTCTCCTTCCCTCCTCAGCTCATCGCTGCCCAGTACTTCCTGTGAGGCAGCATCACTGCCTCCGAGGCTCAGCAATTAGAGACTTGGACTCCAGCAGGGAGGGCATCTTCGGATTATGCCTGCGGAAGGAGCGCCCAGCTGCAGTGTCCATAGCAACCCTCCGGCTGCCACCTTTCCCAGGAGTGAAGGAGGCAAAACAAGGGCGGGAGGCAGGCGAGGAGCCCGGCGTTCTGCAGGATTCATGTCAGAGGGCTGGGCACCCAGGCTGCAGCTCCTGACTGTGCCTAGTGGCTGGGCTGAGGGGAGAGGGGCCTTTGTCCCTCGTTTGGCAGCAGCGACCTGGAGTGGAGCTGTGCTGGTGGATGCTCCATAGCAACCCAGAGATGACGGGCCGGTTGAAGGGGACCATCGTGGAGGCCGGGCTTGAGTCCCAGCTGTGTGCTTGACTCACGTGTGAGTGCAGGCAAGTCCCCTCCCATCTCCGGAGGGCTTCTGCTTTTGCTGATAGGGTGGGCCTGGAGGCGCCTCTGGCCTCCTGTCCAGCCTCTCATTCAAAGGTTTTATGGTGCCCTCACCCAGGACAGACAACAGATGTTTTCTTCCCCGATGGTGAAAAAACCTAAGGAAGCCTGGGAAATAAGAGGGACTTTTGCAAAATATTCACAGAAGTTGATTCTGGCACCAGATCCAGTCCTTGGGCCTCCATGGAAGGACACAGAAAGCTGAGGCTGGGGTTCAGGTTCTGCCTGGGGGCTCCCTCCCGCCTCCCGAGGTGCCTGGCGTGTGAAGCTATGTGCATGCACCACCAGCAGAGGCCGCCACACTCCTCACAAACCCGCCACAGGTTGCTCTGCCCCCCACCCCCGTGGGTGAGCACTGACCAGCTGGGACCACAATCTCAGACCCTAGGCGGCACGGCGGGGGGCTGCCACTGGCTGCCTGGGGTCCAGGGAGGAGCTGGCTCGGGGGCTGCGGCCTCAACTGCCAGCTGGCCCTGCTGCTCTCTCACTGTCCTCCCTGTAGGAGAGACATCCATCCAGGCCCAGGGGACACTGGCTGCTGCCTTCCCTGCCAGGAGCCCGGGGCTGCTGAGGTCTGGGCCCTCCCTTGGGCTGCTCAGGTGCCAGTTCTGGGTTTGGGAAACTGTTGGAGTTTTATTTTCTGTGAGCCGTTTGAGGCTGGGGCCAGGAAGCTGATTTAGTCAGCAAACCTGAATTGAGAACGTGCTGTATGACAGGCTCTGGTGTTACAGAAGTGAGTAAGATAGACACAAGTGCTGTCCTGTGGAGCCAAGTCTCCAGTGGGGACGGGTGTCGTCACCTACACCATGGCGTGGGGCTGGCAGGACACACCCACCCAGGATGGCCCGTGATGGCTCTCTCCACCCAGTCGGCCCCATGCAGACTCCAGGGCCTACCCAGACTCCAGGGCCGAGGCTCTGATGCTGAGCCCTTGCCAGGCAGGGGTCCTGCAGACACCAGCCAGTCCACGTGGGCAGCACTCCACCGTATGCAAAGCATGTACCTCCACCACTCCCGGTGAGCCCAGCAGGCATCTGGGTGACAGAATGTTGGCACCCTGTGCCCATTTCCCATGCCTTCTTCCCAGACACAGCATCAGCACCTTCCATTCGACCTTTGACTCCCTCAAATAAATAAACGTTCCCATCCGGACTGACTCATCTGGTTAGAACAAGAAGTTCCCACACCAAAGCCTCAGAGAAGGGATCAGGAGATGCGTTTAAAAATGTATCTCTGTTTTCACAAGACAACTGCGCAGGAGGCGTGAATGATCCTAGGTTCGCAGGCTCGAGGGGCACACCTTGCTCGTTAGGGTCCCTGGCAGGAAAATGGCAGCCTGGAACCAGATGGGCCGACTCCCTGCCCAAGGCTGCTGCGGCACCTGGCCTGGCGGCTCCCCTGTCTTCTCTCCAGGTTAGGACCAGCCTGGCCTCTGCGGAGTTTTAGAAGTAGAATCATCAACCTTTGTCCGGGTAGGTCTCCATGGAGCCGCTCTTTTGAGACCTTTCCCCGCTCCTGTTGATAGAGGAGGTTTCATGGAGGACCCAGGCAGGAGTGGCAGGCAGGAGGGTTACTTTCTCTAGAAGGGGATGAAGTTTGGTAGCAGAGTCTGCGTGGGGAGGGTGTGACCTCGCAGAGCGCATAGACCTGTGTGGCTCATGGCTTGGACTCTCCGCTCCTCTGTGAACAAGAGCAGGCTAGTTACTGTCTCTGAAACTTGACTTGGTTTCTTCATCTGTGGAATGGGATACTAACCTTACCCCCTGGCGTGTTGGAACCACGAACGCCTAGAGTTGGCCCTCAGTAAATGCTCCAGGTGTAGGGAATCTGCCTGTATGTCCCCTTTACCTTGACATTCAGACAAGCCCTCAGCTTTTCCTTTTCTTTTCTTTTTTTTTTTTTTTTTGAGTTTTTTTTTGAGACAGAACTATACTCTTGTTGCCCAGGCTGGAATGCAATGGTGTGATCTCAGCTCACTGCAACCTCAGCCCCCTGGGTTCTAGCAATTCTCCTGCCTCAGCCTCCCTGGTAGCCGAGATTACAGGCGTCCACCAATATGCCCAGCTAATTTTTTATATTTTTAGTAGAGATGGGGTTTCATCATGATGGCCAGGCTGGTCTTGAACTCCTGACTCCAGGCGATCTACCTGCCTCAGCCTCCTAAAGTGCTGGAATTACAGGTGTGAGCCATGGCACCTGGCTTAGAGCTTCAGTTTTTCTCTAGCAAAGCAGAGTAAGAGGAGGAGCCTGCATGAAGCTGAAGACTCCTCGGCACCCATAGGTGGCTGAGAGTTGTTGGTGCATGGCCTGGGGACAGGTAAGGTGCTGTGCTCCTACCTCACTCCTTGGATCATGGCTTGCGGGGGTTAGGTGAGCATTCATTATGAGGCCTCACCCAGGGTTGGGACATCTGGGGACTCAGAGGAAAGAAGTGTGGACAGTACCAGTTGGCATTCCTGGAGCCCAGCAGGGCAAGTAAGAGGCAAGTCATGTGTCCTGGGTTAAAGTGCCCTAAATTCTCACTCACGTGAAACTCATCCTCTTACCCATTTATATATTCAACACACAATTTGGATGCAGCATGAAATGCAGTGTTTTGTGTGTGTGTGTTTTTCAATTTATACAATAAGCTTCTGTCATCAAGAAGCTTATGGTGTCAATTAAAATCAGGGAAATTAGCCGGGCGTGGTGGTGGGTGCCTGTAATCCCAGCTGCTCGGGAGGCTGAGGCATGAGAATCGCTTGAACCTGGGAGGCGGAGGTTGGAGTGAGCTGAGAAAGAGATCGAGCCACTGCACTCCAGCCTGGGCGACAGAGCAAGACTCTGCCTCAAAAAAATAAAATACAGCCAGTGCTCAACTTACGACCACGATTGGTTCCAACAGACCGGTCGTAACACGATTTGGTCGTAAGTTGAGTATGTATGTACCGAGTCTGGGATAACAGTTGAAATGGTGCATGCGGAGATGGTAGTGCTGCCAGAAGCTGGTCCACACTGTCGTACGCCCAGCTGGGCAACGTTTGCGCTGCCAGACGCGGAGCAGTCGTGGCTAGCGATTGTGGTCGTAAAGTCGAATGGTCGTAAGTTGCATAGGTCGTAAGTCGATCAATACCTGTAAATAAAATAAAACATAAAATCAAACTGGGGAGAGAGGACATGTATAGAGACAACACCAGTTCAGGGCAAGAGGCGAACAGTGTTCCCAGAGAGGTACAGTAAAGTGCGCAGGGAATTCGGAAGAGGGAGACAGTGTCAAACTGAGGGCGCAGAGGAGCGGAGGTCAGGGAAAGTTCTGGGCAGGGCTGGCCCTCGTGCTACTCCCTAAATTCTCATAGGACAGGACACAGAGCAAGAGGTGGGCTGGAAGGGCTTTCCAGGCAGAATGGATGGGAAAGAACAAACAGACCCAGGTTCAAATCCATGCCTAACTGGCGACCTTGAGCAAACTACTGAAATCTTTCTAAACTCCAGTTCATGGGGTGAAAGTGGGAATAATAGAGCCTCCCCAGCCAGCCTTCCAGGGCTGCCAAGAGTTGCAAATGAAGTATTTTACGTAAAAGCAGTTGGAAAACTATAAAGTGGTCTGCAAACACAGGGTTTGTTTTATTATTAGAGCATTAATTAATTCAGTAACGAAGCTCCCAGATAAGAACGCAGTAATGACTGAACTCACATGGGCTAATGAGCTGTTCAGCCTAAAGCTATCCAACCATTCAGAGTCTGAGGAAGGGGGTGGTTGATCTTTATGACCCTATCCTTAGAAGGTTAAGGGTATCCCTCCAACACCACTGGCTTTTCTAGAAAACCCACCATTATCTGTCATTGTGTCTAAACTCCATTCATCGATGGACTCCATCGATCCATTCATCCATCCATTCATCCATCCACCCACCTATCTACCCATCCATCCATCTGTCCATCCATCTGTTCATCTGTCCATCCATCCATCCATCCATCCATCCATCCATCCATCTGTTCATGCATCCATCCATCCATCCATCCATCTGTCCATGCATCCAACCATCTATCCAATAAATCATTAATGAGCAATTCATAGCCAGGCACCCTGATCAGTGCTGGGAATACGGAAAAAAATAGAGCCCTTTTATGCAGGTCACAGCCTGTGGGAAAGACAGCCATATAAACCATGAACCACTACTTTTCTTAAACCTATTTTCAGTTAGTCCTACCTTTTGGGGATACGAGTTCTACAGACAATAGATGATTGAACTTTAAAGCTGAGGGATCTTAGAAATTATCTTTTCTATCTCACTCATTTTACTGTTGAGGAAATTGTGTTTATGATTTGTTGTGAAAAGTACTGTGACTTTCTCTTACTTGCCTTCAAATGACCTCACCCAGGTTTCAAGTTGAGTGAGTTTGATTAATCTTTACTAAGCATCGATTGTAAGTGGGTCTTTGGAAGAGCTGCAGTATAGCAGTGAAGAGGACATCATCCCTGCCCTCAAGGAGATCACGGTCTAGGGGCAAAGGACTCATAAGGACATAATAGCTGCGTTGCTCTGTAGAGGCCCTGTTAGCACATGGCACTGAAAATACAGAAGCAGCTCCTGATTTGAGTTTAGGGAGTTCAGGGGAAGCTTCTCAGAAAGAAGACGTTTGAGTCATGTCATGGAAGTCAAAGAGAAATGTGTTAGATGGAAATCTAGGGGAAGGGCATGCCAGGCAGAGGGAACAGAGTGAGCGAGGGAAGGCAGATGGGAAATAGCATGACTTAAGGGAGAGCTACAGACTTAAGGGAGAGCTGGGGCTTAAGGACGAAGGTGATGAGGAACGAGCCGGGAAAGGAGGGCAGGAACCGAGCAGCAGCGTGCTTGATGTGGAGCTGGCATGGCCAAAGGCCGCCCCTACCTTCCTTGTCCACTCTCCCTGTGCTCTCTGGGGTAAGGAGCCCCTCCACACCCTCCTTTGCGGACTAAAATGTCCTAATTTGTCAGCCTCTCATCTTAGGGCAGTAGAAGGAGTTGCTCCTCATTACTTAAGCTGTGGCTTACGTTTCACCACCTCCATGAAGCCACCCATGACAACCCTCTGCCTTCAGTGAACTCTACTGTCTCTACCGCACTTTGGGATTGTCATTGCTGTTTTTTGTCACCCCACGTAAGTATAACTTGTCTCTACAGTGAGACTCTAAGTTCCTGAGGGTTTGCTATGTGAGTCACATGGTAATGTTTAATAAATATCAGTAAGACTGAATCTTTTACATTTGGGTTTCAGGACATATGACGAGTGTTTGAACTTTGAGGTTGGACGGGCCTGGGTTTGATTCCAGCTTTATGACTAGTTATTAATTAGTAACTCTGGGTAAGTTTTACAATCTGTCTAATGTCTCAATTTTCTCATCTATAAAATGGGTGATGGCCTGCACTCACAGGCTGCTGTGAAGACATGGTTGTGGCTGGGGGCCGGGGGAAGCACCGGGGAGTTTTCAACAGTGGGGCTTTGACATGCAGCAACAGCAGACGATGTGGAGTGCAGTGCATCTGGAGGGCAGCGTGGAAAACCTGACATGATCAGCCCTGTGGTTGAGCACTCCCAGCTGATTCACTAACCTGGCGGTGCTTGGCAGTTACAAAGTACTTGGCCGGCGCTGTCACTGGAACTAAGGAAATTGAAGGCCTGAGAAGATAAGAAATTGGTCACACAGTGGGCAAGTGGCAAAGCTTGTGCTGGTGAGCAGAAAGGCAGGGGGTGGCATGCACAGCCTGTATATAATGACATAGGAGGCAGAAGTGTGCTGGCACATGTTGAACAGCCAGGAAAGTTTTAACAAGCGGCTTCCAGGAAAACATAAGCTCTAATTTACAGCGTTAGCCAATTTCTGTGGTGTAAATCCTCCTAGCATGGCTGATGTCAAGCTGCTAATGAGACATCACTGTGGAGTCAGGAAGAGATGTATATGGATGATCAGAAGGTCATCTTGCCTGTGGTCACACAGCTGTCCTGTGGCAGAGAAGGGCTCCAGCCTGGGCAGTCTGACACTTGAGCCCAAGCTGTAAACATGACATTGTTCTTCTCCTCCTGTTCATGACAGGATAGCTGTAACAAGGGTCATGAGCTGGCTCAGTGGCGTCAGCTGTCAAGTTCCAGTCCATTTCCAGATAACCACTGATCTTTGGTGCTGGCATAGTTAGGGCTCCACCCAAGCTATCTCTCATCCTCATCCATGATGGCAGGACATGCTCTAACAGGCCCCATTTGGATCCCGCTGGCACAGCCAGGAGAACTGGAGGCAAGAGGCCGGCCAGAAAGGTTAGCTGAGGCAGCTGGGGGTGGAGTGAGCACGGGAATACCCAGGCCTGGAGCCTGCTCTCCAAAATGGATTTTTTCACAGCCCAGAAGCTGTATCCAGCACTAGAAAACCAACACGAACAGCACATTTTTTGCTGCTAACAACATATTCATGATAATTTATTAGAAGATCATTAAACTTAAGTATGTGATCTGGAGCCTTGAACCAAGCAGGTGTCTCTATTTGGGGATGGAGGAGAGGGAGGGACATCGAGAATACAGAAGGGAAGGAGGGGGAAGGCAGGAGAGCCTGAAGGGCCTGGGGGTGGGTGCTAGAGGGCCTAGTCATGGGGAAACACAGGAGATCCCAGGCTTGCATCTGAGGCCTGGTGCTGTGACCTGTAGTGTGTGTGTGTGTGCTTGCGTGTGTGATGGCAGGGGTAGGGGGAATGACTATGCCATTGATAATCACAAGAATCAAGATTGTTATTTTCTATTTTAGCTTTTTTAGAGACAGGATCACACTCTGCCAGCCGGGCTGAAGTGCAGTGGCACTCTCACAGCTCACTGCAGCCCCAAACTCTTGGGCTCAAGCAGTCCTCCTCCCTCAGCCTCCTGGGTAGCTGGACTACAGGCACTTGCCACTATGTCCAGCTAATTTAAAAATTTTTTTGTAGAGACTGGGTCTTGGTATGTTGTCCAGGCTGGTCTTGAACTCCTGGCTTCAATCAGTCCTCCTGGCTCGGGCACCTGAAGTGCTGGGATTATAAGCGTGCGCCACCATGCCTGGCCGGAATCAAGATTATTGTGCAAGGGCAATTGTCAGGTGTTTGGGGTTGTGGCTTGAATTACAAGTAATGTTTAGCTCTCAATCATCAGAGTTGATGGGGGATTGGAGAGGTGAGAACTGATATACAGAGGGTAATTTGGGCTCATTTGGGGGGAGCTGTATCCCTCCCTAACCTGGCCACTTGCTGCTTACCAGTCAGGAGAGCTGCTTTAGAAGCTTCCTGTGTGCATATGCACATGCATGGGCTAGTGTGTGCACACAACTATGTACACATGTGCATGTGTGTCCACCTGCTTAACATGTTTTCTGGGTGTGTGTCTGTGTCTGTGTGCATGGATCTCCTACCCTTTCCTCTTCCCATCTAGGGAGGGAGCTGGACAGAGGCCAAAGGGTGATGGGGAATCAAGAACCAGAGAAGAGGAGGCCTCCCTTTTAAAACCCCAGGTGTGCAGGGGAATTCCATCATGGTGACTTCCTTTCTGATGCCTAAGGCTGCTGCAGTTAGAAATGAAAATAAATTCAGCTCTGGTCCCATCCCTTAGAACCCCCTCTGTACACAGTGGGAGCTTAATAAATACTTGATGATGATGATTCTGAACCTGGGAAGCCAGCAGCTGTTCCTAGCTCTGACTCCCAGAGCCCCGTGGGGCAAATCAGGTAGGGAATGACCATGGGGGATCTTGAGTCTTCCTGCCAGATCCCCCTGTGACTCCACGCCCAGCTGTTAGGGAAGGTGCTGGAGGCATGGTCCGATTCACACATTCTGCTTTGGGGAGGCCAGTTCTTCCTCAACAGCTTCTCTTTGGCTTTCCCCCATCCAACATTTGAACAATATTTATTGAACAACCACTTTGTACTGAGTATCATAGCGGAAATGTGTTCTGGGAGACAGTGTAGGATGTGTAGGGTCAGATTGACTAAGTTCAAATCCCAGCATCTTTACAAACGGGGTGACATCTGACAAGTTACATGTCTATGTTTGAGTGTTGGAGTGTTTTTTCCCCTTTCCTTTCTCTCGTCCTCCTTCTTCTTCCTCCCTCCTCCTTTTCCTCCTCCTCCTCCCTCCCTCTTCCTCCTTATTCTTTTCCCCTAATTCTCCTTTCTTCCTCTTTCCTCTCCTCTTCCTCCTCCTCCTCCTCCTCCTCCTCCTCCTCCTCCTCCTTCTTCATTTTCATCTGTAAAAGGAGAAAGTTGACATCATTGTCGTGGGGCTGATGTGAGGGTTGGGAATAGGGCGCCTGAACACACGGCGTAGGCACTCTGTCAATGGTAGGTGAGTATATCCACCCGGTGTCAGGAGGCGGATACCCCCCCCCGCTTCTGTGACCTTGACGTTGTTACTCAACATCTCTAAGCATCAGGCTTTGTAAATGAGACCATACTGCCCACCTCCTTGGGTGTTTGGAGAATGCATCCCGATAATATGTGTGAAAAAACCTATGGTAAACCCTGGGGGTTAACAAATGTTTGCCTTCCCCTCCGTCTGCCTTTCCCCTCATCAGGGTACACTCCTTAGGAGGCCCTCTGTCCTTCCTCCCCATCGCCTCGGGTGGGCGAACATCCCTTGTCGCCGTGGGCTTGCGGGTTGTGGCCATACCTGTCAGAGAAAGAGGGCAGTGGCTCAGCTCCGGGGCGGGGGAGCGAAAACTACAGTTCCCAGCCCTCACTGCGCCGCCACTGGGGCCGGAGCCGAGGACGCCAGGCCCCTCCTCCGGGGAGGAGCCTATGCGGGGGGCGGAGCTAGGAGGAGGTTGGAGAGTCAAGCCAAGCCAATGAGACCAGCTGCTAATAAGTGGGCTTGGCTTACAATGTAACAGTGGCAGGAGGAGGCGAGCGAAGCTATTGAGCCAGCGAGGAGTGAAGCTGAGCCTGGCCTCACACGCTCCTAGAGGACCACCTCCTGAGAGAGTTCTTTCACCCCCTCTTCTTTCTCCAAGCTCCCCTCCTGCTCTCCCTCCCTGCCCAATACAATGCATTCTTGAGTGGCAGCGTCTGGACTCCAGGCAGCCCCAGAGAACCGAAGCAAGCCAAAGAGAGAGGACTGGAGCCAAGACACTGGTGGGGGAGATTGGATGCCTGGCTTTCTTTGAGGACATCTTTGGAGCGAGGGTGGCTTTGGGGTGGGGGCTTGTGCTGCAGGGAATACAGCCAGGCCCCAAGATGGACACTTCTGGGCACTTCCATGACTCGGGGGTGGGGGACCTGGATGAAGACCCCAAGTGCCCCTGTCCATCCTCTGGGGATGAGCAGCAGCAGCAACAGCAGCAGCAGCAGCAGCCGCCGCCACCACCGCCAGCGCCACCAGCAGCCCCCCAGCAGCCCCCGGGACCCTCGCTGCAGCCTCAGCCTCCGCAGCTTCAGCAGCAGCAGCAGCAGCAGCCACCGCATCCCCTGTCTCAGCTCGCCCAACTCCAGAGCCAGCCCGTCCACCCTGGCCTGCTGCACTCCTCTCCCACCGCTTTCAGGGGCCCCCCTTCGTCCAACTCCACTGCCATCCTCCACCCTTCCTCCAGGCAAGGCAGCCAGCTCAATCTCAATGACCACTTGCTTGGCCACTCTCCAAGTTCCACAGCTACAAGTGGGCCTGGCGGAGGCAGCCGGCACCGGCAGGCCAGCCCCCTGGTGCACCGGCGGGACAGCAACCCCTTCACGGAGATCGCCATGAGCTCCTGCAAGTACAGCGGTGGGGTCATGAAGCCCCTCAGCCGCCTCAGCGCCTCCCGGAGGAACCTCATCGAGGCCGAGACTGAGGGCCAACCCCTCCAGCTTTTCAGCCCCAGCAACCCCCCGGAGATCGTCATCTCCTCCCGGGAGGACAACCATGCCCACCAGACCCTGCTCCATCACCCTAATGCCACCCACAACCACCAGCATGCCGGCACCACCGCCAGCAGCACCACCTTCCCCAAAGCCAACAAGCGGAAAAACCAAAACATTGGCTATAAGCTGGGACACAGGAGGGCCCTGTTTGAAAAGAGAAAGCGACTGAGTGACTATGCTCTGATTTTTGGGATGTTTGGAATTGTTGTTATGGTGATAGAGACCGAGCTCTCTTGGGGTTTGTACTCAAAGGTAGGGGCTATGGTTTCTCTTTATACCTTGAACAAAAGGAATATCTAGGTAGCAAGAGAGAGATTGAGAGAGACATTGAGAGAGAGAGAGACTGAGAGAGAGAGATTGAGAACGAGATTGGGAAGGAGACTGGGAGAGAGAGGTGGAGGTGGTGGTGAGTGGCGCTTGCTCAGTGATATTGAACACTCTAACTTCCCGTGGTTTTCCTTCTTGATCCCGGGAGAATTCATTACTCGCTTCCCTTGGTGGGTAGGGGACATCCCCACACACTGTGTCTAATTTGCAGACTCTCTGTTAGGGAGGATTAAAGAATCCCTTCTAAGAAATCGTTTTTCCTCCTGGCTCACTTGTACTAAAGCATAACCCAGCAGCTTAACGCACCAATTAATTACACTCCGCCTTGATGTGTTTGCCAGTTCCTGCGACTTCCCCTCCTTTCCTCCCCTTCCTGCTCCACTCCATTTTCCTGAGGATAAAAAAGAAATAAATGTCTGGGTGGGGGGTGGGGATTCCATGCCATTGCCCAAGTCCCTTCTCTCCCTGTCTTCTCCCTCTCTTCCCAAGTTTCTATTTCCCTCCTCTTCTCAGAGAGACTCGGGCAAAATAGAAAACCATCCATGACCTCGGTCTCCTGAGGGCATGGGGTAAAAATGTAGCTGGGGGAAATCAGTGGTCCTTTCCCTCAGGAGAGAGGACTCGATAAACCTGCTGCTGCTTCATAAACATCTCCTGACAAAAATGGCTACAGGTGTTCCCCGGGCAGAGCAGCTGGGCGCCGCCTTGGCATCAGCTGGGGGAGCACCTCTCCTTGGGATGGGATGACAGGGCTTCCCGGGCGGTCCCGGAGAGCCCGCGCCCCAGCTCAGCCCCAGTTCTCCCCTCCCACCTCAACTCCTTCTCCTTGGGATAAATAAAGATGAGTGTGTGTGTGAGTGCGCGCCCGGATGGAGAACAGGAGGCACTGGCTTTAGGGGGGAGCTGGCCCCACTGCTCCAGCCTCTCAGTCCAGCTCCAAGACGGAGGAGGGGGCTTCCCTTCCAGAGGGAATGGAGATGGAGGAAGGTGGGTTTCTGCCGATGCTCTGCTTGCCGGGGAGCCCTCCTGCTGTGGGCTGGAAGGCTTGGAGACCTGGGAATCAGTGGACAAGTGGCTCCACGATACCCCCACCCCCAATTTGTTGGGGTGTGTGTGTGTGTGTGTGTGTGTGTGTGTGTGTGTATGTGTACGTATGCATGCGCCTGCTTGTTGCTTGGATTTTTCTATTTATTTGTCATTTGGGGCAGGGGGTGGCTGGGCGGGCTGGCCAGCGGGTAGCTGGGAGGGGTTCAGCTGTTGGAGGTTTCAAATAGAGCTTGTTTCAGGCAGGGCACAGCTGCTGCGAGACTGTCACATTCCTTATTGAAACCCAGCCGCAAAAACCTAGGAGGTGCTGATCGGATTTCCCCCATTCCCAGCATTTCGCTTTAACCGGGGATGGGCAGACTTTCCCGCCCTGGAAAAGGGTGGGGCGGACCTGTCAGGCGACCTGAATAGCCAGGATCAAGACTTCCAGGCAGAGGGTCCTCCAGGGAGCTGGCTGCTCTCAGGGGGCTGCCCCGGCTGAGGGTGGCACCTGGGAGCTGCCTTCGTCAAAATAGCTCAAGGATGAGCGTCTCAGGGAGCAGAAGCGAGCGGGGTTTCCCCTGGAATCGCAGCTCACTTAGTCATTCCCTGTAATGAGCCTCTGCGTCTGCGGTCCTTCTGCTCGCTGCCTTCTCAGAACTGCCTCTCCTGCTGGGCACGCCAGGAGATGGGGCTGGCAGTCTTGCCAGGACTGGCAGCTGCCCTGGTCACAGCCCTGGCTCTCTCCAGTCCTCCCCTGGAGACCAGGGGCCCTCACTGGGGGAAACTGATGAAGGCCCAAATGCAAGGGGGGTGTGGGGAAGGGCAACCCCAGCACCTTCTCTTTCAGTGACACCATGGTCAGACTTCTTAAGGAAACGGCTCTTCCCAGAGGCAGTGGCTGTGCACAGATGCACAGATCCCAGCGTGGGATCTCCACACACTTGTCTTAATGTGATGGGAGGGTCACCACTGTGCAGGGTCGAGGCCTCTTCCCTGCCTGGGGCAGGTGCACCCCGAGGGAGAACTCAGGGAAAGGGGCTTTTCCAGAGATGAAATGGGGAATGGAGGGTGGGGCCACCTGAGGTGCTTGGCTCTCCCCATTTCTAAATCACAGACCCTCACAGCATTAGTGGTGTGCACCGAGGGGGCAGCAGCTGAGAGGTCCTGCTTGCCTCAGCGGCCACTTCCTGTGCCCACTCACCACCACTGCATTGTCCATCCATGTTTTGAGTCATTTATGGAACAGGTCTTTTCTGGGTGTCTACTAGGTACCAGGCCCTGTAGACGCAGCAGGGCCAAGGTAGATACCCCTCTCTCCTGGAGGCAAATGGGATCGTTTCAAGGAACTGGGCCAGAGTTGGAATCCCAGCTCTGCCGATACTATTTGTGTGATCTTGGACAAGTCCTGGAGGTTTAGCGAGCCTGTTTCCCCAGCTGTCGAGTGGTGAGAATTAAATTAGAGAAGTGTAAGGCACGTATCTGCCTGCTCAACAGATGGGATCTATGGTGATTGTTATTGATGATGACAGTGATGGCAGGAACGGAGCCGTCTTTCTCCTGTCACCTCACTCTGGCTGTAAAGTCAGTTAGGGTCTTAACAGACTGGGATCTAAGACCTGTGGATGGAGTGAGAAGTTGTATCAGGGAGGGAAGAAGTTCCGAGAAGGAGCTGGGGCTGGTGGGAGACCACCTTTGAACGTGATCTGTTCTTGGGGGGAGGTGAACATCTGTGTCTCAGTTTCACGGAGGAAATGGACGTTACTCCCCCGTGGCCTGGGTTAGGTGAAGAGTCGCAGCCCAGGAGAGCTCAGGGACATTCAGTGGACCCTGGGGGGCGATAGGTGACACTCCTGTTTGCTGGAGAGCTTTGTGTGCCTGGTTGGCCGTGCTGACCAGTCTGGAGGCAGGTGGATGGACAAGGCCACCTCAGGGGCACCAGGCAGATGATGTAGTTCTGCCCCGCCAGTGATAGCTCCCACTCAGAGGCTCTCTGGGAGGGGACAAACTTTTTTTTTTCCGCAAGCGATTGAAGATTGACTAACCTTGTGCCTGAGCTGCTGCTTTCTGAAGTTCTCTGCTTTTTTCCTGTGGGGTTATGGCCTTGCCGTTCCCTGGTGTTTGGCAGGTGCCTGTTGCTGGGGAAGGAACTCATCACGCAGGCCCGGGTGTCTTGAAAAGGAGTGTGGCATGTGCCCCGAGCATGTTCTGCGAATGCAAATGGGAGCCAGTGTGAGGGGGTTGAGCAGCCGGGACAGAACATCCCATCTCCTGCCTCACAGGCCTGTAGGTGCTGGTGTTGGGAGGAAGCTCTGCTACAAGGCATCAGCCTGGAGCAGGGGGGTGGGGCTTGATTCCAGGGTGAGCTCACATAAGAGGAGAGCTTCTCATCATTATGCCTGGGACATGAGACCAAATGGCAGAGAGATGCCTGAGATGGCCTCAGTAGGCTCCTAAAGGTATCAGGTGACCCTAAACCAAATGAGGAATTTTTTTATTTTTTTTTATTTTTATTTTTAAATAGGCAGGTTTACTCTCTGAAGGCTTAGACATGGTGACAAGACCTGGTCTAGAGATTCTCTTGAGAGTCTTAGTCACGCTGTCTCTACCTATCCGTGTCACTCGGGTAGAGCAGCAAGGACCTGGGGAGTCCTTCTTGGTGTTCTTTATTTTCTTCTAGCGCTGGTTTGGGGCACACCTGCTCCATTGCATTAAATTACCTCTATGCTGTCTTCCCTGGGTCCAGAAAGAATGAGGGAGGGGAAAGGTCTGGCTGCCCTCCCCCTTCCCCAGGCTGTGACTTCACCACCCTGACCCTGCCATGGTGTTGGTGGCTGAGCTGGGAACCTCCATGTGGGGGCAGGGCACCTGTGGGCCTCGTTCCTCCTGGGGCTCAGGCGCTGGGCTGCCGGGTGGTCTCGGGGGAGGCTGGAGAATGCTGGTGCAGCCGCGTGGCTCTCCTTTCCCACTAGTCTGTACAACCTCAAGCCACTTCCCCACCCCCAGCCTCGAAACTGGTCTGCAGCTCTCCTCCCAGGCAGAACCAGCCCTCTGCCCGCCCCCCAGCCATGCCCCCGTCTTGCCCACCCCACCGACTTCCTGCCCCTCTGCTCCTCTCTGCTGCCCCTGCCTGGCCTCGTTGCTGGGGTAACCCAGGCAGCACAGAGAGGAGTTGGTGTGATGGCGCTCACCCGTATGCCCTGCCTGCTCCCACGGTGGCTTTTTTTTTCTCACCTCTAGTTACTCTTTCTTCAGACAACCTCATGGCAGGCCACCCTGGTGGCATAGGCTTCTTTGCATGCCCAGGGAAGCCTGGTCCTCTGGCCGTTCATCTTTTTTTTTTTGAGACAGAGTCTTGCTCTGTCACCAGGCTGGAGTGCAGTGGCTCAATCTTGGTTCCCTGCAACCTCCGCCTCCTGGGTTGAAGCGATTCTTCCGCCTCAGCCTCCCAAGTAGCTGGGACTACAGGCACCCGCCACCACGCCCGGCTAGTTTTTGTGTTTTTAGTAGAGATGGGTTTTACCATATTGGCCTGGATGGTCTCGATCTCTTGACATCGTGATCGGCCCGCCTTGGCCTCCCAAAGTGTTGGGATTACAGGCGTGAGCCACCGTGACCAGCCTGGCCATTCATTCTTTAAAGAGGTAGGCCAAGGTATTCTCTTAGGCCAAGGCCAACTTGTCTGTCTCTTTGCAGACCTCAAAGAGGTCCGTGAGTCCACCCCCAGCCTCCAGCCCAAATGATTGGGTAGTATCACTGGTCCCAGTTCTGCTCTTCTGCCCTCCCTGGTCACGGAAGCCTTGTCTGCAGAAGGGCAGAGCAGCAGCCCAGGCTTGACCAGCCAAGTGGCTCTGCATCTTCTGTTTAACCAGGTGCTGTTCTGGGATAGGTCGTTGGCAGTCACAGTGTCCCGGTATTTTTGAGAAGATACCCCCGGGCACTGGTGCATGTGTTTCAGACATGGCAGAAGAGCAGGAGTAGGATAGACCCTTTCCAGCCCTTCCCGTGGACCCTCCCTGTGGGTCGCCCTGCACGACCAGTATGCAGAAGGCAGGAGACTGGCCGAGAGCCTGTGAGCCAGCTGCCGAGGGCCCTAGGTGCGTGTGGTGTCTTCACAGGTCACACTGAGTGTGTCGGCTCACGGGAGGGCAAGCGCAGTTCTGACAGCGTGAAAATGGCCTTCGCCCCCACCTGCCGTGGGGTGGTGGTGACTTTATTTATAATCTTTGTGGACAGTCTGTAAATGAGTCAAGCATTTGTAACCCACAGGGGAACGGCTTTTATATATGCTTCTCCCTTGCGTGTCACCACACTATTTATAACCGTCCTGGGGGAAAGACTCATCACACGTCGGACTTCCCTTCCCCACAGGCGGCGTCACCCGGGCGCCCGGGCAGTGGCATCCTGGCTGGGGCATTTATCTCTGGCAGAGCCTCATTAGAAAGCCATCGGATGGCCTCATATTTCTCTTATTGCGCTTTCAGGAAGAGGGATTTATAAGGCCATGGTCAAAAGATCTGCTTTAAAAGATAGAAGGTAAAGAAAATCAAAATGAAAAGAAATTTGAGTAACCTCTGTAGAGAATCTGAGGCCCGAATGGAAATGGAAAATCAGAATAGAGCGCTTCGGTTCTGTTGCAGTTATTTGCAAAGCACATTTGGGGGAGAAAATGAGTGTGTGGGGGTTGTGAGGGGCAGCTGTATATTGATGCAATACCACTTTACTCGGCTCAGTGACAAGCAGGCCAGCACGTTCATTGGTAGCTCTTTTTTTTCTTTCTTTCAAAACCCCAAAGGGAGAGCAAGAAAGCAAGCCACCTATTCCTCTTTAAATGATGAGGGGGGAATTCTGAGACTGCTGTTCTCAAGAGCTGTGGCAGGAACATTCTAGTGCCTTTTCTTTGGGCGAGGAAAGTCCGGAGGAGGCGAATAGGTTTGTAAGTGCCCCCTCCCCCGACCCTGTCCGTCCACCCCCAGGAACGCAGCTGGGATCTGAGGGAAAGGACCAGAGAAGCGTCTGGGGGCAGGGACCACGCTACTGTCTGGTGGCCCAGCACTTCGCTGGGCAGGCCGGGATGTTGCTGAGTGACAGGGGAAGGGAAGGCAAGGACCGTTTGCTGCGCGCAGGGCTGGCTTTACGTTATACCTGGGGTACAATGAGCAGGCCTTGCTCGTGGCCCCCTGCGTGGATGAAGTCACCGGGCCATGCTGACACTGCTAGCGGTGGCAGCGGCGCTGAGATAAGAACCCAGGTCCGTTTAACTCCCAAGTTCATGCCCTTTCCCGTGCCTCCTGCTGCTGGTGAGATTGCCTGTAGCCTTAAAAGAGACACATTGAGTTTATGGCCCTGAGACCCGTGATGCAAAATGTTGGGACAGGAGGAACTTTGCCAAGAGCAGGGCAGGAAGGGCTTGAGGGAGGGCGGGAGAGGCCGGCGCGGGTCCCAGAGGAGACCCGCTGGAGCGGCGACCAGGGCCAGTGTGGGTCCTCAGGGTAGCCTGGGGGCAGCGCGAGATTGTGGACTGCCCGAGGTCAGTTCTTGATGTCTCCTCTCTGGGGGTCTGGTGCTACTGGCATCAGGGTGATACTGGGCAGGCTGTGAGGGGGTAGGTGTGGGGATGACAGGGAAAATGAAAGCCCATCCTGCAAAAGCCCTGCCACAGCCCCCAGCACCCCCATCTCCACCCCTGGAGGGCCAGCAGGACCCCCAGGCCTGACTGGACTTGTCCCTACACAGCTCTGTTCTCCTCCCCTCGGCCTTGCTCCTCCAGCACTGGCTGTGTGGCTGCTGACTGGGGACAGTCACATGAGCTCAGCATCTTACATCTTACAAGATATTTTCATGCCTGGGTCCCTCATGACCCCCACGGTGGCTGGCCCAGGGCTCATTACTACCAGCTGTTTCACAGATGAGAAAACCGGGCTGCGCAGGTGGTCCCAGGGCTGAGTGACTCCAAGTGCCCATCTCAGGAGAGATGGTTCTAGAATGACAGCTCAGGTCTCAGTGCACTTCTGGCTTCCCTGTTCCAAACCCCACCACAAACTTCTGCTGGGGGTTTGAGTGAGGGACCTCCAAGGGCTTCTCCATTCCTGGTTCTACAGGTTTCTTCTTCATCCTTGAGTCCCGCTGTCCTGCGTCCCTGTCTGTGCCTCAGGCCTCTGCTGAGCTCTGTCGTGGGCAGTGAGAGCTGGGAAAAGGCTCGTGTCTGCTTTGAGCCCCTCAGGAGGCGCTTCTGCCTTTTGCCTCCAGCTTGTGGTGTGATCTTTGTCAAGCCCCTTCTCTTCTCTGGGCCTCCGTTTCTCTGGCCTAAAAACAGGAGCTGAACTGCCTTCCTGTGCCGAGGCTTCGCAGCCCGATTCCAGATCATGTTTCATCACAAAGATGAGCAGCCACCGTCCTGAGTGTCCTGTTCTCCGGGCTCCGGGCACCACCCAGATGGCATCCATCCTGGCTGGACGGGGGTCTATGGTGTTGGTGTTTGGGAGGACTGAGGAAGGAGACAATGACTCAGACTGGGGACATTAGGTAGATTCCCTGTAGGAGGAGGTGGGGGGGTCCCTGAAGGACCAGACAAGCCAGGATGGGAGGGGCCCGGGTGGGAGTTCCATTCTCAGTGTGAGAAGCCTGGGGAGAGGGGCAGAGTGTGTAGGAAACGGAGCGGGCATGAGGGCAGCTTCAAGTTGCTGCTGTGGGTTGCACACAGGGGCATGCAGGAAAGAAAGAGGAGACTGTGTCTCATCCAGAAAGGTTTTGATCAGGCAGTGAACACATGCCCAGGGCAAGGGCACAGCGATGGATGGAATATTTAGTAGCATCGGTAACCACCAGGGCCAGAGAGTTCTTTCTGTACTCCCCGGAAGACCTGATATCTTTCTTTCTCAGAGGTGGCCGGGCTTGGTGGTTAAGGACTTGGGGCTGGGTGCGATGGCTCACGCCTGTAATCCCAGCGCTTTGGGAGGCTGAGGTGGGCAGATCACCTGAGGTCAGGAGTTCAAAATCAGCCTGGCCAACATGGCAAAAACCCATCTCTACTGAAAATACAAAATTAGCTGGGCATGGTGGCGCGAGCCTGTAATCTCAGCTACTCGGGAGGCTGAGGCTGGAGAATCGCTTGAACCCGGGAGGCAGAGGTTGCAGTGAGCCAAGACTGCGCCACTGCATTCCAGCCTGGGCAACAGAGTGAGGCTCCATTTCAAAACAAAACGTACAAAAAAAAAAAAAAAAAGACTTGGGTGGCACACTAGTGATGGGTCCTCTAGAAACTTACTGAACCCAAAGCCTGTTTCCTCAGCTGTTAAGAAGGAATCACAACTCCTGGCTGTAACTCAGCACCCAGCACAGAGCCAGCCAGCCACTGGGTCTCAGCAGGTACCAACTGTGGTGGTTAGAAGATGCCACCTGGAGCATCAGGGCTGGAGGGGCGTCTGTGCCCACGTCACCCCTCCACTGTCTGCAGGTGGCTGTAGACGAGCTGGTGTCCCTGCCTGGAGAGCACGTGTGGAACATGCCCTTTTCTCATGAGGTCAGATGGCCTCCCCGCTACCCCCGTGTTGAGCTCCCCAATCATGTTCCCAGATAGATTTTGTTGGGTAAATCTGTGTGAGTGAGAAGGACACGGGCTGTTCCCTGGAGGGCGGGGCTGCAGTGGTGGCCTGGGCTGGACTTCCGGAACCTTCTTACCCCATGAGGCCCAGTCATTCTACACTCCGTCAGCAATTTGTGGCCTGGGCAGAGCTAACCGGGTGTGGACATGCAAATGAGACAGGTGGAGAGAGAATAAAAATAAACCCATGGGGCCAGGCCAGAGGCTGAGAGGCCTGGAGGAAGGTCAAGGGGACACATGATGACCAGGCAGAAAAAGGCTGAGAGAGCAAGGCCACGGGGGGAGCCGAACCGCGAAGCTGGCCTGGGACAGAGGCAGGGAAGAAAAGTATTGCCACAGCTTGCCTGGTGCTTTGTCAAGAGAACACAATTCCCCCTTCGAGACTTGAGTCAGGGTGCTTTCTAGAGTTCCAAAGGTTCTCTCTGCCCCTTCAGCCTGCTTGGAGTGCCAGGGCTGCAGCAGTGGGTGACGTTCCCAGCCAGGTGCCAGGGGGCAGCAAGAGCAGCTGGGCAGGGGAGGGACATGCTCAGGGCTTGCCCTACGTGAAAGCCGTGTGTTTTTCACAAGGCCTGGTTGCAAGGTAACCAGAGCTGTATTCTGAGCAGAGCCTTGATGATACTAAATGAACAGCATGCAAACGATGTGTGAAATAATATGCAAATTGGCATCTGTTATTTTTGAGTCAGCTTGTTGGACATTTTTCTTAAAGGACAGGAGTGATGCTCAGTGTCAAATGAACAGGAAAGTCAGCTTCAAGGGCGTTCCTTGCAGGGGCCGAGCTGGCACCTACTCCTTAGAGCTTGCTGGTACCAGGCCTGCCAGGCAGCATCTACAAGGACGGTTGTTTGGTGTTTTGCTTCAGGTTAGAGATGGAGAGACCCATAAAGCTGCCATGAAGTTGGCTGCCCTGCCCAGGGTTACCCCGTAGATACAGAGGAGGAAGCAGATGACCAGCGGCCTGGCCTGAGCCAGCGGACCGTGTTGACCCATCAGTGGCTTTGAACAGAGGGGCCCTGCAGGGAGGCAGGGAGAGGCTGCCTTGCTCATTCTGGCCTATCTGCCCCTGTTGGTTTTCCTGAAGCTCTGTGCCTCCAACTCTCTGAGCCTCATTGTCCCGGTTTGTAATGGATGTGGGGAGACTGACATCCATTAGCCTGGGGAGGATGACACTTGCCAATGGTTAGGCAGGTGGCCAGCCTGGCAGTGGATGTTCCTGGGCTGCCAGCAAATGGAGGCTCCTCCTAGCCTCTTTGCCTGAGTTGGTACCTGCCTGCCTCCTCGCAGGAATTTTTGCAGAGCAAAACCCCTTTTGAGATTTTTGATTTTACCAAATTGGAGTTGAGCCATTTTCTTTCTTTTCTGGCTTCCAGTGGGTAAGATGTTGACTCCCCAGAAAGCTCCTGCACGTGGGAATGCCCGGAGCTGCTGGTATAGGTGATGTCACCTTTTCCCAAGGTGAGGGCTTGGGGCAGGCGTGTTGCTCAGGGTTGCACCTCGGCCTTTGGAGAGACTGAGAGCTGGATGGCATTGGTGGAGGATGCAGGGGAGACCTCCTCAAGGGGGCACCATACCTGCCCTGGATGGTCAAGCTCCGTGGGCAGCCAGGTGTACTAGCTGGGGTGGGCAGGATCCCTACAAATACCTCCCACCCCTGTGGAAGGCAGGGAAAGGACCACCCTCCTCCTTATAGGACCCCGAGGCCCATAGAAGTTATGTGGTGGCTCACGCCTGTAATCCAGCACTTTGGGAGGCCAAGGTGGGAGGATTGCTTGAACCCAGGAGCTCCAGCCCAGCCTGGGCAACATAGTGAGAGCTTGTCTCAAAAAAAAAAAAAAAAAAGTTACATGACTTGTCTAAGGCTACACAGCATTGTTAGTGGCAGAGGTATAACTGGCCTTCTCTTTTCTTTCTCCCATTCGTCTTCCCGAAACATATCCTGAACACCCACTGTGTGGCAAGCCCTGCCGCAGGTGGCAGGACTGCAGGCAGTCTGCGCCTCGCACACTCCAGGGGTCTCTCCCCAGCCAGATGTGTTGCTCTTCACCAACTCTTCCTAGGAGAGCACAGGCTTTCCCTGCAGGCCTGGGTTCAAATCCTGGCCATGTAGCTGTGTGGCCTTGCGCTGCGGCGTCTTTATCTGGGAGGTGGGATTTTAATTCCTCTTGTGGGTGGAGAGGTGGAGAAGTCAACGTGGGGCAGAGCTGGCACCCAGGAGCCTCTTGTCTGTGCTGGGCAATGGTGGGTTCTACCTTGGTTGTTTCTTCTGAGAGCTCAGCAGCCTTGGGATCACACAAGGTCCCTCCCAGCTGGGCCCATGTTTCCTGGCCCCTCCTGCTCTGGGCTGGACCTGGTGTTAAGCTCTACCAAGATGCCTTCCCTGCTCCGGGAGAGTGATGGTGCTGAGCCCCGTGGGAGGGCGTTTTGGCGGAAGACACCAGACAGGGTGCACACTGTGTGCCGGCGATGGAAAGATCCCTCAAGAGTGGAATGAGATTGATGCAAGCCGAGGGCAAGTCTAGGTTGGAGCGGAGTCGTGAGGGTTTCCTCGCGGGTGGACGGGATCATATATAATGCTTGTGTCCACAGAGGCTGGGGGAATGCGCTGCTGTCATAATGACTCCAATGCAACACTGGGTCGTATTCAGGAGTGAAGAGGTGACAGGCAGCAGAGAAGAGAATAAAGGGTTATTAGGGGCCTACTCCGTGTGTTTACACACATCATCTCATTAAGGCCTCACAACAACCCTGTGAGGTAGATATAATTCCCCCCATTTTACAGATGGCAGACTCAAGGCTCAGAGAGGTTACGGGACCGCCCAGGGTCTCACAGCTGAGAGGCGGTGGAGCTCGGATTTGCTCGCACGCTGTGTGGCAGACATGCTTTTGCCTCTCACACCCTAGGCTGGGCTCTTTCAAGCCAAAGAGCTTCTCCTGCCCGCCCTGAGCTCTCCCCTCCCACCCACCCCACTCCTTACTGTGCCACCCTCACTGCACTGCCAGCCTCCCCCAGAGCCCCAGGGGATGCTTTGTGCTCATGGAGTGGAGGAGGGGTAGGGGAGGAGAGGAGGATGCTGCAGGTTCAGATACAGGGCTTTGCTGAAGCTCAGGTGCTGTGTGGGCTCTGGGGCTGAGGAAAGGCTCCCGCGGGCCCTAGAGGGGCCAGCCGGGCCCTCAAGAGCGCGTCCTGGTGTTCTCGCCGCAGCTCTGTGGCTTCCTGGCTGTGCAACCTTGTTTAGAAAACTGCCCCCTCTGGACCTCGGTCTCCATGTCTGTGAATGGGGATGACAGTGTTTCCTCCCTCTCATGAGGATGGGTGTTAGAGGAATAAATGAGGCAAGGGCACCCCCAGCGTGTTCTGGCTGGCTCTGGGGGTTCAGCACCAAATAGACGTGTAGCTCACAGGCTGATGGGGGAGTCGGCAGTGAACAAGCAGTAACAGGTCTGATGTGAGCTTTGTGGGAGACAAAGCCACACACTCGTGGCCTGGGTTTGACCCACAAGCCTGAGACTCGGTGTACCATGCCTCTGTCTGCTCCCCTTCCCCCGGTTTACTAAAGGTCCATCTCGCCCTCACTTCTTCCATCCTCCTTCGTATCTGTCTCCCAGGCCACCCTTTGCTTCATATATATGGGCCATCTAGCCTGGCGTTAGAGAACAGGCTCAGCGCCGGGCAGATCTGGGGCACAGCACTGGCTGTGCCACGTACCGTAGCCTGTGTGGCTTTGGGAAGCTGTCTCGGTGCTTTGATTCTCAGTTTCCGTGGGGGTTAATCCTAACCTGGCCGCTGGGATGCTCATGAGTTAAATGAGATATTGCTGTTTGTAAGGCATGACACGTGGCTTCTGGCGCACTCCAAGCACTCTGTGAAGGCCAGCTGAGTTGTGGGTGAGGAGAAGCGTCCTGGGCTAGGTGTGGGGAAGCTTGGTTTCTGGGCCTCTGTTTTGTCATCTGGAGAGTGAGAGAAGGAGCCTGAGGAGGGCTGTTTCCTGCACCGGCCATCTGCGGGAAGGTCCTGAGCGCCAGATGGAATTATGGAAAGAACTGGAAGAGAGCCGTGATATTCCAGCTGGAGGGTCCTCATCGAGGGTGCCTGTTGGCAGGGTGGGCTAGCGGAGGCGGAGGCGGGGTGGGTCATCGAGGGTGCCTGTTGGCAGGGTGGGCTGGCAGAGGTGGGGCGGGTCATCGAGGGTGCCTGTTGGCAGGGTGGGCTGGCAGAGGCGGGGTGGGTCATCGAGGGTGCCTGTTGGCAGGGTGGGCTGGCGGAGGCGGGG
>NW_016107806.1:1975083-1976573 GCF_001604975.1 Cebus imitator | reverse complement strand
GGGTCATCGAGGGTGCCTGTTGGCAGGGTGGGCTGGCGGAGGCGGGGCGGGTTTATCTTCCTGACCCGCAAGTGAAACCCTATGAAGACGTCGAGGCTAAGGGGATTTTCTCACTCTCAGGAGTCGGCTGAGGGACAGGCCCTTCTGGCCAGCCTCCCTCCCTGCCGTCTTCTCCCTGCAGGCCAGCCCTTGGCACGGGGCCTGCTTGTCTCCTGAACCCTCCTAGCAGCAGGGATTTAATTACTATAATGTAAGTAGCTGTGGCTTCAGGCCTTCTGGTGAAGGGGAAACAGATTTGTCTTCTCACTGGGAGAATAAAAGTCTGTGGAAAGGAAAAGAAATGTGCTTTTCCCTGAGGTCCCTGAGGCTGTTGGGCTGAGGGGAGCTTTCTTCAGGGCAGGGAGAGGAGCATGGGTGCAGCGGGAGGGGGCGCCATGTCTGACTCAAGGATCCTTGGCGCTTGCTTTTGCTTTCTGTGGGATGACTCAGCTAAGCTGCCTCTGTTTCCCCAATGACCCTGCTAACAGATCAGCCTGACATTCAGCAGGCATCTGTCCATCACCTACCATGTGCTCGGCACTTAGAAACTTCCAGCTGAGTAGTGAGCCCAGGCGGAAAAATAATTTTATTCATTGACAAAGTTATTGAATGCCTGTTATGTGCCAGCATATTGTTCTGGGCACCGCGGATATAGAGTCATTTGTTGCTCGATGACGGGGACACGGTCTCAGAAATGCGTCATTAGGTGATTTCGTCATCGTGCAAGCGTCATGCAGTGTGCTTACTCAGGCTAGGTGGCATGGTCCACCACACCCCGAGGCTGGATGGGGTGGCCTGCTGCTCCCAGGCCACAAACCTGTACAGCCTGTTGCTGTACTGAACTGTAGGCAGTCATAACACAATGGCAAGTATGTATCTAAACACAGAAAAGGTGCAGTGGACATACTGTGCAACAGATACAAAATGCTCCCTCTGTGTAGGGCGCCTGCCACGAATGGAGTCTGCAGGACTGGAGTGGCTGTGGGCGGGTCAGCCAGTGAATGTGGGGCCTAGGACATGACTGTGCACTCCTGTCGGCTTCAGAAGCACTGTTCACTTAGGCTAACGACATTTATTTTATTTTATTTATTTTTTATTTTTAAAATATTTATTTTTTTGAGACAGAATCTCGCTCAGCCACCCAGGCTAGAGTGCAGTGGTGCAATCTCGGCTCACTGCAACCTCTACCTCCACGTGGAGCAATTCTCTGTCTCAGCCTCCCGAGAAGCTGGGATTACAGGTGCCTGCCACCACACCCAGCTAATTTTTGTATTTTTAGTAGAGACAGGGTTTCGCCATCTTGGCCAGGCTGGTCTTGAACCCCTGACCTCCTGATCCACCTGCCTTGGCCTCCCAAAGTGCTTGGATTACAGGCATGAGCCACTGTGCCAGGCTGCTAACTACATTTATTAAAAATATTCTTTTCTCAGTAACAAGTTAATCTTACCTTA
>NW_016107806.1:1972338-1973398 GCF_001604975.1 Cebus imitator | reverse complement strand
AGATTCAAATGATTCTCCTGCCTCAGCCTCCTGAGTAGCTGAGATTACAGACACATGCCACCATGCCCGGCTAATTTTTGTATTTTTAGTAGAGACGAGGTTTCACCATCTTGGCCAGGCTGGTCTCGAACTCCTGATCTCAAGTGATCCATCCGCCTCACCCTCCCAAAGTGCTGGGATTACAGGCATGAGCCATGACGCCCAGCCAAGAGTGGTCATTTTAAATAAGTGTTCAGAGCTAGGTGCAGTGGGTCATGTCTGTAATTCTAGTACTTTGGGAACCCGAGGCAGGAGGATCACTTGAGCTCAGGAGTTTGAGACCAGCCTGGCCATATAGTGAGATCCTGCCTAAATGAAACAAAAAATTAACTGGGCATGGTGGTGCATGCCTGTGGTCCCAGCTGCTTGAGAGGCTGAGGTGGGAGGATCGCTTGAGCCCAGGAGGTCAAGGCTGTAGTAAGCTGTGATCATGCCACTGTGCTCCAGCCTGGGGAGCAGAGTGAGACCCTGTCTTAAAAACACACACACACACACAAAACCACAAACAAAACAAATAAGCACTCAGGGTCAGGCATGGTAGCTCACATCTGTGATCCTAGTACTTTGGGAGGAGGCCAAGACAAGAGGCTTGCTTGAAGCTAGGAGTTTGAGACCAGCCAGGATAACATGGCAAGACCCTTATCTACACACACACACACACACACACACACACACACACACACACACACACAACAGCTGGGTATATTGGTATGCAACTGCAGTCCCAGCTACTGGGGTGGCTGAGGTGGGAGGATAGCTTAAGCCCAGTAGTGCGAGGATACAGTGAGCTATGATTAGGCCACTGTGCTCCAGCCTGAGTGCAGAGACCCTGTCTCTAAAAATAAACAAATAAATAAATAAATTAAACAAGTGCTCAGGGAAGGCCTCATTAAGGTGATGTCTGCTGGAAGATCTGAGGTTGGGCCGGGCGCAGTGGCTCACGACTGTAATCCCAGTGCTTTGGGAGGCCGAAGCGGGTGGATCACGAGGTCAAGAGATCGAGGCCATCCTGGTCAACATG
>NW_016107806.1:1957424-1972082 GCF_001604975.1 Cebus imitator | reverse complement strand
AAAAAAAAAAAAAAAAAAGATCTGAAGTTGGAGACGGAGCCAGCCACTGAGGGAAGAGCGACAGCCAGGTGAAGGCCCTGGGTGGGGATCATGCCTGGTGTGGTGTAGACAGCACTGCCCAGAGTAGGGGCTACCACTGCCATTTGAAATTTCTCAGTAGCCACATTAAAAGTAGTGAAAAGAGAAAAGTAGAATTATACATGTTAATAATATTTTTAATTTAACCCGACAAAGCCAGAATGTTATTATTTGAATGTGTAAGCAATGTAAAAAATCACCGAGATCTTTTACGCTCTATTTTTCGTACTAAGTCTTTGACATCTGGTGTGTCTCTGACATTTACAGCACATTTCAATCAGACATTAAGTTTTCATTGGAGACACTTGATCTGTATTTAGAGTTTATAAAATTTACAATGAAAAGAACAGCCTTGTTGGGCATGGTGGCTGACATCTGTAATCCCACCACTTTGGGAGGTTGAGGCAGGTGGATTGCTTAAGGCCAGGAGTTCGAGTCCAACCTGGGCAATGTAACATAGTGAGACTCTATCTCTACAAAAAAAAAAAAAAAAAAAAAAAAAAAGCCAGGTGTGTGGCATATGCCTCTGGTTCTAGCTACTTGGGAGGCTGATGGGGGATAGCTTGCTATTGGGGCTGTGGTGAGCCAAGAGTGTGCTACTGCACTCCAGCCTGGGCAACAGTGTCTGTTTTTATACTGAGTTTTAAGTGAAATGGACTTAAAGTCCAGTTGCACTGATCATGTTGCAGTGGCTCAGTGGACACAGGTGAGCCGCGTCCTCACAGTGGACAGTGCAGGTCTGGGAGCAGAGAGGATGCCGGGGAGGCTGACTCAGTGAGTGGAGGGGAGCATGTGGGCGGGGGTGGGGGAGGGGTTGTGAGGTCACAGGGGAGGCGGGGCTGGCTCTGCAGGGCTTTGTAGACCGTCCTGAGGAGTGTGGCCTTTACCCCCTCTACCCGGGTGAGTTGGGAGCTAGGGGAGGGCTTGGAGTAGTGAAGTGACAGCTCTGACTTACAATTTAATAGGACCACTCTGACTGCAGTGTGTGGAACAGACAGGGAGAGGGCAAGCCAGCGCCAGGAGCCCTGTTGAGAGGCTGTGGGGACGGCTCAGGTGAGGCTGGTGATGGTTTGGACCTGCGTGGGAGCAGTGAGTTGGTGAAAAGTGGCTGGCCCTTGGGATATTTAAACGGAGGGCATTCCTGATGAATTGGATGAAAGGTCATGGTATTCGGGGCAGGCAGTGGTGAGAGAAAGGAGAAGTCAAGGACGAGGCTGAGACTTTTGGCCCAAGCAGACTGGAAGGATGGAGTTTCTGTTAATTGAATGGAGAAGACTGTGGGAGAAGCAGTTTTTTGCGGAAGTCAGGGAGTTTGTGGTTGGACTCATCAGGTTTGAGGTGTATCAATTTCGAGAGAATGCGGGTAGCACAAGCTGCAGAGGTTGTAAGAGGTCACACGATGGTACTTGAGGCCGTGGAAGGTTTCTGCGTGGGCCCCTGACCCAGAACAGATGGGTCATCTCATCTTCCAGAGGTCTGTTCAAGGCATGGCTGGCAACATTAAAAAAAAAATTCAACTGAGCTATCTGTGCCTCTCGTGTTGACTCCCTGATGGCCACTGAAAGTTGCTAGGGTCTTTCTGAGTCAGTCCACATTTCAAGGTCAAATCTTCCTGCCCTGGGCTGATGAATAAAACACGTCATAAATGCTCAGAAGCTCCCCCAGCATGGCCTGGAAGCCTGATTTTATGGAAACTTACTGAAATGGTACAAAACGCTAAAGATATGCATTCCTAATTTTTAGCACTTTAAACTCCACAGGGATGTTGGGGGAAGGGATTAATGAGCTTGGAGAGGTGGAATAACCTCCTCAAGGTCTCGCAGCTGGGGGAAGGTAAGCACTAGATGCTGGGAATCACCAGCCTCATGTGCGCCAACCATGTCGCCAAGTGTCCGAAGCCTGCAGAGGGCCCCAGCTCTCAGGCAATCACACAGGGAAGCCACTGCACCTGCCCCTTTCACAACTGGGCAGAGAGTGGGGAAAGGCAGCAGGTGTGTCTTTGTAGGTCCTCTCCTAGCCCAGCCAGTGTGTGATGCTGGCACCTGGGCTTGGAGAGTGAGTTTTAAGACTGGGGGACCAAGGCCACCTCACTTGGGCAGGCAGGGCTGCTAGACATGGGCCTTCTGACTTAGTTTCAAAGCTGGACCCTGACCCTTGCTGGCTGCATGACTTCAGTGATTTAATCTTTGAGTTCGTCTGTTTCTGGGGCGGGGGGGGCCGGTGGTGCCTGCCTTGCAGGAGTTTCGGGAAGGGAAGTTAATGCAGGAGCTTAGCCCGGTGACTTGACACGTGCCCAATGTAAGGAATGCTTGTGGGGCCGCCTGGCTCTGCCCCGCGAGTGGAAGGAGATGGTGCAGAGGGAACTTCAGGACTGGTATGAGCTGTGGATGCCTGGTGGTGAGTAGCAGCAGCAGCGTGAGCCGGGGAGAAAGTGGCGCCTGCCAGATGGGAGGAAGGGAGAGCAGTGGGGGCTCCCCTCCCTTTCACAAGACCTGGGATCTAACTGTGCCTTTAGATCAGGGCTTCTCAAGTGGGGCAGTTTTGCTCCTCAGGGGACATTCAGCCATGCCTGGAGACATTTTTGGTTGTCACAGCCAGGAGAGGGATATTACAGTCCTTTAATGTAGAGAGGCCAGGGATGCCCCCTACAACAAAGAATTACCCAGCCCACAACGTCAGTGGTACTGAGGCTGAGAAACTCTGCTTTCGATGACTCATCCTCACTGGCTTGTTACGAGGATGAATGTGAAAATGGAGACTGCTTTTCTAACTGCAGCGTCCCCTTCCAGGCCCTCTCCTTCCCTCACCCTTTCCCAACGGGCCGCCTCTGTCATTGAGGACCCTGGTCCAGGAGTCAGCAGCCCTTGAACTCCAGGAGTTCAAGTCCTGACTCCTCATGCCTCAGTGGAGGCTTCCCTTAGCTTTTAGCCTCTATGCCTTTTCATCCTTGGAAACCTCGTCTTGAGTGGGGCAGTGGTGTCTACACTGTGATAGGGCTGTGGTGTGGACCGAGTGGGAGCCTGGATGGGAACCATGCTTAGTCAGCTGTGATGTGCCGGCAAAGGGAGGTAGCAGGTCAATCCGCTTTCTAGTCCCGCACTGAATGATGGCCTTGGGGGCATTGCCCAGGAACCCCCGTCGGCCCTAGCGAGACCACAGGGCTGCCCTCCCTGGCCTGCTCCATCTTGCTTCTTGCCATCTATTTCCTTGAACAGGTGGAGCTAGTCTCCATTTGGAGAAGATGGAATTTGCAGGAAAATGCAGGGCTATTATTTCTGTGCTGTGTGAGTGGGAGACAGAGCTGGTTGAGTGGCAGATTTCCTGGCAGGGGGAGAAACAGCTAAGTGAGCCAGCCCAGGCATCGCTGGAATCCTCTTGAGGTGAGTGGGCCAGGATTCCCCAGTGGCCACCTCGGGAAGCAGACGTTTATTCCGAACTCGGGACTAGCCCCAGGGAAAGATGGGGCTCGCTATCGGGGAAAGGCCTGCACCCATATATTGAAGCTCAGAGGACATTCTACTCGGCAAACTTTCACGGATGCCCGTTCTATGGCAGGCACTGACCCCAGGGATGTTGGGGGACACAGAGATGGGTGAGGTTGAGGGGGTATCCAGGCTGCCTTACCTCTGAGTCAAGGCAGACTGTGTAGGAACCATGGAGAGGCACCGCGTGGCGTTAAGGGCCTGCTGTGAATATTAATGTCTGGAGGCTTCTTAGAAGAAGTGGGGGTTGAGCTGGGTTTTGAAGGAAGGTAGGGCTTCATGAGGCAAAAGGGAACGCGTGTTCTGAGCAGAGGCTCCACGTTGGAGAGTGCCAGGTGTTCTTAGGGAGGGCCGGGTGGTAGGTTTTCCTAGAAGTGCTGGGAAAAGAACATCGGAGGCAGACATGGAGCCCCCTGGCCGCGAAGCTCGTGGAGTGCTGGGGGCTCTACGAACTAGGCTGATGAATTTCCACTTCTGTCTAAAGACACAGGGAACAGCGGGAGGTATGTGAGCAGGGCCGTGGCGTGCTCCGGTCACAGCGTGGATATGGGCTATATAGAAAGAGGAAGCTGGAATCGGTGTCATCGTAACAGTTCTAGAGAAGGAGGGATGAAGGCTTGAACAGGGCTGGGGGTAGTGGGAAGGGAAGATATGGGCGGGGGAGATCTGGGGAGGCAGGCAGCATGTCAGGCTTCACATTTCTCCACCCCGGATATCTGGGTTGTGTGTAAGGATCGCAGTGACTGCCGTGGCCCACTCACCACACTGCTCTGCTCAAAGCCCAGCCTTTTCTTGGAGAATGACAAGCAGCAAGCATCAGGCAGCCTGCTGGTCCCAGAGAACAGGGTGGCACGGTGCCCACACCAGCCGGCAACAGCCACTCTGGCTGGTGGGGGGGGGGGCTCTCCTTCTGGAACCCATCAGCGTTGGCTTCTGGCCAGGCCCAAAGGAGGTGGAATACACCCTCTTCCTGCTCGTTTTCAGAGCTTTGGGAAGAGTAGACATGGAGGACAGCAGCAGCGTGCTGGAGCCGGCTACTCTCGGGTTCGTGTCTGAGCTGGGGGAGTGACTGGCTGTGCAGTTGGGCGAGCTGCCTGGTCTCCCTGTCTGCGTGTGTAAAGTGAGCATCATGATACTCAGCCCACGGGGTGGCTGTTAGAGTCCTGTACAGGTGTAAATACGCAGGTGTCAGGCTCTGAGCTCAATAAATGGCCGCTGTTTTTAATTGGCAAGATGTGATGCTGGACTTGACTTGATGGGTGGGGAGCAGCAAGACCTCGTTGCCTTTAAAGGAGTCAAAGACCTGGGAAGCAGCTGGGATGGTGAATTCTGTCTTGGGCGTGTTGGCTTCGAGGGGCTGGAGAAAATCCCAGGACATTCAGAAGAAATCTAGGGTCATCTAATCATGTGGTTCACATAAACGACCCTTTCTATAATATCTATCTCAGAGTCAACTTTTCAAAACGCCAGCCTCCCTGCGGGCCCAGTGTGGTATCGGGAGAGCGGGGTCATGGGTCAGTATGGCCAGCCCAGCTGCTGGCCTTGCTTGTGTCATTGGTGACTCCCCCTGGCCCTCGGTGCCTCCCTCAATGTTGGCATTTCCCATAGGCTGGCTGGGCTGGCCTCTGTCCAGAGATCCAGCTGGGTGCTGGCCCAGCTCAGGCTCCAGAGAGGAAAGAGCCCTGGATCTGGGACCAGTGACCTGATGTTCATGCTGGCTCGGCCCCTTCCCTCTCGGTGTGGCCTGGACACATGCAGCCTCCCCGTGGGCAGTGGGGGCAGTGAGGAGGGTTCTGGGAGATGAGAGCTGTGAAAGCAGCAGCACGTGCCTGGCACACAGGGCCCCTGGCAGATGCTTGGTGAACAAGTGAGGGCAGGCAGGGCAGGGGGCAGAGGATTTGGGAGGCAGACCTGCAGAGGGGCCCAGAGCTCGGGGAGGGGCGTGAGGAGTCAGGTGGACCTGGCTCTACTCCTGGCTCTGCCGCTAACTGGAAGGTTCTGAGTCAGGTGCCTGCGTTGGTCACAGTCATGTGTGGCTGGTGGCGATGGGAGGTTGGCCTTGGGGGCCACTCTAATGCCTCCCTCACAGCATAGCAACGGGTCTAGATTGATACACAGCACCAGGGCCTGCAGAGTGCTGAATAACCCTTCATTCCTCCTCTAGTAAGTACAGTAAGTCCTTAGAGGGCAGTCCCCAGATGGCTTGATTACCCCAACTGTGGGGTACAGGGAGAAGGGGCGCTTCTGGAGCCAGCGCCTTCTCTGCTCAGTTTTGTGTGTTCCTTTGCTCTTTTGTCCCCTGAAATGTGACCCAGCCCCATGGAAACTGGTTTCAGACACCTAATGGCAGTGGGGTACCAAGGGGCGGGGGAACACTCGGCTCCAGGTGCAGACAATGAGGGGCACATTGTCTGTAGAGAATGTAGAAAAAGAAATAAAACCAATAAAAAGTCGGTCTGCTTTTTGTGATCACCATGTACTGGTACTTCTAAACAAGGCCAGTGATAAAATACGCCTCCTCTCAGGGCAGATGCCCCTGGCTCCCCTTTGGTATGCTGCTGCCTAATGTCCTCCAGAAAGGAGCCTTGGTGGCTGTAAATATCAGGAAGGAACTCATCAAGGGCTGGCAGAAGCAGCCAGAGATGATCTGGAGAATAAGCTCATTGATGATTGCAATGGCAGCGTGGATTTGGGGCTCAGGGGACGAGAGGGGGAAGGTGCCACACTGTGAAGTGTGGGTGAGGCAAGAGAGTGGTGGTGACCGCTGTGGGCTCCGGGCCGGGAGAGGCATCCTTTAGGCCTTTGGACGTGGTCAGGATGAGGCTGTACTTCATCTCCCTTGGGCCTGGCAGGAAGCCAGTGCTGATGGGTTCCAGAAGGAAAGTGCCCCAGCCAGGGCGGCTGCTACCAGCTGGTGTTGGCTGGTGTGGGTGCTGTGCCACCCTGCTCTTTGGGACCAGCAGGCTGCTTGCCATCTTCCAAAGGGGACTGAATGGCCTCTTGCCAAGGGCAGGAAAAGAGCCGGGGCTGCCCTCTAGGCTTGGGGGCTGCTAGGGGGTTGGGGAGGGCAGGATTCACATTTCTCTAGCCTGGACAACAAGTATGTGTGTGCAGATCAAAATGAGCATGTTGAGGCTTTTGCTACTATTATTTATTAAACAAGTTTCCTTGCAGGGTTGTGGAAGGGCCCATGCAGAAAGATCTGTCTGGGGAGGAGGCTCCGCGTGTGTACACAGGAAGGAGGTGTGTCCTGGGAACTAGCTGGGGCACAGCCCTAGGGAAGTGTGCGTGTGTGTTTCGGGGGGTGGTCTGGTCATTTGGCCCCTTCCCTGACTGAACCCCTTGCAGGACCCCAAGGCAGACAGCAATGCTGGGGTCCCCTGCAGAAGCAGACACTTTTGGCTCCTGCTGCATCTGAAGCAGGTGTGCATTAGTCAAGGTGGCCTCAGTGGTCCTGTGCACTGGGGCCCCTGCAGTGAGAAGAGCAGGGCTTTCTCTTGGGCCTGGAGGTGTAGGAGTCACTCTTCCTGATCTGCTCCCACATGCAGGTGCGTCTGCTTCCATTTGGAGCCAGTGAGCCGGCTGATGGTGGCTGCCTGGGGCTCCTGAGGCTGAGCAGCCAGGCTAAGCTTAGCCCACAGGCACTTCCCAGAAACCGGTGGCACTGTCGCAGTGTTGGCTGGATGCTGCGGAGTTGGCAGGATACAGTGCAGGAGCAGCAAACAGGTTTCATCTGGGTGTCAAGTTGAAATAATTGGTACCAGCTGCCAGGAGGGCTGTGTTGAGAAGGGTTCTAAGGTGCTGAGCTCAGTGGGAAGAGGGCCCTGATGGGTTCGTGAGGTGTATCCTGGGCAGGAGAGACGGACGTGTGGCAAGGGGTTTGCCGTCCCTGGTGTAGTGGAAAACATACAGAGAGCCTAGGTTGATCTTATGCGAGTGGCCCCAGTTTTCTCTCTCTCTCTCTTTTTTTTTTTTTTTTGAGACAGGGTCTGGCTCTGTCACTCAGGCTGGACTGCAGTGGCACAATTTCAGTCCACTGCAGCCTCTACCTCCTGGGTTCACGCCATCCTCCCATCTCAGCCTCCCAAGTAGCTGGGACTACAGGCGCCCACCACCACACCCTGCTAATTTTTGTGTTTTTAGTAGAGGCGGGGTTTCACTATGTTGGTCAGGCTGGTCTCGAACTCCTGACCTCATGTGATCTACCCACCCCAGCCTCCCTAAGTGCTGGGATTACAGGCGTGAGCCACCGCAACGGACCGCCCAGTTTCCTTATTTCTACAACGAGGGTAGAAATGTTGCCTTTTCAACCTGATGGGCGTATTGTGGGCACTGAGTAAGATAGAGTGGAAGCCCTTTGTAAAATATAAAAAAGCAATACAAATGCGGGGTGGGGGTTTTGTTGTTACTGAGTCTCCCAGGAACCTGGAGTGACTTCCCAGTAATAAGGTCTGACCCACCGAGGACCACTCCATGGTCTGAGTGCCTGAGAGGCGTGGTTGACAGGTCGTGTGACTGGCGCGGTGCCCGGCACCCAGGCCTTTGATACACTCTTGGCCGAGTGTCAGCCGGGTGTTCGGTCACGTTTCCAACTGTAAGTCACTTCATTTCTGTCACTGACTCTCTCCCTGGCTTAAGGTTTAGAGACTGTTTTTGTGTCTAATGAAAGAAGGACAGAAAATCTCTCTTTAGAACCTTGTCTCTTACTCTCCATTAAAGGTAGCAAAATTTGCTTTATAAAGTCTAAAAGCCTGACAAGAACACGTACTAATAATGCATGAATTATGCAAATCTGTGTAGTCACTTGATTTGCATAATGGAGGGGCTGGAGGAGGGTTGGGGAGGGGAAGGAGTGAGGGTGAGGGCGTTTGCCTAGATCTGTGTGTAATGGGGGACATTCATTTGCTCCCTCGGGAGGAGTCCCCTCCTGCAAGCCCCCGCTGGTCCTGAGGGTGCATTCTTTGCCTTCCCCTGCGGGTCCAGTGTCTGCCCTGGGTGGCTTGGCTGTGCGGCCACCCCCCCCCCCCCTTGCGGGGCAGTCACCGAGGCAGGGGCACGGCGCCCTGTGCTGGCGTCTCGTGTGGAACTGGCTTCATTAAATCTCACAGCCGCCCCTCTATGTACAGACAGCCTTCCCTGAGAGTCCCCTGGGTCATTATTTCTCCAAACGTCTGTCTTGCTGAGGCAGTGGACTTCGTTAAGTGCCGTCTGGAATTGTAACTATTGCCAAGCATCTTTTTCTCGGGTTCTATGGGAAGCAAGGGTGAGAAGTGTCTCCCAGAGAGAACTTCCCACCTGCCCCACCTGGTTTCTCTCTGGGCGTTTCTCACCGTTGCTTTGAAAGGCTTCAGCCTGTGATGTAGGGGGCCTCCTGCATTGCCCTCCCCGCCTCCCTTCACACTTGGTGATCTTGGGACTTTAGATTTGATGAGGGGCCGGGCACAGTGGCTCACGCCTGTAATCCCTGTACTTTGGGAGGCCGAGGTGGGAGAATTGCTTGAGGCCAGGAGTTTGAGACCAGCCTGGGCAACATAGCAAGACCCCATCTCTATTAAAAAAAAAAAAAAGATTTGACGAAGGTTGAGGTTGGGCCTGAGGGTACTTGAGGCTTGAGCTCAGTGGGTGCTGCCTGGAAGCCTGGGGATCTGGGGGCTCAGGCTGAAGAGGTGCTGGGAACCAGCTGTGGAGAGCCAGGCAGCTGCCTTTTTTGTCTAGAACCTGGATGGGGCAGCTTCTTGTTCTGGAGGGGAGGGAGCTGTTCTTCGGGGTGGATGGATGCAAGGAGCCAGCCCTGGTTGGGGGGTAGGAGGGGCAGGGACCATATCGACTGTCAAGGCTACAAAGAGGCTGGGGTTCGGCTTATTTCAACATACTTCTTCAGCACCCAGGCCTATGGGCTGGGCCTTGTGCGAGGCCCTAGTGTCACAGACACATAAAAGCACTCAGAGCTCTCATTTATCGGGCTCCTATTTTAAGTGTCAGGTCCTGCGCTAAGCCACTTGTTTACATGTGTCATCTCATGTAACGTGTATGACAACTTTGTAAGGTCACTACTCTTACTGTTCCATTTTATAGATGAGTAAGTTGAGGCTTGGTCAACATGGCCAGGAAATGGCAAAGAGGAGCTCTAAGCGACGTCTTTGGACTCCAAAACTCCTTCTCCAGACGATGATGCTTTGCTGCCTCTGTTGAGTCAAACTGGACTCTTCCCTTGAGGGCCTGATGGTAACAGCAGTGTAAACAGATGGTGGGCACAGTGTCGTGTAATATATGCAAAGCTAGAGGTTGGAGCCAGGCACAGAAGTAGCACTGAGCATTTGATTATGTCAGGGAGGGCCGGGGAAAGCTCACAGAGGAGGAGGTCCCTGAATGAGCCACAGGAGGGAAACCAGATTCTGTCTGGCACCTGGAGAAGTGGCCAGTGAGGCTGCAGGTCAGTGGGCTGGGGTGAGGGGTAGGGCCTTTAAATCCCTGATGCCTAGAGCCCCCTTCTGCCTCACTTTTGGGGTGTGACCAGGTGATGTGGAGCTCAGGAGGTCATGGCTCGGACTCATAGGAAGGTCAAGTATGGGGTGCTGCCTCAGGGCCCTTCTCCTCGGCTTGTCTGTTCAGCAAGTGCACTGGCCTCCCTGTCTTGGCCAGACAGCTCTGAGAGCCGAGGCTCTGTGGGCACCTGAACTGTGTGTGGGCCCTGCCTGCTTGGGATGAGGCCACAGCTGTTCCCACACCCGCACCTGCTCACCCCCAAGAAGGGGGCTGCCATGGGCACAGTGGAGGCCAGGGCGGGAGGACCCTCTGGACCACGTTGTCCCACCCCGTTGCAGCGCAGAGAGGAGATCTGAGCCCCAGAGACTGGAAGTGATTTGCTGCAAGTCACACAGCCAGTAAGAAGTGGATCAACCCCCAGGCTTCTGGTCTGGAGCACTCCCGGGGGTCTCTCCTCACCCTTCACCCTGGGCTCTGCCCTCTCCAGGCTGTGTGCCATCCTCACCACCTCTGCCTTGCCCTGGCTCACCCACATGGCTATGCTCTCACTCACTCTTCCCTCATACCTGGCCATCCTCTTAGACCAGGCCAAGGCTTTGTTCTAGAGAGAACGTAAATGGCATAAATGGTGTTGTCAGATGAGGAAGGGGCAGAACCTGCTGATCCCGTGACCGCCCGCCAGGCCCTCCGCACACACTCACCTGCTCATCCCAGCCCTGCCCAAGCCCTGCAGCTCTCACCTCATCCTTGCTCCTGTTAGCAAGCGAAGGTGCCTGGAGGTGCTCTCCTTCGGGGCTGCGGGTGTAGAAGGGAGACAGTACCTGGTAGTTAGAGCTGAACAACTTTCTGCAGAAAGCTTGGAGGGGGCTCCATGACAGAATAACAGAGGTGTGAACCAGAAGCCTAACTCTATTGCTTAGAAGCTATGTGGCTTTAGGCAAGTGACTTAACCCCTCTGAGTTTCAATCTCCTTATTTTTTTAATTATTATTTTTTGAGATTTGAGTTTCACTCTGTTGCCCAGGCTGGAGTGCAGTGACGCAATCTCGGCTCACTACAATCTCTGCCACCCAGGTTCAAGCGATTCTCCTGCCTCAGCCTCCTGAGTAGCTGGGATTACAGGCACCTGCCACCGCACGTGGCTAATTTTTGTGGTTTTTAGTACAGACAGGGTTTCACCGTGTTGGCCAGGCTGATCTTGAACTTCTGACCTCGTGATCCCCCTGCCTTGGCCTCCCAAAGTGTTGGGATTACAGGCGTGAGCCACCGCACCTGGCCTCAGTCTCCTTATTAATAAAACAGGTGTGAATAGTGCCTTGCTCAGGGATCCCCAAACTTGGCTACATTTTGGAATTCCTTGGGGATCTTTAAAAAGTGCTGATGCCTGGCTCCCAGCTTCTGACTTGATGTCACTGCTCTGAGGTGCAAGCTGGGTATAGGGATTTTAAAAAGCTCCCTGGGTGACACTAACGTTCAGCACAGTTTGGGAACCACCATCCCGGGGTTTGTTGGGGGTGAAAGGAGGAATGCAGGCATATGGAGAGCGCTCACTAAATGAGGTGATTATTTCAGTGTTCATCTCCCTGCCTCTCACTCCATTTCATGTGAGACCTGTGGGACGGAGGTTTTCTGGAATCGGAGTTTTGCCTTTGTTGCCCAGGCTGGAGTGCAATGACACAATCTTGGCTCATGGCAACCTCTGCCTCCCGGGTTCAAGCGATTCTCCTGCCTGAGCCTCCCGAGTAGCTGGGATTACAGGCATGAGCCACCATGCCAAGCTAATGTTGTATTTTTAGTAGAGACGGGGTTTCTCTGTGTTGGTCAGGCTGGTCTCAAACTCCTGACCTCAGGTGATCTGCCTGCCTCGGCCTCCCAAAGTGCTGGGATTACAGGCATGAGCCACTGCACCCAGCTGAGATTTTGATTTTTGTACCACAGTGGGTTTGCCTTGAGTGCTGACCCTGTGGGGGCTGTTGGCTGCCTGTCTTTACCCAGAAAAATCCCCTCCCTTGTCCTCACCCTCTCTGCAGTCCTAAGGCAGGCCTCAGTCTTTCTGACAGGCCCCAGGGTCCTGATTAGGCTGAGGGGTGCTGAATCCCCGCCGCCGGGCTTGACCACGAAGGGGCAGGCCTCCCCCTGATCTCCACCTGATGGCTTGGGGGATGGAAATGCTGGTTCCCACAAAGGCTTCTGGGAGACAGAGGCCTCAGATGCTGGGGTGCGGTGCTCACAGTCTGGATTCGGCGGCTGGACTTGAGGGGATATGGGGGGGGTGTTGGTGGGGGCAGAGGCATGGGAGGGGCCGCTGCTTTGAAGCTCTCAGCTCTGCTCCTTGGTACTGTCTGAGGCCCTGCCAACCTGAGCAGAGGCTGTGAGGGAAGACCCATTTCCCGGGGTTCCTCAGCTGTCCTGACAGGAAGTTGTGCATCACTGGCTGAGAGGAAGGAAATGGCTCTGCTGTTTGGAAAGGAATTGGGAATTCTGATGGGGGCTGAGGGAAAAGGTACCTGCATGGAGGAGCTGTTTTGTCCCGTGATGGGGACTCTCTGTCTCCGTAGGCAATTCTCCCTGTTTGTTTTCCTTTGAATGACAAGGATTGGTTTTAGCTAATGAGGAGCAGTGGCAGGAAGGTGAGCTGGGGCCCGGGAGATTTTGGGACGTGGAAGTCTTCGCAGGAAGCCTGGCTCTGCCTGTCGTCAGCATCTTTCTTTCCCAGCTCCCTGCTCCGGGGACTGTAAGCCGACAGAGGATTCTATGATCTCACACGCCACTTTTCCCTCCATCCACCAACCATACCTTTGCAAATGTCTTTGATTTCTGTTTCTTTTTACCACCCCCAAAACACAGTGGATCTTTTAATAGCACAAGGCCTTTCGGATCTCCAACCAATCAGTCTCCAAATCCTATCCAAAGTGCACTTAGAATAGACACTTTTAATAAAATATATTGCTTTTAAGCCAGTGTAAACCTGTGAAATTTGTACATTTCTTTTAGAGCATCTCTACAAATTTTACAATATTGAAATCACCACCCGGTGACCTTTTAGGAAATACTAGATAAATTGCAAGAGACAAATAGACAAACCAAATGGAGTTAAGTACAATTTCCAGTGCCTTTCCTGCTAGTGCCCAGGCTGAGTCTTAGAAATCCCTGACTCTCTGTGCCTTCCCCCCAGCCAGCTCTGTGACCTAGCCCCTGCCCTGCAGGCTTCTCTGCCCACCCTGCCCCTGGCAAGGAGCTAGCTGGGGTGTCCTCAGAGAGCCATTTGCAGCTCTGAGAAGCAGCTCTGGTGTGTGGCTTCCAGCACCTTGTCCCATCTGTCTGTCTCTGCGCTTACTCTATCATTGAAAACACTTCCACCCGTGGCCGGGGCCCCCAGAAGGGCTCTTGGGGGTGGCTGAGGACTACTTTGGAAAGGCTCAGGTGCTCTGTGCCCGAGTCTGCCCCAGGTGAGCGGCAGAGAGGCCTCAGCCTTGTCGAGTGAGAGCTGAGGGGGTGTGACCCAGCCACCCTCCTTATGCGCACTCTCTGTGCCTGCGCCAGCTCTTCACCAGGCAGGTGTGGATTATCCACTTTGTGGATTTCCAGTGCTATCTTTTCCAAACCCAGGTCACGTCCGTCCCTGCTGCTGTCCCACTGCGTGGCGACCTTTCCTCCCTACCAGCTGGTGCTGCTCAGGGCATGTAAACCAGGTGTCATACCTTGTTTGTATTTTGTGCAGGGAAACAGAATTTGGAAGACAGCTGATCTCTAAAATCACATTACTGAGGGCCCCCAAAGGACCCCCTGGAGGCTCAGTGCTCCTGTGGGCTATGGGATCTCTTCCCCTTCTGGTATGGGTACCCAGAGCCTTGGAGTGGCGATGGAGGTGGAGGGGGCACCACTACACCCTGCTCCCTGAGGGCTGCAGACTGCAGGCCACTCGGCAGTGGGCACATGGTTATGCGCTCACTTCATGGATGGGGGAGCTCAGTCGCAGCTCAGCTGCTTTGCCGTCACTGCATAGTGACCTGAGGTGTTATGTGGGTCCCCTATATCTCCCACGGAGCTGTTTTTCCCATGGAGTGACCCAACGGACCTCCAACATGGGGAAGGAGGGAGGGACAGAAGGCAGACAGGAGGTTAGAGATGTCCTGAGTGGGCTGGCCCTTCTGTAGGGAGAGCAGCTTCAGGCGGAACAAGGTGCTGTCAAAGCTGCCTGGGCTTCATTCACTCCTTAATTTGATAATTAATTCCACAAACATTAATGGACACATTCCAGGCACTATGCGAGGCGCTGGGGGTGGGGGAGAAACAGAGATGACAAAGACTTAGTTCCCACACTCAAAGGGCTCACAGCCTGGTAAGCAGATGCTCAATGCACTTAGAATTGTCTCCCGAAGAGGCCTGAAGGGACAGAGTGGAGGAAGCGCAGAGGCGGAGGCAGCACTGGAGGGTGGGGCGGGAGAAAGCGGGGATAACGTGAACTGGGTTTGGAAAAGACATCACAGGCAAGCCACAGAGTGGATAATCCACACCTGCCTGACAAAGAGTGGATAATCCACACCTGCCTGACGAAGAGTGGATGATAATCCACACCTGCCTGACAGAGTGGATAATCCACACCTGCCTGA
>NW_016107806.1:1955511-1957258 GCF_001604975.1 Cebus imitator | reverse complement strand
GAGTGGATAATCCACACCTGCCTGATGAAGAGTGGATGATAATCCACACCTGCCTGACAAAGAGTGGATAATCCGCACCTGCCTGATGAAGAGTGGATAATCCACACCTGCCTGACGAAGAGTGGATAATCACACCTGCCTGACAAAGAGTGGATAATCCACACCTGCCTGACGAAGAGAGGATAATCCACACCTGCCTGACGAAGAGTGGATAATCCACACCTGCCTGACAAAGAGAGGATAATCCACACCTGCCTGACGAAGAGTGGATAATCCACACCTGCCTGACGAAGAGAGGATAATCCACACCTGCCTGACGAAGAGTGGATAATCCACACCTGCCTGATGAAGGGCTGGCCCAGGCACAGAGAGTGCTCCCCAGTGAGGGTCGCTGGGCTCAGACCCCTGCTTGGCTCTCACTCTCAGATGGCACATCCCCTGAGCCCCTCCAGCTGGCAGGGAGGTCGTTCCTGGCCCAGCATGGGCAAAGGCTGAGGGAAGCGAAAACGTAGTGCATTTGGAAGGAGTGTGAACAACTCAGTGTGGCTGGAATTTATGGCGTGAGTATGAGACACGGGGCTGGAGAGGCAGGCAGGCGGCAGACTGTGCCTTGCTTAGGGCGTCTGCCTTTATCCCAGAGGCTGTGGGGAGCGCAGAAGGGATTTAAGGAGTAGGATGGCATGATTTGTGTCTTAAATTACTTGCTATGGAATCGACATTGTATAGCAGAAGGAGCCCCAGAGTGGGGGAGGGAGCTAGACTCTGGCTCTAGATTCTAGATCTGGACCTAGCAGCTGGGTGACTTTGGCCAAGGGGAGGCCTCTGCGTCCTGGCGGTAAGATATGAAGACTCTAAGGTCTGTCTCGGCCCTGATGTTCTCCACGTCCGTGGTCATCTTTCTGTTTGGCCCCCACGCCCTCTGTTCTGTACTTGTCCACCCACCTATGGCCGCCTGACCCCTGTCACCTGGCTGTCCCCCCGTGGTCAGCAGCTGGTGGCAGCTGGAGGGAGAGGGGCGAATCCTCCAGGAAGCATGTGCACTCCTGCCCTTGTGGCTCACGGCCTGCGTGGCCTCTCCTCTTCCAGCCCTGCAGGAGCGCCTTCCTCCCTCTCTGACCTCAGCATACCTGGCTCCCCATAGCACACAGCTCTGGGCCCAGCTGTGCCTCTTCAGTGAGACAGTTCACTCCCTTGGGTCAAAGCCCCCATCCACCTGGCCTCCACGTGACAGGAGGCAGCTGCTTCGAGGTTGCCACCTGGTAGCCCGTGACATCTGTGAGGAGAGACGTCTGTGTATTTGGCCAGTGCGAGCTTTTTCCTTTGCTCTGACCCAAGCTTTGACAGCTCAGTGTGTCGTCATCGGCAGTGTATGGCTGGGAGCCCTAGACTGGCTGTTCCTGACCAGGGACCCCCAGAGCCACTTCTGCAAGACACCTTGAAACAGCTGTGGGTGGAAGGCCAGGTTTTCCCCCATAAGCATCGTTTGCTCTGCCGCCTTCCCAACTTCTGTGCTCCTGGGCCCAGAGCTCCTCCAGGGTGAGGAACCAGGAGGAGGGGTTGGCTGTTTTCCTAGGTCTTTGATCACAGCTGTTACATTTAAAGGCTTAAACAAGCCAGGTGCAGTGGCTCACGCCTATAATCCCAGCACTTCTGGAAGCTGAGGCAGGCAGATCACAAGGTCAGGAGATCGAGACCATCCTGACCAACATGGTGAAACCCCGTCTCTACTAAAATACCAAAAAAAAAA
>NW_016107806.1:1943347-1955468 GCF_001604975.1 Cebus imitator | reverse complement strand
CCCAGCTACTCAGGAGGCTGAGTTAGGGGAATCGCTTGAACCCGGGAAGCGGAGGTTGCAGTGAGCCAAGATTTCGCCATTGCACTCCAGCCTGGTGACAGAGCAAGACTCTGTCTCAAAAGGCTTAAACAGTGGGTTCTAAACAAATAAGTATCTGTTTAGTCAGTGGAACGAGGAAACGAAAGGCGACGGAGTTCTCCCCCTAATTGGCAGTGTCATTCCCCACTTGGATGATGGGGCTCTAGGGAAGGGATTTTTCGAGATCTCCTCTTCTTGGGAATAGGCCATGGGATAGCATCCATTCATTCGACTCATCAGGTGTTTATTGAGTGCCTACTATGTGCCAAGTCCTGTGTGAGGTAATGGAGCAGAGAGACAGAAATGATATAGACTCTGCTGCGAAGCAGCCCTGAGCCTGGAGGGAGCCCAGAGTCTCCTGTGTCAGTGTCAGACAGCTCCATGGCCAGGCAAGGGGACAGGCTCTCAGGCTCCAGCTGAGTTTCGAGTTTTGCTCAGACCTAGCCCCTTTAGCTGAAAGCCTGGTCCCAGAAAACAGAAATAGTGCAAGAGGGAAGAAACGTGGGTGAGGAGAGTGAGATGAGGGTGGAGGTAAGAAAGAGGGATGGGAGAAAAGATGCAGCAAACTTTCCCGTGAGAGAAACGCTCCAGACAGCGCCCCAGTTCCCAGCTGAGACTCCCAGCTGCAGTCAGCAAGAACCCACAGGAGGGGAGGCTGGCGTCTCCACTCAGCTCTGCCCTGGCAAGTGGGGTTGGAGATGGGGCATTTCCTGCTTGGGGCTTTGGACTAGGGGAGCTCAGAGATACATTCGATAACTGGTGCAGGGACAGGAGCCCCAATGAAGGGCGGCTGAGTATCAGATGGGGTGCTCCTCCAGCCCCTCCTATCACAACGGCGAGAGGGACCCGGGGCGACTGTGGGAGTCCTGCTGTCTCCTCACTTGTACGAGGTGCCTTCTGGTTGCTCTTCTGGCTGCTCAACACTCGAGGAAGGTGCTGGGTGTCCTTGTTTGCATATTTTTCCAGCGCAGACACACTCTTATTGGAGTCTCTTAATTTTTTTTCTTTTTGACAGTAGGGCCACTTGAAACGCTCAAGGTAAGGGCTGCTTTGCCTGGCAGACATTCATTGGGTGTCTTTGCCACTCCTGGGCAAGCCTGACCCCAGATGCCCTCAGATCCTGTCCCCTTGCCTGGCCATGGGGCTGTCTGACACTGATGCCAGAGGGTCACATTTGAAAGAGCTCTCGTGCAGGTCATACTCATCAGTGCACACAGATGACTTGGAAAGGTTTTGGCAACCCAACGTTGGAAGAGTGGGGTTTTCTAACTGTGTGACCTTGGGTAATTGCTTAAATCCTCCGAGCCTTGGTTTTTCCATCTGTGGGTTAGGAGTGGCTCTTTCTACCTCCCAATGTCAAATAGGAAACTGTGCAAGAAAATGCTTTGTAAACAGGAAAGCCCTAAAGTGACATCCAAGACACAGTGACTCAGTAGCAAATATGTTCTGATATTACAGCCTCCTCTGTGCTGAGAATTCAAGTCATCAAGGGTTAAAGCAAGCTAGGCACATGGCCGTGATTGTCCATAATTGATGAAATAAACCTTAAAGGAGTGACATATAATTAATTGCAATTAATCCAGGCACTGTGACACCACCTTGCTAAGAATAGTGTCTACTAATAATTGCTTTGATCTAGGAGAATGATGCCTGCCCATGAGCCTGGGAAAGTGTCTGCTAATGGACACCCTGCACCCCACCCCTCCTGTTACACAGAGTGGATGTGGAAGCTGGAAGGCATGGGGACAGAAGGTGGGAAGGGAGCCCCAATTCTCTCAGACCCTGTGGCAGCAAATGCTACACATATAGGATGATCATATGATTCCTTGTCTAAACTGGGACACTTGCGAGATTATTAATGATCACCATTCATAAGAATAATTTTGCCAGGTAACAGGCACACACTGGACTTGCCTGGGTAAACCCGAATGTATCACCGCCTTATGCATAGGCCGTTTAAGTCAATGGGAACCCTCAACTGGAAGAGTATTTTCACATACGTTATCGGCCCTTCCTCACAACAACCCTGGAAGGAAGAGGATTTTTAGTTTCATTGAATAGATGTTAAAGATGGTGACGGTGTCAAATGGTCCAGCTGTAGTCTTTGGCCAGGCTTCCTCGGTGGCTGATCCCATGCAGGTGGAGGACAGCTGGCCCAGACTGGGAGCTCTGTGGAGGTGGAAACAGATGCAGCTGAGTAGCGAATCTGGCCTCAGTGGAGTAGGGACAAGCATCCCGTCCGTGAAGAGCTCAGGGCATAGGTCTCAGCGGGGATGTGCGGCGGTCCTCGCCGATCCTGGGCTTAGAATCAGAAGCCGTGTGTTTCAAGCCTGGCTCTTCCATTGGCAGCTCTGCGATCTGGGCAAATTGTATAATCACGCCATGCCTCACTCTTCGCATTTGTCAAGTGGGGACAATTCCTTTCTGTGAGGATTAAGTGAGATCTGATACACAGACGGATGGGTAGACTCAGAGCCTGTTGCGTAACAGGTACTCAGTTGGTCCTTGCAGAGTTTGAATCCGAGGAGAGTTCCTAGAGGCAGCACCTACAGGGGAACCACGGAGATCCTTCTACCTAGAAATGGCTCTAACTTGAGCCAGTTAGGGTGGAATGAGCTCCTGCCTTGAGATGGGGTTGCCTCACATTTTTGGAGAAAGAAATGGAGGAAATAAACACATGGAGGAACTGGAAATTCCCTGAGCCCCCTGGACCATGGCTGGACTGCTCAGTAGACTCCTGCATGCCCCGTGCGGGACAGGCCAGCACCCAAGGAGTCCTTGCATCTTGCAATTTCCTTGAAGTCCTGTGCAGGCCTGTACATAGCCACAGAGAAGTACATGGGTTTTATTTATTTTTAATTTTTATTTTTATTTGGGATAGAGTCTCACTCTGTGGCCCTGGCTGGAGTGCAGTGGTGCGATCTCAGCTCACTGCAACCTCCATCTCCCGGGTTTTTAAGCAATTCTCTGTCTCAGCCTCCCGAGTAGCTGGGATTACAGGTGTGTGCCACCACACCTGGCTAATTTTTGTATTTTAGTAGAGATAGGGTTTCACCATCTTGGCCCGGCTGGTCTTGAACTCCGGACCTGGTGATCCACCTGCCTCGGCCTCCTAAAGTGCTGGGATTACAAGCCCATGCCCGGCCAGTATGTGAGTTTTAAAGACACGAAGCAAGGCCTACAGGTGACTTCCCACCCTGGATCTCTCAGCCTTGTCACCTCTCCAGCTGGCCTTCCCCCTTTCCTCCCTCTAGCCCCTGTCTGTCTGCACCAGAGGCCCCACCTAAACCTCCCAACCTCATCATGGCAGCCCATGTTGGCGTGTGGCTTCCGGCCTCCCTCTCTGCTCTCTGATGGGCAGCTTGGGCACTGGCAGGCAGTGGGGCTTGTGTGGTGCCCCATTGCTGGAATTCATGGCACCTCAAGGTAAAAGGTAGGCAGGTTGGCAACAGTTCGGTGCCAGAGAGCTAGTGAGAGAGAGAGAGAATTATAAAAGCACCACGTTTGGCCTGTTAATAGCCTGTGTTTGGTCCCCACCGCTTCTATCCACATCGTCCATCACATCCAAACAATTGAAAAACCTGTGCCAAATGGTTAGAAAACCCACGGCTGTGCTGTTTCTGAAAAACAGCATTTCTACCTCTTATGCAGCACTGAAATGCCAATAGTTCCATGCCAACTGGTGATTTTTCCAGACCATTTCCCTTTATTTATGTTTAAGCTTTTGTATTGTTAAGCCAAGAGAAGATAGAGAACCTGGAGTAGGTCATTATTATTTCTCTTGATTTGTCCTTGAATGAGGCATGGAGGAAACGTTCACTCCCCAAACCTGAACTGAGTAGCTGCAGAGGGGTGGGGGGGGGACTAAGACAGGGCCTGTCCCTTTCAGGCAGTGGTCAGGCTGGAGGATGGGCAGAATGAGGATGCCACAGAACACGAGCCCCGACCTTGGAAGGCTTAGGGCCTTGTCAGCTCTTTCTGTTACCAGTGTGTGGCCTTGGGTAAGCCAGAGCCCCTCTCTGAGCCTTTATTTGCTTGCCCGTAGAATGGGGGAGTCAGACTTGATGGCCTGGAAGGCCTCTTCCAGCTAAGATGAGTATTGGGTGGAGGACTCACTGCCTCACGTTTGTTGGCAAGATCGTGGGTGTGGAAGTGGAAGGAGGGCGATGCTACCCTCAGAGCGCTGGCAACTCCGGGAAGCCTGGAAGCATGGCTGGGAAACACGGACGAGGCTGTTCTTTATCTGGGAAACTCCAGAACAGCCTCCAGAGATGTCTGTGGAGCCTGCGGGCGGTTGTTTTTCTCACCATATGTGATTTCTGGGTGTCTTAAAAATTGTCATTTGGCCCAAACATTGCCAGGGTTGGGGGATGATTTTGCCTCTGAGGCTCAGGTTGGGAGCAGTGGCTTTGGAATTCTCTGACAAAGGTTCAGGTGCACCCTGGTGTTGCAGCAGCCTCTGGTGCAGACAGAGGCCAGGGCTGGAGGGAGGAGAGCAATTGGAGGGGTGATAAGGCGGAGAGACCCAGGGTGGGAAGTTGTCTGTAGGCCTTGCTTTGTGTCTTTAAAACCCACATAAGTGTCTGTGGCTATCAGGTGATGCCAATCAACATTATTTCCGGTTGTAGCTATCTGAAACTGAATGTAGCCAGTTCCTCGTAATTGGTTGACCACAGCTCCTACAGAGCATCTGGGACTCCCTTGTGCATCTCGTAGGTGGATGGCTGGGGCAGGATGGGGAGAGGGAAGCCCAGGCCTGGGACAAGTCCCGCTAGGCTGGTTTGGTTCTAGTCAGCAACCTAGTCCAGCAGGGAGCCCACAGCTTCCTGCAGAGCAAAGTGATTTCCTGCTGTTTTATTCATTTGGGGGCCAGATAGGTTTTACTAAGAGAAAACAAAACTACTTCAAAGCAAGCCATCCATATTTATTTGTTTCAAATATTCTAGAACATTTAAGGAAATGGGGGTTCCTGCAATCGGGATGAAATACGGGCGCCAGGGCCTTGGCAGGTGGAGCAGTAAATATTTGCCAGGTGAGGTCCTCATGGTGACAGCAAATTGAGCAGCATTCTGGGAGGCGCTGGGAGGGTGAATAAAGATTAAGTGTTTCACTGTAACTCTGTACCCTCCGGATGCTGGGATGGATTTGGAAGCTGGGACTGGAGACCTTCAGTATGCTATGCAGTTCTCCTGAGATGAACGTACAGTGTCAGGACCTTCAGAACCCTGATGAGTAGTGGCAGGTACACATTTACTGAAGCCGGAGGAGGCTGTAGGGACTTCTTGACACCACAGGAGTAATGTAATTGCTAACTGGCCAAGAGCACTCACATCCCACAAGCAGAGGAGGCTAAAAGCTAATCAGGAGCCCATTTTTTATCAGAGAAGGAAATGGTGACTAGGTGACAGGCTTGGAGGTGACTTCCAGGATAGGGACACAGGCTTTCGGAGAACAGATGAATTCAGGGACTGGTTGTTATATTTCCATTAGTAGGAAAAGCAGGGTGGGTGGGACTGCCTGCCTCTGTGAACATAGGCCAGGAGCCCCAATACCTGGGTTCTAAAGTTTTCTCCAACACAGGATGATGTATGATGGGGGAAGATGGCCTCAGTGTCCTCATGGAGAATGAGGGTTAGGGAACTAGCTGATCTCCTGGTGTTCTGGACTTTAATGAGTATGTGTCCCAGGGAGAGGATCACTTGTCAAGGACATTGACATAGACACCATTAAGCCAAAGTGACAGCAGGACTTCACAGAGGCATTTGTTTTATTGGGACCAAGCATTGCAGGCAGATCTTTGAAAGACAGCCATCCAAAATAGAGTCTCTCATTAAGAGGCTACATTAAGAGGAAGTGAGTTTCCAGTCCCTGGAGATAATCAAGCAGAGGCTGGATGACCATGTGCCAGAAATCTGGGAGCGGAGACTCATGCAGCACTGAACTAGATGGCTTCGAGGCTCCGTTGCTTATGTGTTGACTATTTCACAGTGTCTCAGGGCTGTGATGGCAACCCCAGCCTCTCGGCTTCTTGCTTTGTGCCCCAGAGCAACAATTCTCATTTCTGGCCCTCACGTTAGAATCACTGAGATCTTCTTTTAAAAGTTAGTGCCGAGACCTCGCTTGCAGAGATTCCGATTTAATTGTTCTGGGGTGGTGCCAAGCCCCTCAGTTTTCCAAGGGCCTGAGCTATTGGTGCCTGATGGGCTTCCAGCCCACCTCCATACTCCCTGTAGGGGTGGGCAGTTACAAATGCTTCTGCTTCCATTCCGCCTCTGCATGGAGCTCAAAGGTTTAAGTCTGTATTTACCATTGCATATTCATTTATCCAACAAACATTTGTTAGGTACTTGCTTCGCGTCTGTAAGAATCCTAGGTGGGCCAGCTTTTGGCTACTTTAGGAGCAGCAAGGACCAAACTGCCTTTAAAAAGGCATCGTCATGCCTGTTTCCACCTCCTGCACTCAGCACAGTGCCTGGCACATGGCGAGCATGTAATAAAAACTTTGATTGAATTGCATGGAATCTTCGCCAATATTGTAAGTGCGGCAGGAAAATAAATTACAAGCAAGCATGCAGTAGAGAATTCATGATATGCCAGTTCCCCTCTGCCCAGACCTTATAAAGGAAACCATCTCCTTAATTGGAATTATGTTTGTGGTCTGAAGGGGTGACCCGTCTGACTTGATATTTTGGGAGCGTGGTCTCCTAAATGACCTTTTTCTTCCTTCCTTGGGGCATTGCACAGCGGGAGACCCAGGGCCTGGGGAGGATCATTTTCTCTTAATTGGTGTCCTGGTCATCATGCTGGCTTCACTAAACATTACCAGGCCCCCCTCAGCTCTGAGCCGAATGCCCTTGTTATTAACTGCAGGATGTCCCTCAGACATCAGGTTCCATCTCCTTCTGGGAGTGACAACGTAGAGGTCCAGGGAAATGCCCCAGGGCGACTTGACTTGATGAATTTTGTGTCAAGACCACTGGCATCCTTCACTCCACGAGCGTTTTCTGCCTCGTCTCCCAATGCCAGGCCCAGTCTGCAGAGACGGTACAGACCCCGAGCCCTGACCTCAGTGTGCTCACCGTCTGCCACACCACGAAAGCCACACAACTGGGGGCTCTTCAGGTAGCAGGTGGGACCGGTGAGGGCAGGGCCTGCAAGGGGGATGTCCTGACAATTGCCATTCTGTCTTCATGAGGTTCCCTCTGGATTAGGGGTGAGAGCACAGATTTGAATCCAGCCCCCACCTCTTCCTCACCCAGGGACAGCGGGAATGCGATTCTCTCCAGGCCTCAGATCCCTCAGCTCTAGAATGGGGCCATGGGTTGTTCTGAGGACCTAACGAAGTGAGCGCAGTGCCTGGTGGGTGGTGAGTAATAAATGTTAGCTGTTCTTTTTATCACCTCTCTTTAGACAGATCTCAAAAATGCTGCTCCCTTCATTCAAATATTCAATGTTCAACTAATACTTGTTGGCCTACTCTGTGCCAGGCAGTGTTCTAGGCACGGGGATGTAAGGGGGAGCAAATGCAATGTAAAAATCCCCCGCCCTCTGGGGCTGACATTCTGGTGGGGGTGAGAGAACAACATCAATGGGAAAAGGGGATCAGATGGTGACAGGTGCTCTGGTCACCCCAGCTGGGCAGTGCTGAAGGGGGACACCAGGCATGTCCAGCCTCAGGAAGGGTGTGGGGCCCAGGCAGGCTAGCAGGGTTCCCGGTGCTGAGGTTACCCTGTGTAGTATTAAAGCAGGTAATGGCTCCCAGCTTGGATGATGGGTGTACAGACCCAGTTCAGGGAGGGGGTTGAGGAGGGCGCAGGAGGATTGAGGACAGGGCTCGGAGGAAGCACCTGCTCTCGGGTCTAGGTCAGACGACCCCTTCCTGACGTGGGTCAGCTGGCTTATGATGCCTGGCCAGCTCCTGGGACTGAGGAGAGTGTGGATGGTCCTGTCTCAGTTTTCCGCCCACTGCGGATCCGCCTCAAGCATCCTCTGGCTGTGGGGTTGGGGAGTGGGCCCAGAACAGAAGCTTCATGGAAGAGGATGACTGGGCTGGAGAAAATGTGGCAGTGAGGTTTAGCCCCATCTCCAGTCCCTGGGACCTGTGGTCAAGATGTCCTCATTCACACGGTGGGCTCAGGCAGGCAGGAAAGGTTCCTGGAGCTTGGCCTTTAGCATCCAGGCTTGAGCTTTGCGGTGGAGAGTGCTGGTCACTTGAGAGCAAAGGAGCCACCTGTAGGGCTGCTTTCTCAGCCCGGGCTTCCTGCCTGCCCATTCCTGGCTGTCCCAGCCTGATGTGTTCTCCAGGGCCCTGTGACCTGACCCTTGGCCTGTCTCTTCTTGACCTTGCACTGTGGGCAGGACTGAGAGGCCAGGGAGAGTGTCCAAGAGGGAGAGGATGGGATGTTAAGGTGACAGGCGATGGTGGTGCAGAGGCCAGCCCTTGGGCTGAGCTCCTGGGAGCTCTTGGATGGGATTCAGGCTCAGTGGGTTGGGGTTGGAGGGGGTGGGGAATCCCTGGCATTTGGCAAGTGCCCAGCACAGTCCCTGGGCATGGTAAGTGCTCAGTGAATATATGTTGTATGAATGCACAAGTGAATGAATGGCTATGATGATGGCAAAGGTGTCTTTCTGAAATGCCCTGGGGATGTCTTTATAAATTGTTGCAGCCATAAAATGCTGCTATTGGGGGTGAGCAGCCCCAGACTGAGGACCAGCTGCCTTTACCTGCACTGACATCTGCATGAGAGAGAAGGGTATTTGGCTACAAGGGAATGCCTACTTCCCTTTGTGTGAAAACAGAATGAGATTTTTCATATGCATGATCTCATCTCATCCCCTAACAGCTGTGAGTAAAGTAAGTATAGTTCAGGTTTGCAGAGGAGAAACCAGAGGCCCAGAGAGGTTAAGACTGATCCAATGTCACACAGCTAGTTAGTCGCAAAGACATGGCTGGAACTCTGGCCTTTTGGTTTCAAATCTGTTACTTAGAAAGAGACAATGGACATCTTTCTTAGCCTCCATGACTAGAAATAGGAAGCTTGCCTTGTTGTGTTTGAGCAGAAGATGCTGTGAGTGGGTTTTTGGCTGACCGTTTCACACCCAGCATTTCGTCATCTACAGAAATGCCTGGGAAAAGAAAACTCCTAAGGAAAAAAACAAAACAAAACAAAAAAGCAATGAGTGTCGGACATGTCCCTGTCACCTGTTTGTCATGGCGTGTGTGCCTGGCGCCTTGGACATCAGGCTTAACTGAACCTCAGAGATGGTTCTGTCCAGGAGTCTCATTTTACTGTGGACTGAGGTTTAGGAGAGTGAAGCAACTTGTCCAGGCCAGGTGTTCACCACAGAGGAGGCTGAGACCCCTGAGCCCTCTGATCCACGCCCTGGGCCTCTCTTCCAGAGCTCTCTTGGCTAGCAAGCATCAGGGTCTTGGCCCTTCTCCCTTCTCAGGATGGTCAGAGGTCCAGCTGCCCTCTGGAATCCCCAGAGTCCCCCTTCCCACTGTGGCAGCATTGCCTGCCTTCCCTGCTGTCAGGTTGGACAGTCCTGGGGGGCAGAGGGTCTGAGTGACTTCATTCTGCCACTTCATTCATTAGTGACAGAAACAGGATTCTGTTAGCTAACTTCTGGTAGGAGCCAGTCTGGAAAGTCGCTCCAAGGATGCTGGGAGGGCCACTAGGCTGCAATTATTATTGTTATTATTATTATTGAGACAGAGTCTTGCTCTATTGCCCAGGCTGGAGTGCAGTGGTGTGATCTCAGCTCACGGCAACCTCCGCCTCCTGTGTTCAAGCCATTCTCCTGCCTCAGCTTCCTGAGTAGCTGGGACTACAGGCATGCGCCACCACACCCGACTAATTTTTGTATTTTCAGTAGAGATGGGGTTTCATTGTGATGGCTAGGCTGGTCTTGAACTCCCAGCATCAAGTGTTCCACCCATCTCAGCCTCCCAAAGTGCTGGAATTACAGGTGTGAGCCACTGCGCCTGGCCTTGCAATTGAATTAGGATGCTCCACCTGGAAGCAGGAGGCTGTGCTGAGAGAGGAGCTGAGGATGATGGATGAGAATGAAAGATCCCAAGAGCTGGGCGGCATGAGACTGAGGAATGAAGACGGCCAGGGCTTGGTGCTAACGTAGAAGGAAAGGAGCCTCTGGTCCCCCTGGAGAACGGTGACCAGGGATGCAGTCTTCCCTGCCAGCAGAGAGAGGGGCTGGTTTAATTTGCATAACATTAATTAGCAAGAGTATCTAATTAGGACAACCATTACAGAACCACAGTCATAAGCTGATGCTGAATATCAATCAATTTTGGAGCTCTCCATGAAATTGAAGGAAACGTTGACCTTATTAGAGAGAGAAGATTTTAAATCAATTATTTCCCAAATTGAATGCACAGAAGGTAGTGATGTCAGAGAGGCACATCAGACCTTAATTCGGTAAATCCGCACTGCAGATGCTATCACCTTTTCCTTTTGGGGGTTTCAGCGAGTGACAGAAATCATGAATGGACCACATGTGTGTATAAACACACACACACAGCTGTACGCATATACTCTTTGTGGGTATCAGCTTGGCTGGGGAAGGAGCCCGCACATCATTATGTTAGTTAGGCTAACATTTCACTTTGGTTCAATGTCCCTCCAGGACTCAGTCTGGAAGCATAGCTTTCTCTTTTTTGCAATGTTCCAAACAATAAAATGCGTTTAGAACTTGAAAGTCTGGGAAGATCTACCATAATCATTGCAGTTCTGGCCTGTTTTTGGAAGTTACAAGGCAGGCCAGGAGAGCAATTTATATGGCTGGCTCAGAAGCTGGGAACACACCCCGTCACCCTCAACACAGCCTCAGGGTAGGAAAGTCTGGAGCAGCTCTAAGAAGCCTCACAGCAGATACTGGAGGGCCAGCAAGGCATGGTCCGAGGAGCAGGTGGGATGTGGGGGCACAAGCAGGGCATAGAACTTGGAGGCAGAGAAATCTGGCTGCTGCAGATCCTGGCTTTGCCGTGGTGAGCCAGGCCCTTGGACAAGTTACTTAACTCCTGAGAGCTTCAGTTTTCTCCTCTGTCAGAGTGGGTTGACAACGCCATCCTTGTGTGGTAGGCCCCTATAGACGTGCTTTATGACACGTTTTTGTCATCAGTGAGAAATCACAGATCTGTGAAGGGCTGGCTCGTGGCCTGGAGCAGAACAGGGACCACGTGGATGGAGGCAGCTCTCAGGAATTCTGTTCAACCCTATACCCTGCCGGAATCTCCTCTGCAGCACCCTTGACAGTGGAGCCAGACTGTGTTAGGGTGACAGGCGCTCACTAAGTCACTCAGGAACCTAGGTTATTTTAAAGGCGGGGGGAGGCATAGTATATAGAAAAACCTGGTATGTAGCTGAAATCTGGGCTAGTTGTGTGACCTTGGAAAAGTCACTGCATCTCTCTGATCCTCCATTTCTTCATCAGTAAGATGGAATCATTATGACTCTGTGAGGGATGGGGATTTGAAATAAAGTGTGAGGAAGACCCATTCTGAGATCCGTACTTGACTGGTACTCGGTAAATGATAGGTAAAAATAAAAGCACTATTATGAAGCGGTTGTAAGAAGCAATTATAAAACACCTGTTGTACTTAGGGTATCCAGTGGGTTTTGGAGGTAATACAGTGTGAGCATATTAGTCCATGGATGCTGGTAGCCTGTGAATCAAATGCCGCAACCGAGTTGTCTGGGGAGGGTGTGACGCCCTCTCCCTAGCCCCAGGGTTACACAAGCCCCTGTCCCCGCTTGGCAGGAGCGTATGATCTCCTACTGTGAGTTGAGTGCCATGACATTTTGTAGTATGTCACAGGAACTGGGCATTGAAGGAATGAAATGGTCCAGAAGACTGGGGTCTCATGTCCTTTATCTACATCAAAGGGCTGGGCTGGGCTTGGGAGTTCCCTACAGCCACTCGAGGCAGGGGCTTGCCAAATCACAAAGATGAATCACCCCATCTACACGGATGCCTCTTTCTAGCAGTTCAGGGCTCATCTTTTTTTTTTTTTTTTTTTTTTTTT
>NW_016107806.1:1932180-1942973 GCF_001604975.1 Cebus imitator | reverse complement strand
GACAAAAGAAAGAAAAAGGACAAACACCCTAGTATCTCAGGATATTTGACATATTTTCAGTCTTTTTTCTATACTAAAAAAACAAAAAATTTAAGTAATTGGAAATATACTACATATTGTTGGGGTTTGAGCTTTTCACTTAATATTCTATCAACTCTTCTCCATGTCTTCAGATATTCTCTGCAGAAGTGTTTTTTCAGTGGCTGCGTAATGTTCCAGCACTGCCTGATCTCAAATCTACTTAGCCACTTGAAAATTTGTGGGCATTTAGGAATAAGCGGCTTTAAAAAAAGATTCTCATCAAATGGGATATAATTCCTAAGTATTCCTGTGTGTTAAGGATTGTCACTACGGTGTTGAAAAGTTCTGAGTCATGGGGCAGAAGGGTTGACCAGTTGACCACTGGATTCCTCTGTTCCACGAGCCCCTTGTGGCCCTCAGAAGGGAGTGAGTGGGGGCAACAGGTGTGGCGATACCCCATCCTGGGGCGTATGGCAGCCCTGTGTCACTGCTGTCCCCCAAGGCACCATATCAATTTCAAGCTTCATTGATGTTCAGGCAGCAAAGAGAAGATGCTAATTCAACATTTTACCAAATAGAAAACATTCCTAATTCAGCCAGACTTCCTTGACATGCTTTCCGGCTATTTAAAAGTGGTTGGTTAATTTTTTTAATTGACACGTAATGAAGAATGCAAAGAAATCTGTAAAATATCCAGAGTCCCTGTTGATCCAGCAGACGGCTTGGTCATCCCACGGGGCTGGAGCTGGCCAGGGAAGTTGTACCGGTTAAAACTAAGAAGCAGGTGGGAGTTGCCTATTCATGTAAAGGTTTTGAGCTTCAGGACAAAAGGAAGAGGCTGAAAGGAGAGAGACAGCATCTGGCCCCTTTCCCTTCGCTGCTTCCTTTAAAATGATGGAAATACTTGGATTCTGATTTCGATTCATTTCTGCCAAAAGTAATAAATAGAGGCTGAAATGTGCAGCTGATCCCAAATCTTTCCCAGGAAGGTGCGATGTTCCCAGATGCTTTCAGACCCCTTTGAGAAGACAGTTATGGTCATTTCTGGCAGGAAAACATTGTGAGCTGTCCCCAGTTGATTCGCGTAGGGAGATTTTTCTCACCCTAATACAGTCTGAGTGTTCCTGAACTCACCGTCGGCTCTTTTCAGCCCCTTCTCGGTCTTGTGGTTGGGTAGTGTTTCAGGCATCAGGCAGTGCTTGTGAGGATCAGAACCTTCCCGAGGGCCAGCACTGCGTTCTGTCCTTCTCTGCGTTAACATTAGACCAGCACAGCACCAGCCCGGCTTAGACCCCCATACATGTGAGCTGAGTAACGATTGCAGGCTGCTCTCCATGGAACTGTGGAACATGGAGAGGCTAAAAGAAGACTGGCTGATGTGTAGGTCATCTTATGAATAGCAAATAATGGAGACCTCTTCCCGTAGTTGGACGACCCTATACAACGTAGAAAGTCAGAGTTAGTGAATAAGCCAGATCAGAAGCTTCTGGTGGGCAGGCGTCCTCTCGCTATATCCTACAGAACCTAGCACACTGTTGGATATGTGTGCTCAGCAAAGGAGAAGTGGTTGAAATTGTTGTGAGTGAATGGATGAGTTACTTTATTAGTTTTCCTTTGTATGTCCAGTGGGCCTCAAGAACTGTACCAATGAAACGAATGGTGAGATTAACAGACACCAGGGAGAGCACTTTCATTCTGTCTCAGCCCACAGAGGGTGGCCGAGAGCATGGCCCTGGTCACCTGGAAGTCCTGGGTTCAAGTCTCAAGCCCTCCTCTCATTCCTGTGGTTGCCATATTGGACATGCCTCACTCTGAAGATCTCAGCTGCCCCCCACATCCACCTCTGAGAGCGGTCTCTGACTCATCCGCAGTGGCCTCCCTCCCTTAAGCTCCCTTAGCTCTACTGTAGATTTCACGCTGGTAATTGATCATATTCTACTTTTCCTTGTCTTAAGATGTCATGTAGGTCTATTTAAATGGACGCTTCCCACATTTCAATTCTGTTTCCCATTGGAGAGTGTGCCCGAGGGCTGTGGACAGCGCTCTGTTCTGCGGGTCAGAGGCTTTGGCTTTGAATTCTGGCACAAGCCACCCACCCCTCTGGGCCTCAGCCTGTCATATCTATAAGGTAAAAGGCTGTTGTGAGAATGGATGAGAACAAATATATGAAACCACCTTGTAAACTGTAAGGTGCCTTCTAGAAATTGGGCATCATTCTGATAGCCAGCGTCCCTAAGGACAGGGGCTATTTCTTTTGTGGCATGCACCACCCAGAACCGAGTGCAGGGCTGCCACACACATTTCAGTGCTTGGAAATGCAGCCTGGATCTCATCTCTGCTTTTGCTCAGGGCTGTGTTCCTGCCTTCCTTTGGAACTGGGAGCTATCTCTCCTTCCAGCTTCCAAATGCCCAGAGGTGCACCAAGTTCCAACCCAGACACCCTGATTTGTGGAGGATGCAAAGTAAATGATAAGGGTAGCTAACACTTGGCCGGGCGCTGTTCTTGGTACTTTGCATACACTAACTCCTTTATATTCACCACAGCCCTGGGAGGTAGGTGTGGCTCTTATCCCAGCTGACACAGGAGGACATGGGTGCAGAGAGGTGGAGTGGGCATTCTAAGGTCATGTAGCCTTAAGTGGCTGTGGCTAGGCTGAGACCCAGCAGTCTGGCCCCAGAGGTCACGTTCTTAACCACGCCTCATAGGCTCTCTAAGCTCCCCTGGGACTGGAGGCTTCAGTGGAGGCCACAGGGCTCACCTCCCCCACCCAATCCCTAGCGGAGGGACCCCCAGGGTCCTTCTCCTGCTAGGACCCCTCTCTGCTCCTGTGCTTTCCCCTTTCCCTCTCCAGTAGCTCCTCTGCCTCCCCTGCCTTCCTCCCCTGCCCTCGGCCTAAGCCAGGAGATGAGAGCAGCTGCCGGGACATTTGAATTCATTCGTGAAAGAACTCTGCCTCCGAAACCCTCTGATTTGGGTTTGTTGAGTGAAAACAGAGACCCAAACTGGCATAATATTGATGCCCAAATCATGTAATAGCGGCACAAAAAAGAATGATGTTCACATGACTTATGAGCATGGAAGCACAAACTCTAAATAACACATCAGCAAACTGCATCTAGCCATGTATAACAAACATAATACATCATGTCCAAGTAGCGTTCATCCCGGGAATGCAAATACGACTTAGCCCGAGAAAACAAGGCTCAGAGGGGGCAGCCGCTGAGATGTAGCCGGCCCAGGCTCAGTCCGGGGCTTGTGTGCGGCTCAGGTTGACTTTGTGCTACACCTGCTCCTAGGAGGGGCTGGTCACCGTCCCTCTTGCGTCCCCACCCCTCCTCCTTTACACAGCCGCAGAGTAAAGCCAGCCATTCCTTGCCTGCACTCCCTAATCCTCTCTCTCCGTTGTTCCTGCAGGACTCCATGTTTTCGTTGGCCCTGAAATGCCTTATCAGTCTGTCCACCATCATCCTTTTGGGCTTGATCATCGCCTACCACACACGTGAAGTCCAGGTAGGTGCCCCCACCTCACCCCTTCATACAGCAGCTGATCCTCTGACTTTGCTCTGAACTGAGCCCATCCCCACCCCCAAAACCCACTCCCTAAGCTGCTACTTGGGTGATTTTCCAAGATGGTGCCCAAGATCGTGGCTCTTCTCTTCTGGTTTGGACCCAAATGGGAGAGGAAACTGCGAGGCTGCCGTGTGGCTTTAGAATAACTCTGAAGTTGTCTTCAAGGTGGGGATCCCAGAGGCAAACGTAGGGCTTCACGCTGAGCGAGGCTGCCCTGTTTGGGACCCTCAGTGAGCACCACCAGTCTGGGAGGGTTCCTCATGCATTGTCTGCCTCTTCCGTCACTTGTTGGATCCTTTCTGAACTTGGGCTGCTGAGTCGATCCCCTCAGTGACGCACACCTGCCTTGTGTACCCTGACATTTGCCGCACCAAACTCCACCAAGGAGTCTGCTTCTGTGAATGGTGTGGGCTTCACTGCTGTGCCAAACTGGGGGTGTCATTTTCTAGACAGAATAAGAGTCTGCTGGGGCTGAGGAGGCCTCTGTTTCTTGCTGCCCAGGACTGACTTGGTACCCAGAGAAACACTGGCTGGGCCTCCAGGGTGCATTTCCAGTTTGGCCGACATAGGGAGGATGGGTCGACACAGGTCAGGAGGGTCAGACAGGAGGGAACAGATCTGAGGCATCTTCTGGTGACAACGAGCCTCCCCTAACCCCTGGCCCGTCAGGCTGACCGGCACTGCTGTGGACCTGAGCAGTTCTAAACCACCCAGATGTTTTTCCTCATGTGCATGTGAATCTGGAAACCGTCCCGGTCCTTTGGCTGGAGGAGCACAGATAGATTCACATCTGGGCAGCAGGCGAGAGATTGACGAAGACCAGAGCTCAGAGTCAGAAAAGCTGGGGTCAAGTCTCGGCCATGACCTTTTTTCTCAGTGTGTCTTTGGCCAGCCCCATGACCTTCCAGGGTCTCAATCTTCTCATCTAGGACACGGGGCCTTTATTCCAGCTCTGCTGAGCTGTTGTGAGGATGGTTGAGCGCGCAGGAGAGTGCTTTGTGAAGCGCTATTTAACGACACTGTTCAAATCCTGTCCCTTTTGTTACTCAGTATTTTCAGGGTGGAGCAGCTGGGCGGATGCAGGTGGGAGCGCCTCCTCCTCCTAGAGAGAGCCTTGGCTTTTTGTCCGAGGGTCAGGGGCCACTGAGGCTGGCTGGGACACAGGAGCCTCAGTGCCAGGCCACCTTGGCAGGACTCCATTCTGTCGATGACCAGAGGACACTGACCTGGCTGCTGGGACAGGGGTTGCAGGGGCTTGGACGGGGGCTGTGCCCTGAGGGCTGAGAGTTCCAGATGCCACCAGGTGACTTCCTTCATGGAGTCTGAATCGGACAAAGTGGTGGACTTTAACTCAAACCATTGTCCAGCTGGCCCCAGAAAGGAGCCAGGAGTACAGCAGGAAGGAATAGGGCTGCAGAACCAAGAAGGGACAGGAGTTGACAGTCTAGCTCCAGGCCTGGTTCACCCCACCCAAAGCCAGCGTGGGACCTGGGCAGTCCTGCAGCGTCCATGTCCTCATCTGTAGGGAGTCTGTATTACTATGTGTCACCTTGACCTGTGTGGGGAGGTGTCACACACACCAAGGAAAAAAAGGCAAAATCATAAAACTCAATTATGAGCCAGGCTTGAGGAAGGGGAAGAAGAGGAGCTGTTCTCAGCCTCAACCCCACACTACGGTGGCGCTAAGCCTACTTCCTCTTTCTGCTCCAGGCATTGGGGTGGGTGGAGCCAGGTGTCCCTCCCTCTGATGCTCCTGAAGTCCTTGTTCCCGGCCCAGGACCTGCAGCCTTAGCTCCTGACCTGCTCTGGTCCAGCTGCAGCTTGACTCAGCTCTGGCCTGGTGGCAGGGTCCTGTTGCTGACAGCCCAGAACCTGGCTGGGCACCCTTCCTCTGTGTCCCACTCATGGCCGACCTCTATTTCAGTCCTCATCATAGGCAGTAGATGATGCTATTGGGGGTCATTCAATTTGGCCTGACACAGTTTGGAGAAACAAAGTGGAATCAGTTGTGTTGGATCCTGACTCTGGTCTCAGTTTCCCCATCTGAAGTATGGGCACATCACCCACTTTGCTGAATTCTTCAAGGGGTTGGGAACAGTGTAGAGTACAGAGTGGGCTTTCACAGAATGGAAACTTTGGTCACTTTCCTGTGACCTTTGCTCCACTGCTTCTAGCTGGGCCTTGTCACTTACCAGCTGGATCTGCCAGGTGGTCACTGTCAAAACTGCCTGGTACTGGCAGGTGGCCAGGCTTCCTCCTGCTCTGGCCCAGCCGTGCCTGCACCCTGAGTTCCCGCCACCCAGGCCTTTTCCTCCCAGCAGCCTCCATCACTTGAGGAAGGTCCCCAGCACTGACTTCCTCTGTGCCTCTTACCTTTCCAGTAAAGGTCTTTCTGCGCCCAGCTGGACCTTTTCTTGCCAGAGGGAAATGGGAACAGTTTGGGCCCAGAGAGTCAGTGGGAGGGAGGGTTTGTTCCTACAGAGCGCCCTTATATATACCTCACTGGGCCATATGGTAGTTTTCTGTTTGGTGTCTTTCTTCTGCCCCTCAGGGACAGTTATCTTTGCATTTCCAGAGACCTATAGTGTCACAAAGAGCAGGTGTGTGTAGCATGTTCTTTGAATGGAAAGCATGCTGGGTTCAAGGTAACTATTTCCCAAAGCTGGTCATAGCATGACTTTATGGTCTTAGCTTTGTGGTGTTGGTTTTGTGGTCTCAGTTTCCTCACCTGTTACTTAGCCCCCCAATCTAGTAATTCTCTGGTTTGAGTCTGGCTGCTCAGCTAGCTTCGGAAGCTGCTTCCTGTGAGTGGAAGAAGGAGTTATCCTAAGCGTGACTGATGAAGTCATGCTGAGGGTAGTGCTTAGCAATCACCTTCCGCAGGGAGAGGCCAGCTGCTGTTCATCTGTTGTGAAGCAGGCAGGGCAGGGGGTGGCTGCTGCATCTCCCCTTGGGGTGATATCAGGATCTTTATTAGGAATCTGCTCACATCTTTCCTCATCCATAGTGGTTGCTGGTCACCTGGTAATCCCATTCACAAGGGAGGAGCCCTTACGGCCTCATCCCCTCTGAAAGGCCCCATCTCTTAGCACTGCCACATTGGCAACACCTGAATTTTGTAGGGGACATGTTTAAACCTTAGTGCTCACCGAGTGCAGGAACCCCAGGGCCTCTGCGTGTGCTGCCGTGATGGAGCCGCCGGCCCCCTTGAAAGAGGCTGCCCTACCAGTGTCTTTAGAAAACCTCCCTGGAACTCGCCCCAGGCCTGGTTCTGCTTCTGGAACAGGGAAAAGAAGGCGCTTGTGTCTCCCACGTGGTAGCCTCCGTTGTTTGAAGCCGGCACCCTACCCCGTCTCTCCTCAGTCTCCTCCTCTGTCAGCGTTTTGGAGCGGGGAGCTTTCAGAGACACTGGCATCTCTTCTCGGACCAGTATGTCCGGGAGAGAAATGAAAACACAGGAATCAATGCATTTTGTTTATTTACCAAAACTCTGACTGCAAACCGCGCTCTCCCTTGGAGAGTCCGTTTGCTGTGGTTCAGCTCTCACCAGCAGCTCTCAGACCGTGCCAACCCCTTCCCCAGGCTACAGGCTCATGTTTTAGATGTCGCCAGCAGTCCTGGGCCCCACACACCAAACACTGAACTCCTCATGCCCTCAGGACCCTCTCCTCCTTTGCCCTCCATGGCCCACTGAGCGCAGTCCTTGGTCCAGCATGTATTTAATGAGCCTCTTCTCCGCACAGGCCTGGGACAGGAGCCCAGTTCTCTAGATGAGAAACTCGGAAGCCACCGCTGCCTCTCCCAAGGGTCGCCAACTTTGAGTGAATCTGTGGCTCTTAATTAACATCCCTGGTGCAGAAGCAGGAAAGGCCACAGAACAAACCTCTCTAACACCGAGCTGGGAAGGCAGCTCTGATTGATTCTGCCGGGAGCTGTGGTGGCTTAGACGCCTAACAGCCGAGCTCCCCAACCAAGAAAATCCTTGCCTTTCAGAGGCTTACAACTCTAGAAATTACATGTACAAGAGTCCTGGGCTTAAAACTCTAGAAATTACAAGTGAAAGCGTCTTGATCTGGGAAGTAGGCGTCGGGTATGTAACTTAGGTGGAGGTTTGATCATGTTTAAGTAAAAACAATACCTTCTAGAAAGATTCCTCCATACCGTATCCATGATCTATAGGTGGGACCACGGTCAGCAGTAGGGGTCTTATCCTTAACCTGGCCGGCGGTGCCAACTGGTCCCTCCTCTGGCTGACTTTTGAGATGCAGTGTCAAAGGCTGAAAGGGATTAAGGGTCTCCTTCCTCAGTGCCATCCTGGAAGGCAGGCTAACAGGTGACTGAGAACATGGACTTCAGAGCAGCCCAGCTTGGGTTCAAATCATGCTCTTTGTCATATTCTAGTGTGTAGAGTGGCCTTTGGCAAGTTACTTAATCCTTCTTAGTCTATTCCTTTCTGTAAAGTAGGACTAATATTGGTGCTGTGGAGGCCACGGTAACTCCATCTTGGATGCTGATCCTTTATATTGACTTGCGATTAACCCAGTTCCGGGAGAGCCTCTAAGATTCCTCCTTCATCTACGGTTTACTGTAAGTCTTGCCCTTAGGCAAATTGCTTCTGAAGCACAAATACCCCTTCCCTATGGTATCTAATCCCTGGGTCTGGGGGGTCGTGGTGCAGGGTCCACCATCTTGTCTTACTGCCGAGGGAGACTGTGGCTTTTGTTCATAAGTACCTATGTTTCTTTCTGAGAAACTGGATATGTCAGCCTCTTTCTTCAGCCTCTCAGCTTCCTCAGCCTTCGAGGGTAGGTTTGCATTCCCACCTGGAACCAGTACCTACCAGAAAGGGTTATTGCACAGATTCAATTAGCTCATATATGCAGAACTCCTTCGCTTAAGTGAGAGTGCGGCTGTCTGGCTGACAGGGTGGGAAGGGTACCCCAGGCAGAGGTCTCAAAGTAAACAAAGGCTCTGAGATGGGGAACTGCAGCGTGCACTCGGAAGGCCTCGAGGACGGGGTCCTGGGCGGGGGGTGAATTCACTATGGAGGGTGGGCAGGACCAGTAAGGACTTGCTTGTCTTGCTGAAGGGTTTTGGAATGTCCTGTAGGCAGCAGCAGAAACCATGAGAAGGTTTCAAGCTGGGGACAGAGATGATCAGATTTACATTTTAGACGCCGTTCTTCATTTGCAGCATGCAAACGTAGGAAGGGCCAATTTCAGAGGCAGGAGGACAGTGGGGAGTATGTCATCATGAGCCAGGTGAGGGACGGCGATGCCCAGAGCTAAGGCAGGAGTGAAGAAGGGAGGAGAGGGACGGAGTGCCTGGCTCAGAGCCCCGGGCACTGAATAATGGGTGGGGTGCAGATGCATTCACATCCAGAGGTGTAGAGCAGAGCCTGGCATCCTTAATAAAGTTGCAGGGATCAGAGGTGCGGTCCCTACATCCAGGCCAATGCCGGGCACAGAGAAGGTGGTCAGTGAATGTTCATTGAATTAAATTGGAGAGACTACTGTGAGCCCGGGATGGGATATACAGCAGCGGCAGAGTTCATATCATCCACGTCCCGGAATGGGAGCCTCCGAGATCCTTAATGTCAATGTGTGGTTCTTGGCCGTATTCAAAGTAAAAGGCATCAATCAGGTCAATGGGGTGAGGGTCCACTCTTGTCTGGGGATTTCAATCCCCTCAGGGTCTAGGGTTGGTCTCAGATATTTCCAGTCTTCTTCAAACTCAACAGAAACAGAATGATAGTGACAAACGATGGGCCTTCAACCTCATGAATGTGAAACACGAGGGACCAAAAAGAGGGAGGCTTTTAATTTATTAGGTATATAAAAGTGGATATTTTCATTAAATACCAATAGAGTTCTGAGCAGACAGGGAAATTACTTGAAATTATAGGACATAAATTATAGGAGGCCTCACTCGCTGCGGCATGATCGCTTTGTGGATGGGAGTGTCCTCCTGGGTGCGTGTAATGTGCTGTCATGGGGATGAGGTGTCAGTAACGCAGGATTAACTGTTGGACCCCCAAAGCCATGAGAGTGCCTGGCACATAGTAGGTGCACTGAGAAACGGGGTATAATAGCAGGGCATGTACTGACCTCTCTAAATTTGCCAATCTACAGTCTGCAAAAATGGTGAGTCCATTCATTCTTTTATTTATCCAACAATCATTTTGTAGGACGACTTTGTGCTGGGCACTGAGAATTCAGAAAGAAAACAGGCCTGATTCCTGCCTCTGGAAATTGGTTTGTCCTAGACCTTGATCCACTGTGACCCAGGGTCATACATGCCATAAGATCAGGCATCTATGAAACACCAAGTAGCCACAGAGGAGGGAGTGATGCATTTCTCCCAGAGAGGCTGGGCAGATTTCACAGGGAGCTGATGCTGTGTCCGGTATTCACCAGGAGCAGAGACCTCGTATGCTCAGGCTAAGCTGGCCTGGAGCGTTTCAGCAGAGGGGAAAAGAGAAGGAAGCTATGCCTGTCCTCCGAGGGGAGGTGGACGCTGCCCAAACCCCCCAGGAGGGGGCTAGAGTCCCCACCCTTCTTCAGACACCTGATAGAGGTTTCCTAAGGGTGTCTCTGGCTGGTTGGTTGACAGATTAGAAATACCTTCATTGAACCTCTGAGATCTTGAGATTCCCCCAGACAGACTTCTAGCCTGGCTAGTTCTGAGGATGTCAGCTCCTTAACTCAGATGTGCTGAGCAGATGGGAGGAGGGAGCTCGGGCCACTTGTACTGAAGCGGCGGAGACCTGGACAAGGAAATTCGTATGAGGGCCTCCTCTGTCAGGTTACATCCACTTCCATCCCACGTTCACGAGTGCACCCTGGTGAAGCACAGCACACGAGAAATTGAAAATGGGGAGTGTGTTCCAGGGAACAGTGCTGGTGATGGGGGTTCACTGGAGCACTGCTCTGCTCTGGGCCTCAGAACACCTGAGGTCAGGAGTTCGAGACCAGCCTGGCCAACATGGCGAAACCCTGTCTCTACTAAAAATAAAAAGAGAGAGAGAGGAGCTACGCCACCAACCGGGCCCAAGAAGTCGGAACACCATGGAATAAATCCTTGTCAGACTACACTTTGAAGGCAAAAAGTTCAGCGGCTGACACATTAGCAAGTGCCTCAGAGACAAATGGTGTGGCCACATCTTGTCTAATGCTTTGTATTTTTTTTTTTTTTTTTTTTT
>NW_016107806.1:1913817-1931934 GCF_001604975.1 Cebus imitator | reverse complement strand
TGTGAGCCACGGCACCCAGTCAAGCACTTTGTATTTTTTAGAGTGTTTTCACATCTATCAGACCTTTGGCCTGGCTGCCTTCACCTCCTTGCCATTTAGGTTTTAGTGTAGATATTTCCTCTTCCAGGAACTCTTTCCAGCCATCATCCCCCTTCCTTGACCTCCAGGTGCCGCTTCTAGGAGTGGACCTAGCACCGACTCTTGTCCCTGTGTATCTTATGTTGGTTGTGAATACTATTTCTTTTTTCTTTTTCTTTTTTTTGAGACAGAGTTTCGCTCTTGTTGCCCAGGCTGAAGTGCAGTGGCATGATCTCAGCTCACCGCAACCTCCGCCTCCCGGGTTCAAGTGATTCTCCTGCCTCAGCCTCCCAAATAGCTGGGATTACAGGCATACACCACCATGCCTGGCTAATATTTGTATTTTTCTTCTTTTTTTTTTTTATCAGGATTGTTGCTATTTTTTTTTTTCCATTTATTTTATTGCATTTTAGGTTTTGGGGTACATGTGAAGGACATGCAAGATTGTTGCATAGGTACCCATGTGCAATATTTGTATTTTTCATAGAGATGGGGTTTCTCCACGTTGGTCAAGCTGGTCTCGAACTTTCAACCTCAGGTGATCGGCCCACCTCGGCCTCCCAAAGTGTTGGGATTACAGGCGTGAGCCACCGCACCCAGCCTCTGAATACTGTTTCTTGCCTACATCTCCCTTCCCTGACCGTGGGCTCCATGGCAGTGGGGACTGTATTGGATTCACTGTTGGATCCCTATAGCCATGAGAGTGCCTAGCACATAGCAGGTGCTCGTTTTGAGTGTAGGTTGAATGAATGAATGAATGAACAACAAAGCTGGGGTAGGCCTGGCAGATGTACTCTCTCCTCATTCTAAGGAGAAAGTGCAACCTCTAACCGGCTGAGAGCCTGACCTGAAGCCCACAGTCCTGGCATCTGGCCTGTGCTTTCTGCATCCTAAGGGGCTGAGGGTCCCAGCGGGTTGCCCAGTGAGCCAGCCTTGCCCACCGTGGCCCTCCCTGCCACCCTCTGGGGGGCCCACCTGGATCCCAGCACCTTTTCACTTGGATCTGCCGCTGGCCATGGATTGCCATGGTTACTACAGCAGCCCCGGCAGTCTCGGTGTGACATTTTGGTTTTATTTGCTAAATATTTAAACACTTGGGCTTAACCCTTTCTGTCTCAGAGGGGGCTTTCCTGTCCCTGCTCCCCGTCCCTTAGGTGTGAGGGCCCCTGCTGCTCTCCCTGGCCCTGGCTGGCATCTCCGATGGGGTGGCAGCAAGGCTCGTTTCTCGGCTGCCTGTATTGACTTTCTGTTTTGTGTCTGGGGAATGTCGTCCTGGATCATGCTCTCCCTGGGCGGTGCTGTGTCCTGTGCGTGTTAACAGGTGTGAAAATCCCTGCCCCAAGGCATGTTAAGGCTTGACCTCCCATCAGCTGGGGTTCTCTTGACTTCCAGGCAAACGTCTCTTGCCAAGTCCTCCAGGAGCTTCCTTAGCTCCAGGAGTTCAGGATGTTGGGGGACAGAGGAGGGGTCCTCTGCCCTTGAGCCCTGGCAGGGGACAGAGGGGAGAGGGGAGGAGTCCGTGTTTGTGAATGGGAAGGTGGTGCCTCTCCTGGCCTCCCACGCCTCCTCCCCTGCGGGCTCAAGATGAAGCCTCCTGGGAAGAGGAGGCGGCTGGGGAGGCTGAATCCACCCAGCTATGTGTTGCCTTGGAAACCACACACTTGTCCTCGCCCTAGGCCATGTGAAGTGAGGGGGCCGTGGACACGCTTCTCAGGAAGCTTCCAGTGTAATTCAGGATACAAAAAAATCACAGTACCAGCATGGGCAGCTGAGAGAATGAAAATGTTCCCAGAAAGAACAGCCAAACACCTGCCCTCCCCGAGGGGCTCCCACCCTGCAACCCTCTGCCTGTTCTTGATGGAGGAGAGGCCGGGGCCAGTTTGTGGGATGCTGATCACTGGTGAGCTTGGACAAGCTAATTCTTCTAGCTCAACCTCAGTTGTATTGTTGTAAAGTGGGCAGGTTAGGCTGAATGATCTCTGAGAACTCCGATTGTAGCCACATTTCCATGTCTGAGGGACACTTGGTGACAAGGAGAGGAAAATGTTGGGAGAGTGGCTGTGAATGGTTTTTGGTGACAATGACTGACATGTTTTGCATTCAGGAGGCCCTTTGTGGGACTGTCCAAGCAATTTCTGTCTCTTCTCTTAACGCCTTGCCTCGGCCCAGTCACAGAGCTGGCTGTGCCCTAAACACAGCCTCTAACTTGGCATAGAAAACAATAACAGGCCAGGCACAGTGGCTCACACCTGTAATCCCAGCACTTTGGGAGGCCGAGGTGAGCAGATCACCTGAGGTCAGGAGTTCAAGACCAGCCTGGCCAACATGGTGAAACCCCATCTCTACTAAAAATAAAAAATTAGCCAGGTGTGGTGGCACGCACCTGTAGTCCCAGCTACTCAGGAGGCTGAGACAGGAGAATCGCTTGAACCAGGGAGTTGGAGGTTACAGTGAGCCGAGATTGCACCACTGCACTCCAGCCTGAGCAACAGAGTGAGATTCCATCTCAAAAAAAAAAAAAAAAAAAAAAAAAAAAAAAAAAAAAAAAAAAAAAAAAAAAAAAAAAAAAAAAAAAAAGGCAAAATCACCACTGTTCAAATTCTCCAAAATCCAATAACTGAATGAGGAAAACAGATGAACTGCCTGTTTTATCTTTGAATTAAAGACTTCAACGCAACTCAGTTGAGCAAAGTTTCGTTGCCTCCAGAGACCTCATCCCATACAAACCTGTCCTGCTAGCGTGATGGTGGGAGAGGCCCTGGGCTTGCGGTCCGCAGACTTGGGTCCAAGTTGAGATATGTTCATTTAAAATGCTTTTTAAAACTTGTGGTAAAATATATACAACCTAAAACTTGGTATTGTAGCCATTTTTAAGCATATGGTTCAGTGACATTAAGACCATCCCTATTATTGTATAATTGTCACCACCATCCATCTCCGTAACTGTCTTTGTCGTTTTCTCTGTGGCTTCACGTGCCCCCACCGAGGCCTGCGGTGAGCTCTCTTTCCATATCATCTCCACAAGCATCCCCTACTTTGTCAGCACGGAGACTTACCTTTACCCCTCCCATCGCCCTAATGTCACGGGCCGGGGTTCTGACTCTGAGTTAGACTGGGGAAGTGGTTGGCGATCCCACAGGTGGTAACAGTGGCGCCTCCATCTGTGGATGTGTCACGTGCTGGGGACCGTGACTTTACTTTATCATCTCAGTGATTCCTGGCAACATCCCATGAGTTAGGCTCTGTTATTATCCCCCCTTTATAGATAAGGAAACTGAGGCAGAGAAGGTAAGAGAGGTGTCCGCAGTCATGGGCTTGGTGAGGGCAGAGGATTTTGAGGTCAGCTGTTTGAGTTGATCGTCTCCAAAGCTAGCCAGGTTGCCCTGGCTGGGGGAGAGAGGCCCGTCCTCAAACTACCTCTTCTACCCCTAGTTCCCACAGTGCCTAGAACAGCCTAGAAGTTGGGCTGAGTCACGGGGACTTCCCTCCAACAACCACGAACGTTAGGAAGCCTAGGGCTGATCAGCAACCCCGTGTTGGTCCAACCTTGCAGCAGCTCTGGAGGCCCTCATCCCAGCCACACCCCCACCTCGGCTGTGCCCTGTGGTGTCTCCTCTGCCTGTTAAAATTCCTTCCTTCTCCTGATTTCCCTACTGTCCCCCCCTTGGGTCCCACACTTGCATCAAGGATGAGGCGCAGCCCCCTTGGAGAGGTAGAAGGGCAGCCGTCTCAGGGTAACACACCCAGCCATCAGCACTGGGACCTGCTCCAGCTTCCCTGCCTTCCCTTCTCATCCCAACCAGGCTAGGGTGTTCCTTGAAGCCTGGCTCAGCCCCATACTAGGTCTTGTTCTTTCTTGCCTCTCTGCCTTCTGAGGGGCCGGCTCCTACTTCTGCTTGCCTGGAGCCACAGTGTCTCTGACAGTCCCCAGGCCCTCAGGATCAGACCCGCCTCTGCCCCCAAGCCATTGTCTGCCCTGGGCCGAGTCTGGTCTTTCCCTTAGACACTGTGCCCTGGGCCGCCAGTGGCCTGGGTGGGTCAGGCTTCGGCAGCCTCCTGTTTCCCTGCTCGTATTTCCCCCTCCTTCTGCCTGTTCCTATGGTAAGGTGCCAGCAGCCTCCCACCCACACTCCCCTGAGCTGGACCCAGGACTTCCCTAAACGCCCCCACTTCCCCGGCGTAATCATGTCAATAATCCTGTTTCAACCCTGATCTTGCTACTCTGAACAGGACCTGCTTGGTTCACAGTAGCCCAGGGGTCTGCTGTCACACTGACCCTCACACACCGCTGGGATCCAGTTGGTGCAGAGGGCACAGACCTGCTTTCTCCTTCTGTTACTGAAGCCAAAGATGGCCAGTGACTTTCGGCTTTCATGGTAGCCTGTTAGTTCATATTGAATTGAATATTTACTAAAACCCGCCTGTCTTCTCAGGAGCTGCTGAGCCATTAGCTCCCCACCCTCTGCCTGCTCAATCTCCCATCCTTGCTAATACAGTTGGCTTTTTGGATGAGAGCTGCACCTTTCATTTGCTTCTGTTACGTTTCCCTGGGGCTGTTTCTACCCTTGCTTCTAGTCTGTCCAGGCCTCTCAGCATCTCAGTCAGCAGCATGTATTTGGGGCCCTCCCAGGTTTTTCTCCTCCCACATTTGATGATCCCGAGTATGAGGGCTTCATTTAAACCATTGATACAAATGTTGAACCAGAAATTGAATCTGGGAAGTAAACGTTCTTTGGTTGGGCTAAAGACAGGACAAGTGAAAAAGAAAATTCAATAATTTGCAAATCTTTTTCATCTTAGAAGTTTGGTGGCCTCCCGTGAGGTTGTGGCTTTATGTGACCTCCCACCCCAGCCCCCAAATAAACCTGCTATGCATTCATAGAACACGTGTTTATTGAGCCATGTTCTGTGATGGGCACGATGCTTGGTGTGGGACAGAGCTGTGAACTACACGGACTGGACCTGGTCTCATGTTACTAAGAGTCTGTGAAATGGGAGTGGCTGCTGGTGCTGAATGTTGAGTCTGTGGAATGAATGGGTGAAACGGCACGCCTGGTCACCCGGTGAGTTGGTTTGTGTCACAGGAGTGTGCTGATGCATGGCCACCATGGCTGGATGCTCTCAGGGACACTGCTCAGCTACAGCAGCTGGGCTTGGCAGTGCCCGCTGACCTGTGACTACATCGGGCACAGCCACAAACCAGAGATCAGTAACCAGGCATGGCAGAGCCATCCACCGCACGCAGAGCAGCCACCGCCTCTGAACTCAGAGCCACGTGGGAGCACAGGGCAGGGAGTCAGGTATGCTCCCCCACACCTGCCTGCTGTGTGATCGCCAACAAACCCTGCCCCTCACTGCCCTCAGATCCCTCACTTGTGCATCTGGGGAGGGAGCTAAGGGCTCTCCAAGGTCCCTCTCAGCTCTTTGTGGTACTTCTTGCTAGAATGTGCTAGAAACCATATCGATTTGAGAGCAAAGAGAAATTGCCACCAGTGGGTGTGTGTGTGTGGAATGGGAGGCGGGGGAGTGGGCAGGGCGATATTTGTCTTCCTGCTGCTGTTAGAAATAGCAACTATTCTCTCCCTCCCCTGAGGATTGGACAAAAGGTGATTAATTCATTCAGCGCAGAGCTATTGAAGGGCTGTTCTGAAACAGGCACCGTGGGGACAGCAAGGTCCCTGCCCTAAACAGGCTTGTGATCTAATGGAGAGATAAGCACGCAAACACTCAAATGCCTTGGCTGCTGGAGCTGAGCGCTGTGCTGCGGACGAGGGTGCAGAGGGCATGGTGTGCAGTTCCACCTGGACGGGAGTGAGGACGCTGCATGCAGGGCATTTGAGACGGCCATGGGGGCTGGGCACAGTTCTAGCAGGTGCAGGTGGGCAAGGCTCCTTTAGGGGAAGGGACCTGCTCCAGCAGCTGTGAAGGGTGCAGAAGCTCAGGGCTCTGGGGAGTGGGAGACGTGCAGCTGGCCATAAAGGGATGGCTGGAAAGCGAGAATAGAAAGAGGGGCTGGAGCCAGATCCTGGTGAGCAGCAGCTGGAGAGATGAGCCACCCGGGTCTAAAATGCTAGCAGTCCCATTCTATCTATGAGAAGGGGTTCAGGGATGGCAATCTGATGGCGGGAGAGGGAACCCAGGGAATTTGTCTTCAAGTAGCCCTGGCAAAGCATTTTATGTAAGATGGAGAGAACGTCAATACTCTGTATCAAAGACTGAGGGGTAAGAATGGGGTGGGGGGCTGGTGTAGATTATGGTACAGGTTGAACCCCCCTCAATCACTGGGACCTGCTCTGACCCTAAAGTGCAGGGTTGGGCTAGAGGACTGGTGGATGAATCTCCCTCCTTGGGAGACTGTTAGGTTAAAGATGAGCGCCACCTGGTACATTCTTGTTTAAGAGACACAGGAATGGAAAAACAGCCCTCCCAGCCCAGAATGCTGAGGTTCTGATCTCAGTGACTGAACGCCACCCCGCCAGGAGCCAGGGCTCGCGGGCAGCCCGAGTTTGTCTTGCTCTGTCGGATCTTTTTGGATGTTTGGCAGGAGTGACACTGATCAGACTTCACAAGAACCTTAAGATTTTACAATTTTGCTCTTCCCTTATTGTTCACAAATCAAACCTACGCCTAAAAATACACTCTTCTCCAGCAGCCTCGGGGACTTAGCTTCTCCCCCAGGCAGGGAATTTACATCCTTCCTCTGCCTGCAGAATTGAGCCTTGCAGGTTTGGCGGGGTGGCTGGAAACTGCCACCATCCCAGATCGGGCTTCTGTCCCGAGGGCCTGGCTGTCACCTGCAGTAGCAGTGACATCACCCAAAGCCAACTTTGTGGGGGGCTTCTGAGTTTTAAGTGGACTCAAAAGGTTGAAGAGCGGGGACAGGTAGGAAGAGCCGTGTGGCTTGGGAAGGTGCAGCTGGCGCTGTACAGGGACCGGCCCGCCCCAGCTGCTGTTGGGTGAAGGGGCTGGAGCTTGTCCGCAGCCCCGGGGATACTTTTTCCTCTTCTCAGTTCCTCTTTGACCCTGAGCTCAGCCTCACCAAAACCACCTTGTCCCACCTTCTCTGTGTGTCCTTGGCATCTCCTTTTCTGCTTGCCTCAGTCTTTCCCATCTTTCACATCTAAAAAATGTGGTGTCTGTCACTGTGGGTTGATTGCATGTGCATGCGTGGTTTTCAAGCTCAATTGACAGGGGCTCAGTTTTACAGCCAATACTGCCTGGCTCTGGAAGAAGAGAAAGAGGAGGACAATGAGGGACAGGATCTCTTGCAGCAGAGAACATTCCGATCCAAATGTCCTTTCAGTATAAATTTAGTTCCTGGGGCTGGGACCACATTCTAATTTGGTGGGAGTCCCTGGCCACCCCCCGTGGGGAGCGGCTGCCTCTTTCCTCACCTGCCTGGTCGATTTCAGGGACCGCAGGAAACCCGAGGTTTATGAACATTATGCAGAACTGCAATTACAACAACCCTGAGCTGACAGAAGATTTATTCATCCGGCACCAAATTTCCTTCAGGGCCCCTTCTAGTTTGGAGTTTTTGAAGCTGCTACATAATGGCTGGCACATCGCAAGGAGGAAATGCAGATTAATAGTCTGTACTAGCTGTGTTCTCATGCTCTCAGGATTGAATCAATCATGAATGAAATATTAATTAGGCCTTTATGAGAAGAAAATGAAATATGATATGACATGGAAGATTCTAGATTTAGAATCAAGAGTTCTAATCTCAGCTCCGCTGCCATTTAATGGGTGACCTCAGGCAAATCACTGAATTTCCCTCAGTCTGTTTCTTCCTCTGTATAAACAGCTCGTAGTGCTGGCCACACAGTGATGCTGTGAGCTGGGTAAAAGAGCCCACCAGGGCCTGCCTGGCACAAACAAGAGACTTCGGTGACTTGAATTTTGGACTCCCCTTGCGAAGGTGATCACCACGGTAAAGCCAGCCCTTTGCTGGTGCTCAGTGGCACAGCCCTTACCTGCTTTTGGTGGCAGGTGGGGGTACCCAACACCTTGAGTTGAGATCTGCAAAGTCCTTGCTGACCATTTCCATGTCCCTTCTTAGCTGGTGACCAGGAACACTCCCTGGGGGCTTCCCTTCCCAGCCCCCCACTCCTACCCACACCCCCCAAAGGCTCCATTTCCTGTTGTTTCTCGTGAATAGTCAGGAAGTAGAAATACCGGTTCTCAGGCATCACGGGGCTCTAGGGAGTCTCTTGCCCTGTCCAGCATGGACCCATTGGTCCCCACCAACTGGGGCCCAGGTCAAAAATTCAGGCTTATTGCTGACACATGGGCTGGACCGCTCAGCCGTCTCAGGAGCCCAGGCGAGTGGATCTGGGGCAAGTGGACAAAGGGTGGGCAGCCCCATTGCAGCCGCATGGACCTCGGGAGGTGGAGCTCCCTCATGGGATGGTGAAAGTAATAATACCAATCAACAATGACAAAGCATTAAGAGTTGTGCTATGTGTTACATAATTTTCTCATTTAATTGTCACACTGTCCCCCATGTATTCTGTATTAGTTTTGTATGTCTCCTGTAATGAATCACCACAAATTTACTGGCTTAACATGACACACATTTCCTATCTTACAGTTCTGGGGAGTCAGAAGTCAAAATGGGTCTTACTAGGCTCAAATCAAGGTGTGAGCTCAGCCACACTTCTTCCCAGAGGCTTCAGGGGACAGTCTATTTCTTTGCCTTTTCCATCTTCAAAGCCTTCGATGGCTGGTCTTTCTCACATCACCTCACTCTGGCACTGATTCTCCTGCCTCTCTTTCCCATATTTAAGGATCCCCGTCATTATGTTGTGCCCATTTAGATAATCCAGGATAATCTCCCTATTTTAAAGTTAACTGATTAGCGGCCTTAATTCTATCTGCTTCCTTAATCCCTGTGTGTCATGTCACATAGTCACAGGTTCTGGTGATTTGGACACAGACATTTTGGGGGCCATTATTCTGCCCACCACGATCCTCTATTTGTAGATTGAGGAAACTAGGATATTCAATCACATATCCAAGATCATGCAGCCGGTAAGTGGCAAGGTTGGAATTTGAACTGGAGCTGCACGATCTGAAGTCTACCACTACCCTAAAGGACCCCCTAGAAACTCAGAGAAAAGGCATCCCCACAGAACGGTCCCAAACAGCTGACCACAGTGGGAGACGTGGAGATCGGAAGAGCCCACCCATGGGAATTCCCACTCACCATCTTAGTTCATAATGCAGAGAAGAGACTGGTGAATAATACTGCATAGACTCTGAACCAGTGGTTCTCAAAATTGGTTTGCAAAAAAAGTAGTTTGTAATTGCCCTAGGAGCTTTAAAATAATTGCCCTAGGAGCTTTAAAATAATTGCCCTAGGGGCTTTAAAATAATACTGGTGCCTGAGTCCCACCCCCTGGGGATTCTGATTTAATTGCTCAGGGGAGACACTGAACATAGGGGATTTTTCCAAGCTCCCCAGGTGATTTGAAACTACAGCAGAGGCCGGGCACAGTGGCTCACGCCTGTAATCCCAGCACTTTGGGAGGCCGAGGCGGGCGGATTGAGGTCAAGAGATCGAGACCGTCTTGGCCAACATAGTGAAACCCCGTCTCTACTAAAATATAAAAATTAGCTGGGCGTGGTGGTGCATGTCTGTAGTCCCAGCTACTCGGGAGGCTGAGGCAGGAGAATTGCTTGAACCCGGGAGGCGGAGGTTGCAGTACCAGGCCGAGATTGTGCCACTGCACTCCAGCCTGGCACCTGGCAACAGAGCAAGACTTTGTCTCAAAGAAAAAAAGAAAGTACAGCAGAATGTGAGAATCATTGCTCTGAAATAACCCATGACCATAGCCCCTACCTGACAATTGTGTCCATAGTCTGATTAGACCATGCCCAGAACACATCCCTCACACCCCTGGAACTTCGCTTTTGGGCCTTTTCTCGGAACACCCAGGTCCCCCTGTTTCTTCTTTGCCACCTCTCTTGAACCCTGGCTGTGTGCCAAGCAGCATCAGATGTATAGAGAGGGCCTTCCCATAAGAAACGGGGCATATTCTCCTCCAGCGTCTCCCATGCCCGTCTTGCGTGGCTGTCTGCAGGATAGAATTGTATTAATTTCCTCTGTACATGCTCTATTTCTACACAGGGTCTCTCCTAGGAAACATAATGCGCTGTGTTTTAGGTGTCTGCGTTAGTTCGGCTCGAGAGACAGCGTGTGCAGAAGGTTGGAGGTCTGACTCTGAAGCCAGACTGCCTGGGTGCAAGTCCCAACCCTGCCAGTTCCTGACTGAGCTTGGGGCAAGCGATTCTAGCTTTCTGTGCCTCAGTTTCCTCATCTATGAAATAGGGATCAGAATAGCCCTTACCTGGGGTTGGTGTGAGAACTAATGCTTTAATATATGTGAATGGAATTAGAACTATGGATTTGCTAATGTTACGACTCCTATTGCCACGACTGTTGTCTTAACCGAGACCTGTCGGACTCGGCTAATTTCAGCAGACACTGATTCCCAACTCAGTGCCAGGAGGGGAAAGAAGATGTGTTCTCTGCCTTCAGATAGTTTGTGGTCTTGGGAGAGAAGGGAAGAGTCAGACAGGTGAACAGCTGATTACCAATATAATACGGTGTTGACTTTGAACGAAGTTGCTGTGGAATAATAAAGAGGGGACATCATGATGTGGGGATTCAAGGGACCATGGTCGTGAAGGCGTATCATGAATTCTAAGCACCAGTAAAAAAAAATCTTAGTGAGTTTTGCCCTGCCATGTGCACTTGCGAAGCTGTGGGCTGTAACACCCCGTCAAGCCCCTTAGACTCATTCTGTGAGTTGTGAATTGGAGTCAATTGCATTGGTGTTTGTGAGTGAATGCCTTAGTCTGAAAGTATGAGTGGCATCCCAGTTCCTGCAGCAAATGCTCCTGACAGGGAGAGGAAGGGGGTGGCTTTCTCCCAGAAAACAGCCATGGTCTCCTCGACATCCAAGCCCTACCTTCCTTTCAAGGTGTACCGCAGAGAGCACCGCAGAGAGCAGCTGAAGTCCACCCCAGAGGGGGTCCAGGAGGATGTGTCATACCAACAAGGGAGCAATGGCAGCAACCGGCAGGGACAACATCCCAGGAAAATGCAAAGCTGCACGGGGAGAGGAGGTCTTAAAAGCCCACACAAGCAGGGATGGAAAATGCCCCTCTGGGAGCGTTCATAGGGTCAGGTGGCCATGGATGAGTGGAAAAGGAGGGGCGAGTCCTGGGTGTGTGCGGCTCTGTAGAGAGAATGGCTGCTGCCTGGGCAGATGTGTCCTTCCTGTCCCCTCCAGCCAAATGGTCACACATCTCTCACTCAGATTATCAGCTTGCTGGCCGGCGAGGCGGGCAGCTGTGGGACTCTCCGCCAGCTGTGGGAACAGCTGTGCACTGCCCTGGGCCACATCATGTCCTGGCATATTTCCCAATCCCTCTTGGTTGAACACCCTTAAAAACAGGACTCCATGCTCCTTGGTTTCTAACTGTAAAAATATGCCACGTGAAGGCTACAAACTCGTGTCTGCCTGGGGATGACAGTGGGGCACATGTTTGATGGGCTTGTGGGTTTCCATGTTTTGAAGAAAAACAGCTGTTTCAAGGCAGACAGATGTTGATGAATGTTGTTTATAAAGGGCACACTGAGTTAATAATGACACCACATCACTCCCCAAATGACAGGTGTCAGTGCTGACCTGCAGCTCAGAGGGTGTTGCTGCCTCTGTTGGAACAACCTGCCCCGTACTGCTGACCTTTTTCATCTGCAGCTGGTCTGGCTTGTGGTAAACTGTTTCCAGTAGCCTGGAGCTTGCGTGAAAGCCTTGCCAACCCATCCCTGTGCCCTGCTGGTGGTCAGAAATGTCTGTTCTTGTTTCCAGGCCACCAGAGTCTCTAGGACTCTGGGCAGGGAAGGAGGGTCCTCAGGCTCATTGGTGGCCAGCGCCTGGGGGGATTTCTGAGCCGCGTCACAAAGCCTGGCCACAGCCTGAAGCCCGGTACATACAGATGCAGCCCAGATGACTCCATGGTGAATTGCTCCATCCCCAAGAAAAGGCACTTGGCACAGCCTTGGTGAGCTACGAGAGGCCAGAGTAGGAAGGTGTCATGCCCAGCGTGGAAAGGGCCCCCACAAAGACAGACAGCATTTCCCCTCCAACCAGGCAGAACAACTAAGTAGAAAGGCTGGCACAGCTGGAGAATCTGGCCAGGAAGCTCACAGTGATGGCCGGAGGAGACTGAGGCCGGAGCTCCTGGGCCTGTGTGGGTCCGTCTCTCGTATGCAGCTCTGTGCACGCCCATGTTACCAGGTGGAGCTGCGTGGGGACACTCAGGTCCCTGGGGTTGAGTCTCCTGCCTAGCCCCTGATGGAGGGTTTCAACGAATGGATCTGTTTTTTCTGTAATAGCGTAGATACTGTATTTTGCCTCATTTTCTCGGGTTATCCATATTAGTCTGTAGCTGTTGGTCTTCCTAAACCATGACTGCGTAGGTCATCCTCTGCTCGCCACTGGTGATTTCTTACCATTTGGTGATTTCTGGATCATGCTGAGCCCCCGAGCTTGGATGTCGAGTCTCTACAGCAGGGCTGGCCTCCATACTTCCCTGGGCCCTGCCCCCAGCCAGCTACCCTGTAGTCATTGAATACTTCGGGTGAGAATAGATCTCACCCATCCCTGCTCCCTCTGTTTATCAAACTCTCCTCTTTCCTGGCTCTGGGGTGAGCTCCTGGATGGGGGGGCAGAGGCTTGTGCTGCTGTATGCAGGTTTGGTGCTTTTTGCTCTTCCTGAGACGCTCAGTAAGTCTGTATCAGCCATTTGTCTTTCTCTAGCCAAGAGTCAGATCCACGTCTAAATCCCAGCTCTGCCTTTTCTTAGCTATTGGACTAGTTGCTTAAACCTCTCTGCCTCAGTTTCTTCATCTAATATTAGTGCCCTCCTAAATGGGTTGCTGTGCTCATTACACGATGCTCAGACAGCACTGGTACCAGGTAGGAATTCAGTATGACAGCTGCTGTTGTTTCTGTTACTGTGATTATCTCATCTCACCCCTACTGCCAGTGCCCCACATGTGGTAGGTGCCAATAACGGTCCAACCAAGAAACAAGTGAACGAAGGCCAGGTTCCCACTCCCTTGCTCTTGGAGGTCGGCCCCCTCCTCTTCTGCGGCCGCCTGCCCACACCTCCCGTCAAGCTGCTGAGAGCCCCGGGCCGACATCAGCAAACAGAGCCCTGGAGGCCGAGTCTTTCGCCCTGGGGTTGTGCATTGCCTGGGGGTGTCACTCTTCAGGCTCTGCCAGGTCCTGCAGCTGTTGGCTAGAGATGCCAGCCACGGAAACAGCTGTGCCTCCACCATCTTGCCTCTTCCTCCCCCTGGATTCCTCTATCACTTTGGCAGGCAAGTGCACTTAAAAATACGTGGCAAAACTCACACTTGCTTGAAGTGTAAGATGTGTCACTCTCAGAAAAGAGATTTTGTTCTTACTGAATAAAGGATAAGAAATAGACACCTAGTTAAAGAACATTTTTGGCTAGCTCTTCTTTCAGAGGGTGGGAACAGGCCTCCTTTGTCCTCGTGGCATGGGCTCTTGGGGAAGAAGAGATGTTCCCGCTTCAGAGCCGCCAGTGCCGGCTCTCTGGGCCCTGGCTTTCCCATTGATCTATTTCCCTCTAGTGAATGCGTTTTACAGAAGCTGCAGAGATTTTCCCCTAATGATTGTGGATAGAAAAGAAGAAAAAGTGACTCCGGGGGTATCTTGGGACCTTAAAACTGTCATTGCATGCTGACACTTCATTTCAGAATGCAAACGGCCTTCTTCCGCTTTGCCTGGATAAATGGTTCTCTTTAGCCGGGGACAGTGAGAAAAGAAGCAGGGCTTTCCAGGTAAAATGGAAGGGCTTCCTGGGCCGGGGCCGAGGCTCTCCACCCATCTCCTTCCTCATCTCCCCCAGAATCCTAAAGAAAGGAGGCCGGAGGCTGGAGTCCACTGGCCAGCTTGGTGTACAGAGTCTTTTTCTTTCCTTTTTGGGGAGGATAAGGTCTTGTTGAAGGGCAGGGGTACCATGTCGGCTCACTGCAACTTCCGCATCCCAGGCTCAAGCCATCTTCCCACCTCAGCTTCCTGAGTAGCTGGGACTACAGGCACGCACAATCATGCCTGGCTAATCTTTGTATTTTTTGTAGAGATGGGGTTTTGCTATGTTGCCCAGCCTGGTCCTGAACTCTTGAGCTCAAGCAATCTACCTGTCTTGGCCTCCCAAAGTGCTGGGATTACTGGTGTGAGTCACCACGCCAGGTGCTGCATAGAGTTTTACTCTGTTTCCTCCTGATGGGCATCTCCTGGTGAAGTCTGGAGTCTAGGGAGGAAAATCCTGCTTAATGGGCCCCCAGGAAGCCTCTTTCTCAGGCTGGCTGGCATCAGAACTGGTGCCTGGGTAGGAGGCGCCGGTGTTGGTCTGCTCAGGATGGGGTGGGGTCCGCTTTCCCTGTGGGTCTAGCATCCTCGCCAGGTTATAACAAGGCCAACTTGGAGCTCTGTACTGGGATTGCTTAACAATCACTGGCCCTGAGCACTCATCTGCTGGGTGAGGGTTTGGTCCACGAAGATCCCCTGAGCCAATGCTGGACTCCTTAGCTATGTCCTGTGGCAGAGCGACAGCTCTGTGAGGACAGAGCAAGGCTGGGGGCCACCGCCATGTACCCATATCAGCACAGGAGCCTGGCCCTGGTGGGAAAGCAGTGGAAATGCATCTGCGATAGAACGGATGGGTGAAGGAAGGAACTTACAGCTTCTCCAGCAGGGGCAGGCAGCTTTCCTGATTCCAGGCTGTGGCTGTGATCTGGGACAAGCCCTCCCCTTCATTTCCAAGTGAGCTGCTCATATGTCCCATTCTGGAAGAACACAACCAATGAATCATCAAAACAGCACAATGACAATGATGGCTTTGGGACCAAAATAGGAAAATCAAACTCCTTTACATGTGTTCAGGACTCTAGTTCCCGTGAGGCTGTTTCCCATGCATGCATTGCACCCTTCGCCTGCGTGTGAGTGGACGGATGTGGCCTCTGTTTACAGGTGAGGCAGCTGAGGTGCTGCCAGGTCAAGGGACCTGCCCAGGACCGTGCAGGGAGTTAAAAGGTGGGGTGGCTGCCTCCCAACACGGGTACAAAGCTGCAGTTACCCCAGCACGGTTGGTTTCACTTTCAGCTGCAGGGCTAATCTCGGTGACCTTTCCCAGGTCCCGTGCCCTGCTGCCGGATCTCTAGTGGGATGAGGCCACCATGCTGACCAGGAAGCCCCAGGCCACGATTAGCTGGCCGTCAGCTGCAGGGCACAGGTCTCCCCACCCCAGGGCACTTGCGGATTCGGGAGGGAGACAATGGAGGCTTTCCTCGCTCTCAGTAGGAGCTGAGCCCTTTCAGCTGCACTCTAGGCCACTTCCAGCAAATTCCTACATGACCCTATGCAAGGGAAGAGGGCATGACCCTGGCGGCTTCCCTCTACGGGTTGAAAGTCTCTGTGGTCTCCAAAAGCGGGTCAACCTGACCTCATTTTCCAGAGACTCTGGCTATGCTCTTCAGGCAGTTCACAGGAACAATCTCCAGAGGTGCCCTGGCCAGAACATGGAGGTGGCTGGCACTGCTGCGCATTCACCCAATGAGTGACAGTGGCCTTGAGCCCTTCGGCACTTGGGGGCCCTTGGGTCATCCCACAGTGTGACCCAATCCATTTGGCATTAACACTGGCTGAGACTGGAGACCACTGACCTCTTTTCCTTTCGGTTGGATCATACAATAAGCACTGTGGTTAGTATAAATAATAATTTAAAGTATGCTGTAGGCGAGGTGCGGTGGCTCACACCTGTAATCCCAGCACTTTGAGAGGCTGAGGCAGGGAGATCACTTGGGGTCAGGAGTTTGAGACCAGCCTGACCAACATGGTGAAACCCCGTCTCTACTAAAAATACAAAAATTAGAAAGGTGTGGTAGCACACAGCTGTAATCCCAGCTACTTGGGAGTCTGAGGCAGGAGAATTGCTTGAACGAACCCAAGAGGCAGAGGTTGCAGTGCGCCAAGGTTGTGCTACTGCACTCTAGCTTGGGTGACAGAGCGGATTCTGTCTCAAAAAAAAAAAAATGCAATAAGCGTCACTGTCGTGTAATTGAGTGTTAGATCATCACAATGCTCTCACCAGTCTGCCCACCGTATGGTGAGGTGGTAGGAGGGAAGGCCTGGAATTGGAGTCTAGGATTTGAATTTTGGCCCCACCACTTCCCAGTTGCGTGACCTCACACACTCTCTAAGCCTCAGGTTTCTCACCTGCAAAGTGGGCACAGTGTCAGTGCCTACTCATTGGGTTTCTGTGGGGACAAAACCAGGGAGTGCTTGTTCTGTGTTTGGCACTGTGGTCCCCCTTGCCCTTAGAAAATGTCAGCTCTTTTCATTGCTCTTATTCTTACATTAGTGTAAACAGTGTCTCCCGTAGAGGCTGCTCCTGAATTAGTGGTGTATTACCATAAATTACACTTGGGAATGGCCTGACTGATAGTCAGAATAAGAGGGCTAGGGTATAAACTCCCCTAGTTTGGTGGAGTTTGGTGTGGGAGACTTCGAGTCAGAAGGCGTGGTAAATGTCCTGCCTCACTATTTGCTACCTTCGTGGGTATAACTAACATACCTTCTCCTCATCTGCGAATGGGGATCGTGATGCTCCTGAGCCATGGGGAGGACCAGGCAAGTGGTGTGTGTCAGAGCACCTGGCACAGGGCCTGGTACAGGTCCATGCCCACCTATTTTCTGTCCTTCCTTTCTTCCTATTTGTTCAAACCAGGTCTGAGGCTAACAGATGCGTCTTGGTGACTCCAAGAGAGTGCTCAGCACTGGGCCATGAGGGTGAGGGGACTGGCGAAGTGGGGCTGCCAGTTGCTGCTGGCAATTTGCAATATCTCCCCTGCCCCAGGAATTGTACCCTGGCCTCTCGGGATGATTTAGTTTGGCAGTTACGGAGCTGAAAGTTATACACAGAGGCTCCAGTGATGGAGCTGGATTTCCTGTTCTGTTCAGTCCAGAGCCCATGTGGAGGATACAAGACAGAGCCAGAGAATATTGGAGAGGGCCTCAGTGATCATCTTCAGACCATCTTCCTGGTTGAACAGATGAGGAAACTAAGGCCTAGCGAGAGAAAACACTTACAAGTCCACACAGCAAGTTACAGAGACTTGCTCAGGCAGAGCCACACCCTTGCATCCATGCCTCTGGTCCTTGCAGGCCTCTGGGGTCATACTGATCAGCACTCCTCCAGATGCCATAGGCCAAGCTTTGTGTTTCTCATTCAGTTCATTTACCAAAAATGGAAAGTTTCTGTTCCTGGCACTGGGGACACAATAATGAGCAGGACAGATATGACCCCTGCCCTCATGGAGCTTCCAGGCTAGTCAGAAGGCATGGAGACAGGCAATCACAAGGAATCCATCAAATAAGTCCATGTAAATTCAGACGCAGACCAAGAATGGAATGCAGCAGTGATGGGGAGTCATGGAGGAAGAAATGAGTTAGGGTTGTGGTTTCAAGGGCAACCTCTGAAAGTGATTTTGGTATTTCGAGATTTATTTCTATCAATAGTTCCTTCCCCTAATTACTACAATATCATCTCCTCAGGAAAGTGAGACTCAGAGAGGTTAATTAACTTGCCAAAGATCACACAGCCAGTCAGTGGAGGAGTCAGAATTTGAACCCTACTCTGCCTGACTCCAAAGTCCAGGTTCTTTCCATTATCCTTGATTGTCTCTAGGAATTAGGACAACCCACTCCTGAATGTCAGGTAATATGGTAACCATTAGTATGAGCATTAAGGGACCCCAAGGCCAGGCCTGTGAGCCCTGCCTCACTGCTGTCTCTGCTTCCTGTTCTAGCGAAAGGGACAGGGTAGGTAATCTAGACGGTCTTTCCTTCTCCTTTCCTTTGGGAACTGTCCTCATTGGGAAGGAGATGACACTGTTATGAGGCTAGCTTTTTTTTTTTTTTTTTTTTTTTTTTT
>NW_016107806.1:1878356-1913780 GCF_001604975.1 Cebus imitator | reverse complement strand
TTTGAGATGGAGTCTCACTCTGTTACCCAGACTGGAGTGCAGTGATGTAATCTTGGCTCACTGCAACCTTTGCCCCCCTGGGTTCAAGCGATTCTCCTGCCTCAGCCTCCCAAGTAGCTGGGACTATGGGTGCCTGCCACCGTGCCTGGCTAATTTTTGTATTTTTAGTAGAGACGAGGTTTCACCACCTTGGCCAGGCTGGTCTTGAACTCCTGACCTCGTGATCCACCAGCCTCGGTCTCTCAAAGTGCTGGGATTACAGGCATGAGCCACCGCGCCCAGCTGGGGCTAGCTTTTTTAGGCCATTAGTTGTCACAGGCTCCTTATGAAGTCAAGCAGAGCACCCCCGTTTCCACAAGCACACCGGGGTTTGATACACTTGAGTTCCAGATCCCAAATGCGTTTTTCATTTCTGGTTTGGCATTTGTTTCCATCCTACTATCTTTCATTTGGAAAACCCTTTCATTCCTCATGAAAGAAAGCCACCCAATCAAAAGATGTATCTTGTCCTCTGGGCGTTGCCTCATTTCCTGCCCTGTTATTGACCAGTGCTGCGGGAGCGCCTTGCACACCTTGGTGAGCGTTCGCTGCACACATCGACCAGTGAGCTGGCAATGCTGACAGCTGCAGGGGCCCCGGCCTCAGGCACTTCTGAACCTGCTGCTTTATGGACACAATCGGTTCTTGAATCATGACTTGTCTCCCAAACCACAAATTTGTGACTAGTTCACTGTGAACTTGCGCGGCCAGATGAATTTGGGCAGTTTCTGCACTTACATTTTTTTTATCCAGTAAGAAATGATATCTAGACATCTCTGTATGCATGAAAGCATGTCTATGCATATGTGTCTATGTTTGGCACCAATGGGAAATACAAAGACATGGAATGCCCCAGCCCTGCCCTCAACCTGTTCCCAGACAGGGGGGGAGGTGATATTCTGTGGACTGTAATTCAAAGCAGACAGACTAATAATAAAGAGCTATGGAGACCAGGGCAGGGGCAAGAATTCAGGTCTGGAGCCTAGACCAGGTAAAGCGTTCCAGGAGGCTGGACTCTTGGAGAAATGTTGACCTGGCAACAAGAATGTATGAATTCTTTCTCAGTTGCTGCTGCGTGTGTCTCTTCTAAGGTATTTTCCAATGGGCGTAAATTACCTTTTGATTGCACCATTTGCCACCTCCGCTTATCCCCCTACACCAGGTCTTACATAGACTATTAGGGAAGTCTCTAACTTGTACCCCGCCTCCTCACCCTTTCTGCACCACCTCACCCCATCATCACAGCGGCTGAGGGATCCAACAGACACACACACTGGACCTTGTCCTTGTCTGAAAACCTTTGGCTACTCTTCCTTGTCATTAGAATACAGTCTAGACTCCCCAGGGGGGCAGATAGAGCCCTCTGGAATTGGCCCTGCCCTGCTCTGTGGTCACATCTGTGCCACTTCCTCCTGGAACATTGCCAGTCACCCTGGAGTCCCCTGGGCCCCACAAGTCCATGTCTATGACCTCTGCATGTACCGCCCCTCCTTCCAAGCGCTGTTCTCATCTCTTAAGCCTGAGCTGTTCTCCCTAACCCCGCCCCCCCCGACTTTCTGTGTCCCCACGGAGCCTCATGCATGCAGACATCTCTTGCTATACCTCTTATATGCAGTACATTCCTGTTTACATGACTGCTCATCTTCTGAGTTATTTGAGTGTGGTCCAGGACCGTGCCTCTGTGAGTCCCTGTGCCTTGTACAGCATCTGACAGCAAAAGGGCTCAGGGAGTGTGTGGCACAGTAGTGAACGATGTGCAGCTTCCACTGAACTTTCAGACATGAATTGGAGGTCCTGGAACCTTTAGAGAAGCCTCACTGCGTTGTGATCAGTAGGCTGGGGACTCGACACTACCAGCGCAGAGATAGGCCTGGTCAACGTGTGACAGGCTTGCCACTGGCTTCCCATGCTGCGCCTATAGCAGACATAACCAATCGATCCCAGCATTCTTTCTAGATGGGCTCAAAGTGTTTCCTCCCTTCAGTGCTACCTCCATGCCCAATGCCTGTTCCTTATGGGCCTCAAGACAGCTGAATAATCTACTAATTAAAAGGAAGGCCGGAAAGGCAATAGTCAAAGATAATAAGGAACATAACAATAGTCTACCCTCTATAGTCCAAGTTTTTTCTCCTCTCAGAGGGTCCCTGATCCCATCAGAGGACTCAGTTCTTTACTAGCAAGACTGATCTAGCAGCAGAGGGCTGATGGAGTCGTTTACATGGAGGGCCAAAGACAGTCTCTCCCACCAGGACCTTGAGCTCCTTTGAGGTGTGCCTCATTTTTTCACTCATCAAGTGTTTATTAAGCATCTACAATTAAGGGCAAGCTCTGGGGAAAACACAATGTAGAAACAGACATGGTCTCCATCTTCAAGCAACGTACAGCCTCAGAACGGGCGAGACATCAGTCAGATAACTGCACACTTGTGGTAGGTACTCCAAGGAGCTTAGATCCATCCAGGCAGAGGACGAATAGGCATTAACTTGACACAGAGTGAAGGGAAGAACATTCTAGGCAGAGGGAACAGCATTCACAAAGGCTGTTTGTCAAGAAGGAGATGAACACCACAGCCTTGCTGGTCCCGAGAAGAGGCTCTGTCTACATTCTGCGCACAACAGGAAACCAGCAGGCAGAACCTCGAGCCCCAGGACAGTGCTGTGTGCATTAGGGGGCTAGACGCACCGATGAGGAAGGCAGGCATGCATGGGTGAAAGGGTCCAGTGTGATGGAGTGACGGAGGCTCTCCCCCTGGAGCATGCGCCAACCCTGGCGTGAATCCGCCGCCACACTGACTTCGGAGATCTGGGGCAGGTCAGGTTTCCAACTGCAGGCCTTTGGTATTCCTTGACTAAGTCCATCTTAGTCAACTAAGTTAACTAGGTCAAGTCACGCTAAGTTAATGACTCCAGCCATTCTTAGAAGTATTTCACTGCAGGCTTTTTGTGTTCTATTTCTTCCTCCCAACTCCCAGCAGTTGGGTAACAGTCCCCAGCATGGTGAATAAGTTATACGATTTAATATTGATTTTTTGGGGTTTTTAAAAATTAAAAGTATGGTGAATGATATATGGATAATTTGCCATTTACCTTAATCACTGTCATAAGTGGTAATCCTTTTAGGTGGTTTATAACTTTTAAATGGGGTCCGTTAGTTCCCAAGCCTGATGGCTTTGTCTCTAGGCTGCAGTGCAATCTGCCACCTCCCATGCCCCCCACATCCCTCCCTATCACTCCATTTGCTTTAAGGTACAGGGATGAAAATCCAGGTGTAAACTTTTCAAGATCAGCCTCTTACCAATGAACAGACATTTGGGTACCTTCCTGGCTGAGAGGATGGGTGATGCCCAAGCTGGCTCTGGGCCTTGGCCGTGGGCAGAGAGAACCAGGCCACTGCTAGCTCTTCAGCCCTCAGCTCTCTGACTTTGTATTCCCCGGTTTGCGTGTCTGACACCTCACTTGGCACATGATTTATTACAGCTTTTCAATAGCCCGTTCTGTCTGGATTGACCTGTCTGTCTGCATTTGGAGTGGAAAAACTGGCTTCCAGGTGTTTGTGGTGAGAATGTTCCTGAGTGCAGGGGTTTGGGGTTAGGGGCTTCCTGCTCCTGGCACAGAACTGAGGACCACAGCCCAAGGAACTCCCCTTTCTCTGGCCAGGAAATGAAAAGGGTGGGAAAATACACACTAGAAGTTGCCCAAGACCCGGCTGAAGGAGACCGTGGGTGCGGAGAAACTTACTTTCTGTTTTGCCAACACCTTCGGGGATAGGAAAAAAGAAAAAAAATTAAACTTCTGTTCTACATCAAAGGCAAGGGAAGGCAGTTCAGTTGAAACAGCGTGAAAAGGGCTTTGTAGCGCATATCGGCCATCCCCCTGCCTCTGGGTGGGCATTCTCTCCCACCTGAACAGGTCCAGATTTCGTTTTGGAACCATTTCCCCGGGGCGGGGGTGGGAGGGGATCTTCCCTCTACTTCTCTCCCTTTCCCTCTCTGTCCTTCTTCAAGGTTCGATGATCTCCCTAGACAAAACCCCTCTTGCTATAGTTAGAGCCTCTTAGGGACCAGTTAACCTGGAATAAGGGATGGCCATAAGAAAACATGCAAATTCACTTTCCTTTTGAAGAGAAATATGTCTCCTGGATATTACGTGAATAAACCCATCAGCTTGCTATTACTGCTGTGGGCTTACACTTGGTGAGGAGGGCTGTAAACACCTTCTATAGTCTGTATGGGGAGGACAGGTCCCACCTGTTTCCAGTGGAACATTCTGGTTCCTGTTGTGACTCTGTGTTTACAGAGTGGGCTCCACGAAGAGCCCACCTCCTTCTGTCACGGTGGAAAGGCTCATTAATATGATCCCTGTTGGAGGGAAGAGGATCTGGCGTGGTTGTCAGAACATGGCAGCGGAAGGGGGACCCAGAGGGTATAAACCACCCCGGGGTGCTGCGTGACCACCTGACCCTCTGTAAAGCAGCATCGTGGCGCTTTGTTCCCTTCCAAGGTTCCCACAGTGAGTGCCACCCATTTTTACCACAGTGGGAACGGGATTTATGCTTCCACCCACGCTCGGTTCTGAACTCTCTATGGCTTTGGCCCTCATTGGTCATGAAACAGGTGTCCCCTGCTACTCTGACTTGGCTTTCCTTGCAATTACGTGGTTTCCTTTGCTACCTTCCTGGCCAGTGGAAGCAGAAGGATGCTTTTCTAATGCATGATATTATAGATGGGTTGGCAGATGAGGTGATTTCTGAGGGCCTGGTACCATGCCCAAAGGAACGTGAGTCAGCTCTCAGAGGAGGTTTGGTTTTTCCTTCCAAATTCATGCAAACAGCAGTGAAGTTTAAAAGATCCTCAAATGGATTATAACCCATTCATTTGGCAACAGAGGAGCACAACTGTCAAAAAGCCCAGGTGCTTTAATCCGTGGGAGAGGCACGGAGTCACTCTCCAGTTGGATGGGGCTTCAAGCTATTTCTGGAATTAACATCAGGGCCTTTTGTTCCCCTTCGAGGTTCCTTTGAGGAATGGGTGAAAGCCACCTCTTCTTGACCACAACAGTGACTGGTTTTATTTTTGTCCTGTCTTCCTCCTCCCCATTCTCAGTTCTCGAGGCTCTTATTGTTTTTGGTTTCAGCCAACCTGGGCTGGTTGCTCACTCTCTGGTGTGCAGGGCTTCTAGAAGTGTTAGCCACAGCCTGCGGGAGGCAGCAGATCACCCGTCCCACCCGCCGAGCGGTCACGGGCAGACATCTGCTGGGCTCCTCTTGTGGCACCAGCCGAAAGAATGTACCAGATGTGGTCCCTGCCCTGCAAGAGCCGTCTTTTTGAAGAAAAAAAAAAGGTGGGGGGGCGGGCATGATACATATAATGTAAAATTTACCATCCTAGCATTTGCTTTTTTTTGAGATGGAGTCTTGCTCTGTCGCCCTGGCTGGAGTGCAGTGGCGTGATCTTGACTCACTGCAACCTCAACCTCCTGGGTTCAAGCAATTCTTCTGCCTCAGCCTCCCTAGTAGCTGGGATTACAGGCACACAGCACCATGCCTGGCTAATTTTTATATTTTTAGTAGAGACGGGGTTTCACCATGTTGGCCAGGCTGGTCTTGAACTCCCGACCTCAGGTGATCCACTTGCCTCAGCTTCCCAAAGTGCTGGGATTACAGACGCGAGCCACCGCACCCGGCCTCGTCCTAACCATTTTTAAGTGTATAGTTCAGTGATGTTTAGTTTAGTCACATTGTTGTGCAAATAATCTCCAGAACTCTTGTCGTCCTGCAAACTTGAAATTCTATACAGTATATACATGGGGGATATGTTCCAAGACCCCTGGTGGATGCCTAAAACCGCAGATAGTACAGAATCCTACAGACAGAGGCAGTTCCAGATTTAATGATGGTTTGTCTTAAGATTTGTCGACTTTATGATGGTGTGAAAGCAATATACATTCAGCAGGAACTGTACTTTGAATTTTGATCCTTTCCTGGGCTAGTGGTATGCATCATGACACTCTTGTGATGTTGGGCAGTGGTGGAGAGTCCCAGTCAGCCCGTGATCACGAGGGTCAGCAACTGACACTGTACTCTACAGTTTACTGCATTCAGTATATCACATGAAATAGTCAATGCTTTATTATAAAACACTTTGCATTAGATGGTTTTGCTCAAATGTAGGGTAATGTAAGTGTTCTGAGCACACAAGGCAGGCTAGGTTAAGACGTGACGTTCGGTAGGTTAGGTGTATTAAATACATTTTCTACTTACAATATTTTCAATTTATGATGGGTTTATCAGGACGTGACCCATCATAAGTTAAGGAGTATCTGTAATGCTGCAATGAACAGGGGTGTGCAAATATCCCTTTGAGACCCTGCTTTCAAAAGCCAGTGTTCTTGGCCAGGCATGGTGGCCCACACCTGTAATCACAACACTTTGGGAGGCCGAGGCACATGGATTACCCAAAGTCAGCAGTTCGAGACCAGCCTGGCCAACATACAGTGAAACCTCATTTCTCTTCTAAAAAATACAAAAAATTCGCTGGGTGTGGTGGTGCATGCCTGTAGTCCCAGCCACTTGGGAAGCTGAGGCAGGAGAATTGCTTGAATCCGGGACGTGGAGGTTGCAGTGAGCCGAAATTGCACTACTGCACTCCTTCAGCTCAGATACAGAGTGAGACTCTCTCAAAAAAAAAAAAAAGCATTCTTAACCTGGGGCCCATGAACTCCCAGAAACTAGCTGCAATACGTGGTGTGTTCCTGTAAATGCATCTTGTTCTAGGGAAAGTAAATTCATAGCGTGCATGGTTTTCAGTGGGGTTGGGATGCCAGGAGGGCTCCGTCTAGAGAGGAACAAAAGCAGCACCTCCTTCAGAAGCCCCCGAGGCCCCGCCACTGTCTGGTGGCAGGGCAGGTGAGAAGGAGCAAGTCATTCACATCTTGGTTCCCGTCCCAGCTGTACCCTTTACTACCTGGGTGACACTTGGCAGTTCAGCTGACATCTTGGAGCCCTAGTCTTCAAATCTGTAAAACAGAAATGATGACATCTTCCTAGGATTGTTAGGAAGATTAAACTAGATTTAGCACAATGGTTAAAAGCATCAGGTCATAGGCTGAATCATAATGCCCCGCCCCCCCAACCATCCTTCTAAAATATCCAGCTCCTGATCCCTGTGTGTCCTGGCAAAAGGGACTTTGCATGGTGTGGTTAAATGAAGGATCTTGAGATGGAGGAGAGTATCCTGGGTTATCCAGGTGGGATCCAAATGTAATCACAAGTGTCCTTGTGAAAAGGGAGGCGTAGGGAGATTTGACTACCGAAGAGGAAGCAGGACGTGTGATGGTGAAGCAGGAGGCTGGAGTCGGGGGAGAAAAGGCTTCGAGGCAGGGAAGGCAGGGAAGGCAGGCCCGCTCTGGAGGCTGGAAAAGCAGGGAAGTGCCCCCCTGGCCAGATCCTCCCGGAAGGAGCCAGCCCTGTGGACAACCTCCACGTGAGTCTAATGAAACTGATTCCCCGCATCTGGCCTCTGGAGCTGTGGTGTAATAAATCTGTGTTGTTTTAAGTAATGTGTTACGGCAGCAACAGGAAATTAATACACATGGACCTGGGGCCAGACTGCGCGGGTTTGATCTGAGTAAACCACTTACCAGCTGTGTAACCTTGGGCAAGCCACTTCATCTCTTCATGCCTCAGTTTCCTCATCTTTCAATAATAAGGCCCACCACAAAAGGGCTGCGATGAGGAGTAAAAAAGCCAATATTGGCAAGTCATTGAGAATAGCACCTGGAACCTAGTTAGCGCTGTCTAAGTGTTTGTTAAATAAAATAGCTAGAGGCACGTGAAGGTGGTGGGCTCATAGGACGCTGTGGGGTGACGCGAGTGGACGCGGACGGGTTTGGCAGCGTGGGGTGTGCTCCGTGGAGTCAGTTCGGGAAGGCAGGGGCGTATCTGGTGCCTCTCAGGGAGACTGTGGCAGTCTTCGTTAAAATGAAGCACAGAGGCTTGAAGGAAGGAACCTCCGTTGTCTGTTTCACTGAATGCCCCAGACCCTGCATTTCCCAGTGTTCCTTGAAATATTAATACCTGCTACTTCAAAACAAGAGTCAAGAGTCAAGGTCAAATACGTTTGAGAAACTGCATTTCAAAGCCGACCAGTTTTCTCTTCTTGAGAAGTTTTAGAAGCTTTCATATGCTAATGAGCCTGGTGACTCTCTGAGAAGCATTTTTCAAACATTTGGCCACTCTCCCGATTTGTATGGAGCTTCCAACATACAAAGCGGGAACGCACTTCAGGGCAAGCCTGGATACCTGGGGCTGCCATGGAAGGTGTGTGAAGGTGGGACAGCCCCTCTGAGACACTGTGTTAGGGGCCTGTTTGCCTGACCTCAGAACTAACTAGAAAAGGTCATTCATATCCCAGAGAGTCAGAAAGGGTTACCGACAGGCCCATCCATCCCTGTTACCTTCAGGGCCTGGGCCAGCCTCCAGTGGAGGCACCTAGACCCCGAGGCCCCAGACCCTGGCATGCGCCCTCTCTTGCCTCCCTCCCGACCCAGTCCGGTACCCTGAGGGCACTGTGGATGCCACAGCCTTCAGGTCTAAGCTTCATCCCGTCCCCTCCTCCAGCTGCCCTTGGGCCACTTCTTAGGGATGTACCTACCAGCAGCCACCGTCTGCCTGTGTGAGGACAGATGGAGAAAGTGGCGGTGTGGGCCCCAGAGGCAGGCCCTGGGTGGACAGGAGACTCTGGGGGTCTGGATATCCGAAAGGAGGGTTAGAAAGTGAAGGCCGGCAAGGCCTCCTGGCCCGGTGGGCTTCTGGCTCCAGGGGGTGGGATGTGGCTTGAGGAGGGGTCAGGCAGGGCATGCTAGTGTGGGGGACCCAGAGCCAGAGCCCCAGGTGTCTGGATCCAGGGCAGTACCCATGGGCATTGACCATGCAGCAGCACAGACCCTGAATTGCAAATAGTGCCCCCAGTCACCAGACGGGCCCTTCCACAGGCGTATCTTATTTTGCTTCTGTGCAACTCTAGGAGACCTAAGTTCTAAGCTCCTGGCGCGTCAGGAACTTGTGTCCTGATCACCACTGTACCCCATGGGGCTTGGCACTGTAGCTGGCATGCTGAGGCCAGGTCCAAGACGAGCTCTCCCCAGCAGCAGTCACCGTGATGATCGTGCCTGTGACATGTCTTGGCCCTGGCCCCGGCCCCTCCCTCCCGAATGCAGGGCACAGTGGAGCAGGTTTCTGTTCTCAACCATGGGGAGGACCACCCCTTCCCATAGGGAGCCCAGGCCTCTGCCCTCAGTGGGGGAGCAGGGCAGGCCACTGACTAGCGCAGCTTTCAGTGCCTACGATGGGAGTGCACTTGGAGAGGTGGCCTTGAAATAGGTGCCTTTGTTTACTCTTCGTGCCCTGGAACGGTATTTTTCACAAGGTGGTTTAGTTAGAGGGGCTGTGGAACTGGTAATGAGGCTGGCCTTGGAGGGGAGCCTTGTGATAGAAGCTCGGCTGTGAACACTCTAGCAGGGCTGTATTCATCAAATCTGGGGGCTCCTGGGGGATTTGAAGCTCTGCACAGAAAATTATAGGGCGGGAAAAGACTTAGGTGATTATTTTTCCTCCAAGAATGACCGTGCTTAAAACATCACCGTTAGGCACAACGAGTGGCTTTCTGCAGGACGGCTCTTTTAAAAAATACTTTATTGGGTTTTTTAAATTACAAAAGCAGTAGAGGCTCGTTTTAACACAGAGGTGTGTTCTAATTATCAAAAGGAAAAAAAAAAATCAATAGGTTCCCTGATTCCCATCTCCCTGCATCCCCAGTGGTACCAGAGCTAACAATTTGGTGTTTAGTTTAGCCAGAGGTGATTAATGCACCTTTTGTGTGTGCTTATGTAAAATGTATCAACATGCATACACATATATGGGCAATTTTGTTTTTATGTGTTGGTGTTTGCTTTTTTAAAAAAAGAGGAATCACACTATACCCACTATGCTAGGGGTTTCTCTTTTTACTTAGCAATACACCATGAACATTTTCTAAGTCAATACATATAGTTCCACCGCATTTTTAAAGCCAGCTACATAATGTTCCGCAGTACGAGTACCATAATGTATTCAACTGTTTCCCTATTGATGTATATTCAGGTTGTTTCCAGGGATTTTTTAAAATTATAAGAAGCAGTTCTTTTAAAAATATTCTTTGATTTCTTTCTCTATCTTGTGCATATGTTGCAAAAGACTCCTTTGCCTTGGGAGACTTATAAAAATGGTGAACAATTTAAAGTGTTTCTTTACAGTCACACTGATATAGTTTTAACGCCTTAAGCCATTTATGTATTGGTTTGGGTGGCCTGTATTTCCTGGGTGCTGTGCCTGGCACTGTGGCGGACAGTGACCAAGGAGACGTCTGTCCTCGGGGACCCCTGCTTTAGTGAGGGTGCTGACAAGCAGGTGGACAGGAACGCGGCTCAGGTGGGAGACGAGGAGGGAGGTTTCGGCCAGAATGGAAACTTAATAGACGAGAGTGTGGCCTCTTGGTTCAAATCCCATCTCCACCACTTAGTTGCTGTGAGGTCTGGGGGAAATTCACTCTTCTTATGAGGCTATTGTGAGATTCAGAAGTGTTAACGTAAAGAAAAGTGCTTAGAGGGCCGGGTGTAGTGGCTCATGCCTGTAATCGCAGCATTTCGAGAGGCCGGGGCGGGCTGATCACATGAGGCTAGAAGTTTGAGACCAGCCTAGCCAACGTTGCAAAACTCTGCCTCTACTAAAAATACAAGACGTAGCTGGGTGTGGTAGATCACGCCTGTAATCTAGATACCCGGGAGGCTGAGGCAGGAGAACTGCTTGAACCGGGGAGGCAGAGGTTGCAGTGAGTTATGATCGTGCCACTGCACTCTAGCCTGGGGGACAGAGTAAGACTCTGTCTCAAAAAAAANAAAAAAAAAAAAAAAAAAAAAGGGAAAAAAGGAGAAAAAGAAAAAAGTGCTTAGGGTCCAGCCGGCAAGTTGGAAACACCAAATGGATTGCTGCTGTTTGACGTGCTGCCCCCGCCACTGGGAGATCAGGAAAAGCTCCCCCTAAGGGGCGACGCTGCAGCTGGCCCTTGAGAAGGCGTTGAAGGGCCTTTCAGTCAGCTGGGGAAAAACAAACACTCCCTGCCCACCACCAACGACTGGTCCTGACCTCAGCTCTTCAGCAACCCAGGCTGTTCAAAGATCCAAAAACCTCTTTATTTTTAGTTGCTAAAAATATTTCCTAAGCCAGGGTTAGAGAATTTCTCCCTGACTGGTAAACAGGTGACTTGGAACCAATCAGGGACCAGCAGCCTAGTGATGATGGTATTCCTCCCCTACCCCCAGACATTCCGCAGAGCCTTTCATGTGTCAAAAGGAAAGAAACTTATCAGAAACTTCCTGTTGAGAAAGCGATTCCTCTTACCTGACACTTAGCAGATGCACAGAAACCTTTGATTCCTGGATCTGCCAAGGCACACAGAGAACCAGAAGCACCGACTGACCTGGCTTGGCCTGGCCTGGGATAGGCAAATATCAGAGGTCAGCCTACAAGCCCTCTTAGCGCAGCCTGGGGCAGCATACACAGTAGTCAGGAGAGTGGATTTGGAAGCTGCCTGCCCTGGCTTTAGAGCCTAGGTCTGCCCCTTATTAACTGTGTGATCTTTAGTAAATTACTTAATCTCTTAGAGCCTCAGTTTCCCTGTCTGTAAAATAGAAATAAGAATATCTATCTCAGAACCCTGTTAAGGACTAAATGACACAGTGCCTGTAAAGCACACAGCACAGACCCTGGTGCACAGTGAGGCTGCAGTCCATGGCCCTGCTGTTATGGTTGTTGATGGAGACCGCCACCCTGCTCCCCCGGCTCTCCTGAAACGGAGGCTAGCGCTCCCCAACTGTCTGGCCATCTTTCCCCAGCTGCCATTTGGGGATTAGTTCTGTGACAAGCAGGGGGCACAGGGACTGGGGAATACGAGAGGAAGGCACCCAGCCCTACCTGGGAGTGGGAAGGGGTAGCCTAGACCTGCGGAAGGGAGGGAAACTTGATCTGGAGGTCTCCGGTGAAGAAGCTGAGAAGAGGGAGCGGGCGTATAGAAGATGGTACTGGTAACTTGGTTTGGCTGGAATGAGACTCCAGGTGTGGCAGGTGATGGGGATGAGGGGACCAGCTGGTGTCAGGTAGGAAAAGGCCCTTTCGGTCAAGTGCAGGTAGGAGGTTGGGCTTGATCTGAACATTCTGGGTGCCACTGGAAGGTTCTAGAAGGAGAGGTGACATGATTTGGTTTGTATTTTAGAATATTTGCTCTGGTAGCAATGGAAAAGATGGCTGGGGTGGGGCACATGATGAGACCCCAGTGTGGCCACCGCAGCCCAAGCGTTGGCTGGGGTCATGGGGCCTTACTGCTTCAAATAGAACCGGCGCAAACCCCCATCCCACACAGGAGGGGACCCGGTGTCTATCCACTGCGCTCTGGGGGCTCAGGAGCTTCCATTTCTCTCTTGACAGCTCCTCTGATGCCAAACTCCTGCTGAATTCTCCACCTGCATCCTGCCCTTAGTGACCCCTTTAGGCACCTTTCCTGTCCTCATTGCTCCTCGAGGGACCTGTGACCAAGGGCTGTTGGTTAGCTGACATTTCCGTGGATCTGGAGCAAGGGGAAGGGGTGAGGTGGGGGTGGCACAACAGATAAGACCGAGGTGAACGCCACAGGCTCCTGAACTCGCGGTCTCAGCACTGTCCCTGTCTCACGGTGGTCAGCAGCAGTCAGTCCTCCGTGGGATGTCTCATGGGACTGGCCCAAGATGCTGCTTAGCCCCCTCCCCTCTCCTTCCAGTCCCACAGTTCACAGCCCCCACCTCCAGTGCTCCTGTTCATTTCTGGGGCACATACATTAAGCCCTGCACTGGTCTCTGACCCCACCCCAACTCTGTCCAGAGGAATCTTCTTCATTCGCAAACACGGTGGGGTGTGTAAGTAGGCCCCTAAACTAAGAAGGTCTCTTCCTTGCTAGGGACCCTATTGCCGGGTCTCCACAGAGGCCTGTTCACTGGTGGGAGGAGGAGGAAGGGAAAGCCGTGGTCTTAGTTGAGCCCAGTCTAGATTGCAGGTAACAATGTGGGTTTCTCAGGCAGTGTAGACGCCAGGGATGGAACCCAGTTTATTTTAATCATATATTGATTCTCTGGTCAGTAAAAATTCTTCTGAGAATGAGCATTGAAAGTGTGGGCTTGAGTTTTCTTTGGAAGGAGACAGCATAAAGCCCAAACTGGCCAGTCCCCAAAGAGAGGGCCTGCTTAGCAGGCTGGCAGATGAAAGGGCGTGGGCCTGGGACCATGTAAAATGCCGCAGGCCCTGGGCAATTGATGAAACCTCTCTTGGTTTGGGTTGCCTCATCTGCTAAATGGGGCTATTACTTCCTTACAGGAACATTATGAGATTGCAGTGAAATGGTATATGCAGAACCACCTGGCTTGGCCCACAGTCTGGCTTTCGGGTAATTTTGACACAGAAGGAAATAGCTATGAGCTGAATGGTGTGTCCCCAGGACGCATTTGTTGAGGCCCTAACCTCCAACGTAACTGCCTTGGAGATAGGGTCCGTAGGAGGTAATTAAGTTTAAATAAGGTCATAAGGGTGGGGTCTAATCCTATAGGACTGTGGTTCAGGACAAGAGAAAAAGTGAGACCTCTCCCCCTCTCTCTGCCATGTGAGGACACTTGGTGAGATGGCGGCCACCTGCAGGCCGGGAAGAGAGCCCTGCCCGCAACCTGACCGTGCTGGCATCCTGCTCGCAGACTTCCAGCCTCCAGAGCTGTGGAAAATACATTTCTGTTTTTTAAGTTACCCAGTCCGTGGCATTTTGTATTGGAGGCCCGCTGACCACCACAGGTACATAGTTAACCTGTGGGCTGTCTTTCTTCAGAAGGTGGTGACATAGCACGCGTGGCCCTGGTGGGAGTTGGTCTGCGATCTCCCTGTCCCTTGACGGAGCTCCTTCTGTGACCTCCAAGGTCCCAGTGATCTGGCCTCTACTACCATCTTGGCCTCATCTGGTATCATCCATCACTTCTTGCTCACATTGGTCTTCTTTCTTTTTTCTCTCTAACTCTCTAAGCTCCATCCTGCCTTGGGGTTTTTGCACATGCTGTACCCTCTGTAACGCATACCTTTGCAAGGCTCGCTTTGGACTCAGAGGTCCCCTCCGTAGAGAGCCCTGTCCTGACTGTCTGTGACTTCTCTCATTTCCTTTGCCCTGTCTTATTCTCTTCCTGGAAGGCATCACTCTCTAAAATTAAATGGTTTACCTGTTTAATATCTGCTTTCCTCCCCTGGAATGCAAGCTTTGTGGGGACAGGGGCCTTGTCTACTTGTCCTGCCGTATCCCTAGAGCTTACCAAGGATTGTCATTTAATAGGGGCTCAACTCATGCTTAATGAATAAATGAGTGAGTAAACCGATCAGGGCAAAGCTCCGGGCCTCTGCATCCAGCACATATTGAACCCCAAACACCTTGATTTCCAGCACCACACCTCATTTCTCATTACAACTAGAGACCAGCCTGTCCATCCAAGGGATTTCCAATCAAAGGGTTCTATGGAGAGCACGGGGTCCGCTACTGAGGTCTAGGCTGGAGGAGGAGGTGAGTGAGTTGATCTTTGGATGTTCTTCTCTGCCCTTTCAACTACAACAGCTCTGAATTTGTCTGTTTCCCATGTTGGGCATACATGAAAAATCTTATTAAAAGAAATGGCTTGGAGAAAATGGAAAACCACAAATTGGATCCAAGTCTTCACATGACACTGAGGAATCTGAGGTCCAGAGACTTGCCACACACAGATGGCCACTGGTGCCATGCTCAGGGATCAAGAAATTCCTGCTATCTGAGTGAAACATAATGGCTTCCTCAACTGCCGGAGCCTGGCTTCCTTTCTCTGAGAACTGAGGACAGGGCAAAGGATTTATGATCACTACTGCTCTCTGTTAGTCCCAAACAAACTTCAGTCTCCATGATCCCCATGGGTGGTCATTACACACTGCAAGAGACCAAGGGAGAGCTCTACGGACGCACTCGGGAAAAGCCTGTCCTGGCCGGTCCAAAGAGCCACTGTGGGCATCACACACGGCCCAGGGAGCGGGATGGTTGCAGATGACACAGAGCCGGCTAGCGCGGACCCCAGCGCCCTAAGCATCTTGTTGATGGTAGCATCATAGACTTTCCTGACAAGGCTCATTCAATGGCTGGCCTCTTCTAGAGCCACCATTTTTTCTTTTTTTTCTTCTTTGAGACAGAGTCTTGCTCTGTCACCCAGGCTGGAGTGCAGTGGCTCAGTCTCGGCTCATGCAACCTTCATCTGCTGGGTTCAAGCAATTCTCCTACTTCAGCCTCCCAAGTAGCTGGGATTACAGGTGCCCACCACCACATCCAGCTAATGTGTGCATTTTTAGTGGAGATGGGGTTTCCCCACATTGGCCAGGCTGGTCTCAAACTCCTGACCTCAGGTGATCCACCCGCCTCAGCCTCCCAAAGTGCTGGGATTACAGGCGTGAGCCACCACGCCCGGCCTAGAGCTGCCTTTTTTCTACCTTTGCTTCCCGCCCCCCACCTTCCTCCCTTTCTTATTCTAGTTCCATGGAGCATTTGCTGACTGGAAATTTTATGAACCATTGTTGCAAACCCAGAAGTTCATTTCATCATTGGCAATCAGCTCCTGTCCTCAGGGAAACCTAATTAGGTACTACAGGACTTTTGATGTTGCTTCCATGGTAACCCCCTAGTAATGGTGTATATGCAGAATATGTGCTCCAGGGTGTTTAAATTTATGTATGTACATATATATATATATAAAATATAAAATACATTATATATATATAAATAATATATCCCAAGAAAATCTGTAATTTTTTCCTTTCGCTTTGTTTCTGTGTATATTTTTTTAAAAGATGGAAATTTTCCCTGAAGTTTTCTTCCCCACAGAGAGGGAACGGTACACAAAAAGGCTTTTTCCAGTTTTTCTCCTTTAATTTAGAGAAATTCATAGTTGTGCAGGATTGAAAGTTTTTCAGGTTGGTCAGAGTGTTGAAGCAGGAATTTGGCCTCCTCCCTGATAGCTGAGAACGTTTTAATGACATATTTTTCTTAAAAATCAGAAAGGTCTCAAGGCTTTCAAAATAGAATGGGGGAGAAATGAGTGAATCCAATGAATTGACTCTAAACTCATCCTTAAAAAAAGAAAAGGCAAGCTTCCCTGCATGCCTGCCCCTCCTCAGGAAGTGTGGGGAGGCCTCGCAAGCCTGAAGCTGGGGCTTTGCCATGTGGCCGCTGGAGGCACGGGTGGTGTCCTTGTCTCCCTGTCAAGGCAGCCTGTCTTGGGCCCTGCAGAGATTGCAGCTGAACGGCCCCGTCCTGAGGTGGCCAGATGGCCTTCAGCGCTGGCCTTGTGATGAGCTGGCGATGACGTCTTTGCTTGGTGAGACACTCTAACCAGGGAAAGTTCTGACCTGGACTCCCTGAGGTGCAGGTGACAGGGGAGAGAGCCTGTGACCTACCCGTGTGCCACAGCTAAAAGCCAAGGGCTTCTGGAGAATCCCTGAATAACTGAAAGTGCCTTCTGCACTGCCCCGCGTTGGCCGTCCAGGGATAGGATGCCCATGCTGACCTCTTTGTTAGCTGCCAGCGAATCCGTTTACCCTCAGCATTTGCCAAGGCCCACTGTTCCCAGACTCCCTGCTGTTTCTCTCCAGTGGCCCCCCCAATTCTTTCTGTTTTGCCTTTGTTCCCCGATTCATTCTACTGGTTGACTTCCTCACATCTGAGAAAACACTTTGTATGCAAAACAACGAAACTGCTTGCAAAACAACTTTTTTAATGGTCTGAGTTATTTGATATCTGAAATGATGTGTCTGTGGGGGCAGTGGGGCTGGGGGAAGCTGGAATGGCCCTTGACCCTGATCTCCTCCCCATCCAGTCACCCAGCTGCTGGAGAAAGACTGGCCGGCAGACGTATCTGAGTGGCGTGAAAACATGGTGACGGGTGAGGGTTCCTTCTAGGGGCTGTGGCATAAGAATCTAAAAGGAAAATGTTGGGCATGGTAGGCACATGGCCTGGCTTTTCTAATATGTGCCAAAGAAAAGAATTTGTTTTGTTATATATTAGTTTTGTTGCATAACAAAGCACCTCAAAATATAATGGCTTGAAATAGTAACAATTTAGGTCCCGTTTCTGTGGGTCAGTAATTTGGGCTGGGCTCAGCTTGGTGGTTCTTCTGCTGGTCTCACCTGGGGTGAGCTTCTGCCACGCAGCTGGTCTAGGATGGCTTCTGACGCCTGGCAGCTAGTGCTGGCGGTAGGCTGGGGTGAAAGGGATAGTGAGGCCATGTGTCTACAGTGAGCCTCATGGGGCTGACATTTTTCAAACCCCTGCTGTATCATACTTTCTAATCTTCCACTGGTCAAAGCAAGGTACATGGCTAAGTTCAGACTGAAGGGTCTGAGAAATAGGCTGTGCTGGCCGAGCACGGTAGCTTACACCTGTCATCCAAGCACATTGAGAGGCCGAGGCAGGCGGATCACTGGAGGTCGGGAGTTCGAGCCCAGCCTGGCCAACATGGTGAAACCCCATCTCTACTAAAAATACAAAAATTAGCCAAGTGTGGTTGTGGGTGCCTGTTATCCCAGCTACTTGGGAGGCTGAGGCAGGGGAATCACTTGAACCTGGGAGGCAGATCACACCATTGCACTCCAGCCTGGGTGACAAAAACAAAACTCTGTCTCAAACAAACAAACAAACAAACAAACAAAAACAGAGACAGAGAGAAATAGGCTATACTTCTTGCTTGGAGGAGAGGCAAAGTCACATGTACAAAAGTAAGTGAATGGGATGGGAGGAATTTGTGGCCATTTCTGCAAGTTGCCTTCTCCTCCTGTGTATCTGAAGCATGCCTTCCCAGCACTGCTGAAGCCCTCCCTAGCCCAAGAAGCTTTTCAAATGGCATCGGAATCGGGCATCTCTTTTACTAGGGCTACTTGAGATTATTAACTGATTCAGGGGACATGCATTTGATTCATATTTATATCCACAGTGGCCTAACCTTGTTGATTCTTACTAATTATTGTATTGAACTGAGCTCGGTTAGCCCTCCTTTTTCTCTAATTACAAGCTCCTTAAAGGAAAGTTTGGAATCACTGTTGCATAAAGTCTCCCTCCCAGAGCTCTCAGAACTATACCAACAGGCCGAAAATCCTGCAGGCTCTCAGAACCACCAGTTAAGTGGAAGCAGGATTTGGCCTGGAGTCACTTCTGGACAGGGTGACTATCTGAGGAAAGAGTGGAGCTCTCGGGAGAGCAGAGACCGTGGTACGGACACATTGCATCTTCAGGCCAGTCATACCCTCAGTGAGTGAAATCACTTTTTGAGGCTTAGGAGGCAGAAAGATTCAGTGACTCAGAGAATGTGGCTTTCGTTTCCCATTCAGGGAAGCCAGCGTGCAAGGAGCAAACGCATGCCTGGTCAGGAAGAGACTCGTTGGTCAGCCCTGGGCCTCTGCGGCTTCTTCTGCTCTGGAACAGCCCAGAGCAGACCACTCGAGGGCCACGGTGTTCCCTGCCCCATGCCACACTCTGTCCACATCAGCTCAGTACTTTTCTAGAATCCATCAGAGGCCAACAGTCAAGCTGGTCTAGAATCAGGGCTGGATGCCACAGACTAAGCCCAGGGGAGGATAGGCCTCTGTGGAGCCGCTTGCACCCCCCCCCCCAGCCCCTCTGGTCCAGTGCTACTCAAGATCCTGCTTCCAGACTTGCTCTAGAACTTTCTAAGGCTTGGAGGTCACCTGGGACAGTTTATTCCAGGATGAACCACCCTTTGGGAATAAGAGGGTGTCCCTTCCCGTGGTGTGAGATGAATTGTCAGGCCCCTTGTGAGTCACAGGCTTAGGAATGGATTTTCAACAGGAATTTCCATTCTGGGTGTTAACAAGGACCACGGGCAATCTGTCCCTTTCTTCATATGACACAGTCATCCGCCTACCCACCCCTTTATTCACCAAAATTCTACTGGCTGCCCACTCTGTGCCAGGCAACGTCTCAGGCATGGGAGGGGGGTGAGATGAGCCGGGCATGGTTCCTGTTCCTGGAGAGCTCAGGTGCACTGAGAACACAGATGAGGTGGGACACGCCAGCCAGAGGGTCTGCGCAGAACCACAGAATTATGGCTCTTTAGAGCAGGAGGTGCCTTGGGATTGTCTAGTTCTTTCCCTCAGCCCTCAGAGGAGGAAGCTGAGCCCAAGACAGGGAAGATTAGTCTAGGGGCAGACAGTAAGTCGAGTTATTAATTCACTAAACAAAGATTTATTGAACACCTACTAAGTGCTAAGACCTGGGCTAGGCTCTGGAGATGCCACATGGAACAGGGAAGACACAGCCCTTGTCTCTTTGGAGCTCCAACTGTGACTGGGGGTGGGGGGATGCCCAACCCTGGTGACACTTTAGACTCACTGGGGAGTCTTAAGAAAAACCCCATGGTCAGGGCTCCACCCCCAGAGATTCTGATTGACTTGGTGTGGGGTGGGCCTGGGCATGGGTATTTTTGAACAAGTTCCCCAAGTCATTTCAATGTGCGATGTGAGTAGGTTGGGAACCACGTTTAAGGGGAGAGACAGCAGAAACCTCACAAACGCAAATCAATAATAATTGGGATTGTGCTTTGTTAGGAATGAACGGAATGCAGTGAGGAAACAGCAGGGTGGGGATCTGCCACCTGCTCTGAACCGGGAGGGAGCGAGGGATTCCAGGGGTCAGAAGGGAGAAAACATAGAGTGCCGTCACACAGGACAGCAATGGGGTCTTCTGGAACATGTCCCACCCTGCAGATGCATAAAACCCTGTCCAGCAGAGGCTTTTAATCTGCAACCTGAAAACTCTCCCCCTACCCCCTACTCAAAACACCCCCTCTTTATACACGCTGTTTATGCGTGTCCTCTAGGCCAGCCGTCTTAACCCCTCATATTTTTAGAGTAGTTAGTGATGCACTGTCCAACTTTTTATCTGTATTACTGGATCCTAACACTAACCCCATGAGGTAGGCAGGGCCAAGGTCAATATTCCCCTGTTGGAGATGTGGAAACAAGCTCGGAGCCGTCATGGAATGGCTTCAGATCACATGGCTAACAGCTGGATGTGGGAGACTTCAAGCTAGCTCTCCCACCTCCAGCTCCACTACCCCGTGTGGCCCCCACCTTCCCTGTACCAGCAAGCTGCAACCGAGGCTGGGCTGGGTGCCTGAGAGGCAGCTGGGGACACCCCCTGGGGACCAGCACCCTTCTGTCGCACTGGGCAGAGCTGCCATCGCGTTCTCCCCTTCGTTCTGACAGCTTACAGTGCCGCTCCTCATCAGGCAATCAAAGGAATCTGTTACTCGTTGCTTCCATTCCTGCCCAGAGTGAACCCAGTTACTATAGTAACTGGATGCAATTCTTTAGTACAGAGTAGATGGTTTTAATTTTGTATTTGAAGAGTTTGGCCAGGCAGTCACGTTGCCATGGCTTGGCCTGTCGGGCGCGAGTCAGAAGCACAGGGAACCCTTTGAGCAGCCATTAGGGCTTTCTAATTGCTGGGGAAACCTGTGTCTGGAAAAACCCAGGCTCAGCTGCACTGGGGAAGGAGGAGGGTGAGTCTCCAGCTGGTGCTGTGCTGAGTACTGTCTCCTGTTCAGAGATGACAGCTCCCTGATTAGAACCACCAGGTGAGCCTCTCAGCCAGTTGCTCCCATAGAGCCCTCTAGTTTCCCCTCAGGATCCCCATGGGTGGGTGGGTGGGTGGGGGGCTGCTCAGAGCTGTTTTATGCAACTCTGAATCCCCTCCCACATCACTAAGGGCGTCAACACGTTTGTGGAATGAATGAATGAGTAAATGAATGAACAAATGATACTTTGTAGTTTATGAAGCCCTTTTAACCCATTGACTCCTTTGTTCCCCATTATGGCTCTGTGGGGGTACAGAGCAGGAAGAAGGAGAAACCGAGGCTCGGCAGGTGAGAGGGTTGCCTCCTAGTGCTCCCTCTCCTGCCCATGGCTCTCAGGCCCCACTGAATTGCCTGGAATGTTCCCCTTGCTGCAGAAATATATCACAGGTAGATGCTAAAGGCAAGGCAAGCATCACTCACCCGACACCAGGCCTGGTACCATAGGTCCTCTCCTGGGTCCTCGATTCCTGCTGAACTGTAAGGAAGGCAGCAAAGTGAAGAGAGAAAGCTGCTTGGTGACTAACTTTGAAACAGAGCAGAAGCTTCCTTTGGCCCGTCAAGGATGGACAGAATAAAGGGCCCCTCATTCCCTGACCTCCCTGTGCAAGGGAGGAAAGGAGGCTTCACTCAGCTTTCAGCCCCCACAAATCCATGCTGATCCAGTCTCTCTGTTACTTTTTTTTTTTTTTTTTTAAAGACAGTCTTGCTCTTGTCACCCAGGCCGAGTTCAACAGCGTGATCTTGGCTCACTGCAACCTTCACCTCCTGGCTTCAAGCTATTCTCCTGTCTCAGCCCCCTGAGTAGCTGGGATTATAGGCATGCACCACGACACCCAGCTAATTTTTGCGTTTTTAGTAGAGATGGGGCTTCACCATGTTGGCCAGGATGGTCTCGAACTCCTGACCTCAGGCGATCCGCCTGCCTCGGCCTCCCAAAGTGCTGGGATTACAAGTGTGAGCCACCGCGCCCAGCTCTCTGTTACTCTTTCTGTGCTGAGGTTGTATTTCCAGGCTAAATAAAACCTCCACCCAACCCTTGCCCCAACATTAATTTCCCCTAACCCAGCCTAGTTTCTTTCCAGCCTTGCAGCTCAGGCCTTCCCGGGACGCGCGCATGAGCTGCTCTCCCCGCCAGGAGGTGCTGATGCTGGTGCCCTTTTTCCTGAGCTCATGTTAGGCCACAGGACCCTGCCCTCCCCTCCTTAAAGGCAAACGTAAGCAGCTTTGGAGAGCAGCAGCTGTCTGTGGCTGTCGGTGGAACAGGCAGCATATGAGGCTGGGGTCTCGAGTGGCATGTGTTTGTGGTTGAGCTGGGACAGGCGACAGCCAGATCTGCTGGCGGGCCAAGGGCCCGGTAGAGAGAGGACAGAATGTGATGATAAATACTCCACTCCCTCTCAGAAGTGAGGTGCACACATGCACAGGAGGCCCACACTGAACATATGCCTGGATCTCAGGCCTCACCCTCCAAGAATCCAACCATCCCAGCTGGAGAAGACCTTAGAAGTCTCTCATTTCAGTCTCGGATGAAGACTGAGGCCACAGAGGGGAAGGATGTGAAGTCCCTTTCACAGTCATCAAATGTGGTGGGACCCGGCAGTGGGACTTGCCCGAAGGCAAAGGCTGGGCGCATAACAGGTGCTCAGTCGGTTCTTGTGTGGACCGGCATCCTCATGATGTGACAGCAGGAAGCATTTTCGTGAAAGGTTAGGGCTAGAAGGGAGCTTAGATATCACTGAGCCCAACTGTCATTTTATAGAGAGACTGAGGCCACATCCATTAATAATGCTAAAACTAAGAATAGCTAATGGTGACATAGCATGCTGGGGCCTAGGCAGGATTCCACGCGTGTCGCCTGTGCGAACCCACTGCGGCCTCACAGCGACCTCTGTGCGGTGGTTATCATCATCGTCCCCAGCTGAGGTGACTGAGGCACAGGGAGGTTTGGTAACTTGCCCAGGACCACAGTGCCAGTAGCATTAGGATTAGGCAGTCTGGCTCCAGAGTCCGTGCCACGAACACTTCACTGCGCCGCCTAAGAGCACAGCTCTGCCAGCAAACACTTGCTGCCCCTTCTCTGAGTGGGGAGGAGAAATCCGTGCCAGCCCTTGTGAGTTCACTCATGCAGGAAACATGACTTTTTCATCTTCACATCCCCTTCCAGGGCTCAGCTCAGGTCTGAAAGGGGCTCAGGGGTGTGTTTTTAATACAAATGAGTTGATCTTTCTCACCATCATGAAACAGCCCATTTGGCACCTGTGTCCTGGAGGGAACCTTGAAAGTGGCTCAACATAGAACACTTGTGGTCAGCAAAAAGGAGGGGTTGGTTCCCACACACCAAGCAGTTCTCCAGGGGACACTTGGCTGCGTGTCCTGCAGTGTGACTCCACCCTGGCTCTGTCTGCCGGGAGTGAGTGTTGGCTCCCCTGGGCTGAGGGCTCAGTCCCACCACATTGGCCCCCCTTCCAATGCCGGTCACCAGCCCCAGGTTGTTTGCCCTGAGCCTCTCACCAAGTGGCAGTAAATCAGGGGTTCACAGGATGCCCTTCTCAGGCTTGACTGATTCTCTAGAGCAGCTCAGAGAACTCAGGGAAACATATTTACTGCTTTATTATAAAGGACTTTACAAAGGATTCAGATGAGCAGCCATATGGGAGCGAAGCAGAGGGCAGGGTGTGTGGGAAGGGGTGGAGTTTCCATGCCCTCTATGGGAACCCAACCCTCTAGGTGTCCAGGGACCTCCATGTGTCCAGCTGTCTGGAAGCTCATCAAAACACAAAGGGGAGAATGACAGACACTGAGGGTAGAGAGTGGGAGGGAGAGGAGCAGAAAAAATAACTATTGGGTACTGGGCTTAGTACCTGGGTGACAAAATAATCTGTACAACAAACCTCTGCGACACGAGTTTACCTGTATAGCAAACCTGCGCATGCATCCCTGAACCTAAAATAGAAGTTAACAAAAACACTGCCTTTTTGGGATTTTATGGAAGCTTCATCACACAGACATAATTGATGTCATCATTGGCCGCTGGTGATCAACTCAAGCTTCGGGTCCCTCTTCCCGCCCAGGGAGTGGGGGGTGGGGCTGAAAGTTCCAACCTTCTCATCGCCAGATCGGTTCCCCTGACAACCAGCGCCCATCCTGGAGCTACCCTGGATTCCCACCCTCCACCCCAGACACTTACTTGTTTTCTGATTAGCAAACACAAGACACTCACCACTTTGGAAATTCCTAGGGTTTTAGGAGCTGTGCCTAAAGCAGGATGAAGACCAAATGTATGATTTCTTATTAGAAATCACTCTATCTCAGGAAGCGATTTGCAGAGGAGGAAAGTGAGGCCTAGAGAGTCAAAGTGTCTCAGCCAGGGCCTCCCAGCTGGACCTGAATCCAGGCTTCCTAGTCCCCATCCAGGGCTCTTGCCACACAGCGAGGCCTCTAAAGAGCATGCTGAGGTGGTCAGGCTGACCTGAGCCCAGGAGCCTGCCCCATCTGTCCTGCCTGAGCCCTGCTGTGCACCTCCGGGTCCTGGCTACACTAACAGACTCTCTGCTCCCACCAGCTCTTCGTGATTGACAATGGCGCGGATGACTGGCGGATAGCCATGACCTACGAGCGCATCCTCTACATCAGCCTGGAGATGCTGGTGTGCGCCATCCACCCCATTCCTGGAGAGTACAAGTTCTTCTGGACAGCGCGCCTGGCCTTCTCCTACACACCCTCCCGGGCGGAGGCCGACGTGGACATCATCCTGTCTATCCCCATGTTCCTGCGCCTGTACCTGATCGCCCGAGTCATGCTGCTGCACAGCAAGCTCTTCACTGATGCCTCATCCCGCAGCATCGGGGCCCTCAACAAGATCAACTTCAACACCCGCTTCGTCATGAAAACGCTCATGACCATCTGCCCTGGCACTGTGCTGCTCGTGTTCAGTATCTCTCTGTGGATCATTGCTGCCTGGACCGTCCGCGTCTGTGAAAGGTAGTCCACCTGGGGCCTTCTGAGTGCAGAGCCTGTGCTGGGACAGGGAAGGGAGGAGGAGCAGGGGTGCCAGGGGGTATATGGTCTGATGGAGGAGACAGGCATGTACCCAGACACCTGGAAGGAGACAGTGGGAAAGCGGGGAGTGCTGAGTTGGGTTGAGCATGAGCCGGAATTGCAGCATTGGAACCAAGGTAAGGTGGGAAAAAGGCACAGAATTTTCCTGATTTTCTGTTCCCTCTTTGCAAACCAACATATCAGAGCATTTTGGTTACATCATTAATGCACGTATACCATGTTACAATTTCTCCCTCTTGGGGATTAACAATGCTTATTAGCATTTTAAAGGCTCTGAGAAGTCCTGCAGTAATGAAACCAGTTTATTTTTGTTGAGTTCAGACTTTCTCAATCGTATTTGCTCGCAAATCCTTTTTATTATAAAGCGCTATTGGTACCTTGCTACTCAAAGTTTAGTTCACAGACCAGCAGCATTGGCATCACTGGGAACTTGTTAGAATTCCCAGAATCTCAGGCCTTAGTCTGGAATGATTGAATCGGAATTTGCATTTAACAAGGTCACCTGGTGATTCATATGCACCTTAGTTTGAGAAGCACTGTACTGATGGAACATACTTTGGGAAACGTTGTTTTAGGAGGATGGTGGTTGGGAATGATTCAGAGAAGCTACTGGTGGGATAGAAGGGAGATGTGACCTGCTGGAGATCCAGGGCTCTAGAACAAAATGCCAACTCCCTGGGGAAGCCGTCAGCAAGACTCAAGGGTAGGACTGAGGCCACCTCCTCCCGCCACCCTCGAGCTGCCTTTCGTGACTCTTCTCCCTCACAAGGGGTCCTGGATATTCATTTTATTTATTTATCTATTTATTTTTAAGACAGAGTCTCGCTGTCTTGCCCAGGCTGGAGTGCAGTGGTTCAATCACTGCTCACTACCACCTCTGCCTCCCGGGTTCAAGCAATTCTCCTGCCTCATCCTCCCCTCTAGCTGGGATTACAGGCATGCACCACCACACCAGGCTAATTTTTGTGTTTTTAGTAGAGGTGGGGTTTCACCATGTTGGCCAAGCTGGGGTCTCGAACTCCTGGCCTCAAGTGATCCGCCCACCTCGGCCTCCCAAAATTGTGGGATCACAGGCGTGAGCCACTGCACCCAGCCCTGTATATCGTTTTAATCTGATTTGATATGTGCGTCCAAATCTAGGTTAGAAACCTTGATTCTGCCCCTAAGTAGCTGTGAAACCGAGGATAAGTTACTTAAGCTCTCTGGGCCGCAGTTTCCTCATTTTAAAATGAGAATCACTTGAGATAGAATGAAGCTGTGTTTACTTGAGATCGATTATTTTTATTATGCTGGGAAGTATGGTAAAGCATCCCCTGTAATTTACACAGATCCTGGTAGTCACCCTTAATTCGTCAACACTTGTAATTATATCGCCAGACCTTCCATGTACCTGTGTCCTGGCAGAGGTCAAACAAGACAAGTCTGGAGAGGAGGTAGTGTAAACACACCCCACATGGGTGCCTTGAACCACATCTCTTCCCTGTTTCGAGACGTTCTGTTTGCAGACATTTCTTTCAGCGTTTTGGGCAGCAGACACACGGTCAAACTGAGGAGGGCATTCTGCTGCCGCAAAACAAGTGCCCTCCAGGACGCAGGTTCAGGCTCTGAGAGCCAGTGCGGTGTTGGAAGACCTTTCTCACACACAGAGCCCCAGGGACACACTACGCTCCCCTATTCAGAACCTCGCCATGACTCAGCAGCTGACATTGCAGCATCCACTCTGAGTGGGACCACACTGCACGGGGCTTCACGAACCTTCTCCGGTAAGCAGACACTCTTCCCGCAATGGAGAAAGCACGGGCTTGGGTTCCGACCCCAAACTGCTCATGGTACTCTTAGCTGAGCAATATCGTGCCCATCACTTCACCTCTCTGGACCTCAATTTTCGCATGTGAAAGCCGGATACAGGACTTCTTATTAGAGTCAAGCAAGGTCGTATATATGCACTATGCATTGCAATCCAGTCATGGTGAAAATGAATAATAATAGCATAGATCCCTTGATAACGCTTGGGAATTTTGTGCTGCCTTCTTACAATTAGGACGGCCCAACTTCGACCATACGCTGGCCTATACTCTTCCTGTTTTCCTTTCTAATTGATGGAAGCCACGTTGTCTGTCGACAATAATAATGGAATTTGTGTAGCCCTTTAAGCTATTTGAAGCCTTTCACGTCCTCAGATGGTCTCTGGCATGTATTTCAGATGTGCAAACAGGCCGAACAGGCAACAAAGTACCTGCAAGTGAGTCATAGTTTATCGAACCTATCGTAAGAAGGGGTGACTCTATGTTCCCTGGGGAAAAAAAGCTTGTTTTAAAGAACGTAGTTTGCACAGTACTTAGATGATGCCTTTTTTTTTTTTTTTTTTTTTTTTTTTTTTTTTTTCTTTTTTTTTTTTTTTTTTTTTTTTTTTTTTTTTTTTTTTTTTTGAGACGGAGTTTCGCTTTTGTTACCCAGGCTGGAGTGCAATGGCGCAATCTCGGCTCACCGCAACCTCCGCCTCCTGGGTTCAGACAATTCTCCTGCCTCAGCCTCCTGAGTAGCTGGGACTACAGGCACGCGCCACCATGCCCAGCTAATTTTTTTTTTGTAGTTTTAGTAGAGACGGGGTTTCACCATGTTGACCAGGATGGTCTTGATCTCTTGACCTTGTGATCCACCCGCCTCGGCCTCCCAAAGTGCTGGGATTACAGGCTTGAGCCACCGCGCCCGGCCGATGCCTCTTATTTGATGTTGCATGGCTGTCCATAGCTTCCAAGCTGAGAATGGTTACCCTGGCCGCCGGTGGGCCACTGGGTCTCTCGTTCTCTCTCTCTCTCTGCAGACATGGCTCACAAGCCCCAGCTGAGACCAAGGCACAGAGAAACAAGGAGCAAATCGGAAATTCTCCGAATGTTCCCTTCTCTTGCGAAATGGCCATTTGATCAAAGACTTAGGTGTAACATGAGGTGTATGAAAGCATGATGGATGCTATTGTAGCTCCCCTGTGCTAGTTCTGTGTAAAATCCACATGCCATCCCAGCGTGCCCTCACGACGGATCTGTGAGAGGTACCTTGACTGAGGGATGAGAGCCGGGTCCTGGAGGGGCATCCGGATGAAGCAACGTGTCATCCACCGTGTGGATGTATTTGAATTGGACATGAAGGCCCATGGTAGCGTTGAGGAAACTGATCGAAAGTAACCAGCCCGAGGTCACAGAGCTATTAATAGTAAGCGTGGAGCCAGAATCTGAACTCGTTTCTGACTCTGAAGTTCACGTGTGTGCCACCAGCCCAGGCTGAATCCTGCATATACAAGGAAATCATGGCCTCGACTCTCCTGGCAGCTTGCTGGATCTCAGAGTCTCCAGGCCACTGACACCAACATGTGAACCCCAGTCTTGCTGTTTCGCCTGCCTCGCTGCCTAACGGTCTTTACCCTGTTATCGTGCTAGCCCCCGGGCTGCCTTCATATTCAATTCAAACACATCCACGTAGTGAATGGAGGGTTGAGTCACCAGATGCCCCCTCCAGGGCCGGGCTCTCATTCCCTCAGCGGGGACTGTGACCGAGGCCCTCTCTTAAGATCAAGCCCCTTGCCTGGGGGGGCAGCAAACTCCCAGGGGAATCTGTCAGGGTGGGAGTTCAAAGGCCAGCCACTTTTGCTTCTAGCAGGACACTCCAGGGTCCCTGAGGGATCACCTAAGGGCCCTGTTGCCACTGCACCAGGGAGCTTCCCCTATACCCCTCAGGTATTGATCCTGAGAGCAGCCCCAGTAAAACTCCCACGCCCAAATCTCAGCATCTCAGAGACTCTTTCCCAGGAATCTGCCCTATTAATAATATTGATTCCTAAACAGGCAAAGCACTTCTCTTACAAAGACTAAGCAATATTTTTAGAATCAAGTTTAAGTGATCATGGTCTTTCCCAATGTCAAATAATAAGATTGGCAGAGACCTTGAGGCAGGCCTTACTCAGCCAGAGACTGACAGAGGCGAGAAGCAGGGGAAGCTTTGGGGAACTGAAGCATCAGACCAGGGTGGTGTGGACAAGATGACCTTGATCTCTCTCAGCCTGATCTGATGATGATTCTATCACCTTAGGCATCAGAGAGTGTAAGTGACTTGCCCAGGGTCACACAGCATCATGACAGGTTCTAGAAAAATCCACAGCTGCTGATGCCCAGAGCCTGTTCACATTCCAGGTGGCTTTCATCAGCCTGGACTTATCTCTAGTATACACACACTTCTGAAGTTGCTATGGAAATCCCTCTACAGCAAGATGTATCTAAAAGACAGTTCTCCTATCTTGGGTTGGTTTTTATGTGACAACAAAGGTTTTCATATTTCCTCCTCCCAAGGAGAGCGAGTGGGTTCGTAATTACGCAGAACAGCCGTGCCATGGGGAGGGCAGTGCCCAGTTGCTGGGAGGGCAGTGACAACAGCGGGCTTGTTTTCCTTGGCCCCTGGAGAGGCATTACATCATGGGTTCTGAGGCCTGACAGTTGTGGCACGCGGCATTCTCTGGGATTGTCCTGGCTGCCTGCCCACCTCCCACAGGCCTCTCAGGGAGGAACCTCCTGATTATACACTGTCAAGCGCCAAGCAGCCTTACTGGGAGAGACCATCTGAGGCTCGGGTCTGACTGCGGCAGCAGGTTGGAGAGGCCAGCTTTCCTAGCGGGCCTTGAGCAGTGGTCTGCCTGCTCACCTTCGTGTGTTTATCTCCTTGGGAGGAGCGATAAGGCCTCCCATAACACCGATGAAGCGGGCTGAGCTGGCGGTCCAGAGCAGCGCTTTGTAGATGACCTTCCTGTCCTCTTGAGTGGATTCCCTTCGGACCCTTTGGACCCTTCCCTCTGGTTCCTCCTGAGGCTCCAAATTCTGCAGCAGGCTGTCTCGGTGTCCCAGGCCTTCCAGCCTGTCAACAGGTTTTTGATGGTGCTGGTTAACTTTTGGGGTACTGATACTTAATGAGAAATTTGATTCCGGAAACCTGGCTCCTAACGGGGGAGAAAAACAATTTGTGGCCCATGAAGAGAGCCACCAATCCCATGGTAAGGAGATAAAAAGAGGCTTCCTTCCTGCACGGTCTCTGTCACTGCCTTGTCACCCTGGTCTGCACTCACCAGCAGCGGGGAACAAGACCACACTCCACAGTTCCCTCCTCGTTTCTCCTTCCCCAACCTCCTACCCACTCCAAGAAGGGGGACTTCCACTCCAAGAAAACAGTAAGGAGATGGTCATTTCAGGGGTGAAGCGCTCTACAAAGGGTTGATGGAAGCTTACTAGCTAAACCCTGTAGGCCGAGCAGAGCCCAGCAGAGCCTGGGAACACTGGGGCCGGGCGCCGTGGTTTCTCATGGGCTGCTTTGGTTTGAATTGTAACCTCTGATGTGGGGCATGTGCACAGTGATCCACGAGACTACGGGAAGAAAGGATCAGAACTTCTATTCATAGTTATTTTTACCTAAAAAAAAAAAAAAAAAAGCCTGGCTAGTGTATAATAAATGGGTAGAGAGCAATACAGGTCTGTAATTTATAATAAATAAGTGTATAATGGAGGAGAGCATGCTAAAAAATTTTTAACTGGTAGGAGCCCATGATTTTAAAAGTTTGCAAATCACTGGTTTATGGTATCAGAGGACTAGTTAGGGAGGATGGGAAAGTACTCTACCACCTGGGATGAAGCCTGCTAGACCCAGGGACCCTGCCCTCTAGCTGGAGAAGTGAGAAGTTAGCCTCTCATAGAGATGGAGTAGCCTGTGGCAATCCCCTGCTGGTGCCAGGCAGAGAGATGGAAGGCTCAGGAGGGGAGGTGGGTGGGGGTGGGTGGTGGGGAAGCGACAGGTATCCGGCTGGAGGCCTTTGAAAAAAACCTCCAGCATTAAGGAAGAGGAAAATAATCCTGAAGATTCCCGGAAAATGCTTAATTATGAGAAACAAAAATCAGCATTAGAAGAGTCTTGGGCGGCCAGGCATGGTGGTTCATGCCTGTAATCCCAGCACTTTGAGAAGTCAAAGCAGGTGGATCGCCTGAGGTCAGAAGTTTGAGACCAGCCTGGGCAACATAGTGAAACCCCATCTCTGAAAAAAAAAATTAGCTGGGAATGGTACGCACCTGTAGTCCCAGTTACTCAGAAGGCTGAGGTGGGGGAATCACCTAGCCTGGGAGGGCAAGGCTGCAGTGGGAGATTGCGCCACTGCACTCCAGCCTGGGCAACAGAGTGAGACCCTGTCTCAGAAAAAGGGAAAAGAAAGAAAAACCTTGGGCATCTCTAATAGGGTGCAAGAACATATGATCCCTATGATAGGGAAGAGTGGGCAGATGTGAAATGAAAATGTATCTGGTTCACATAGGCACAGAGTTCCAGAAAACTAAAATTGTTTTAGCAAAAAAAAAAAAAAAAAATCCACATTGATGGCACTACATTTTTTTTTTAGGTGGAGTCTTGCTCTGTCGCCCAGACTAGAGTGCAATGGTGCCATCACAGCTCACTGCAAACTTCTCTTTCCAGGTTCAAGCAATTCTCCTGCCTCAGCCTCCTGAGTAGCTGGGATTACAGGCACCTGCCACCACACCCAGCTAATGTTTGTATTTTTAGTAGAGACAGGGTTTTACCATATTGGCCAGGCTAGCCTCAAACTCCTGACCTCGTGATCTGCCCACCTTGGCCTCCCAATGTGCTTGGATTACAGGCGTGAGCTACCTTGCCCAGCCATGCATTACAATTTTTTACATGTGGAATGTGGAGGCAAACTTAAAAAATTAAAAGTTCTTTCAAAATGCAGAAGAGATAAGAGAAAGGATGAAGAGGACAGAATTGGAAGCTATAGGATCCAGGTGAAATCTAAGAATTAGAGTTTATTTCAGAGGAAGAAACCATGATAATTTGGATAAAAGCGTAATCAGAGGTATACACAAAGAAAACATTTTCAGAATTGGCTTAGGTAAGGGGATGTTGTGGGTGGGGATTGTAGATCGGAGTAGGCAGATCGAAAAGGGTTCCTCTTTTCCAGCTAGAATGTGGCGGACAGGGGAAGCTACCCCTTCCTATCTTGACACGTTTTTTTTCTGGAATTTATGGAATCATAAGGTTAAACAATGCGAGAGGCACACAGGCATCCCAGAGCTGACTCTCCCTCAGGAACCCTAAGTTCGAAGAGTCATTAGAACACTTCCACGGCGTTTTAAGTTTGGATCCACTCTGTCATTTGAGTGAGGCAACTAAAGAGGAATAAAAGTCGTTCTTGGAGTTTTCTGAGCTCAGAAGGTCAACCACTTACACTGTTGGGGGGAGCTCGTTTGCCAGTTGACCAAAGGATGAATCACAATTAAGATCTTAATAATGAAATGATGTAAAGAAAGATGGGTAGTCGTTGCTGAAACTGGGCAAACATGAAATCAAGACTCAATTTATGCATGGTTGCAAAACCCCTAATTCTAATGTCAAAGAAAAAGTAGATTCTGGAAAGAGTAGATGTATGAAATCAAAGCAATAATTCAATAATAATTAGAGGGTTGCAAATCCTCAGATTAACATTTGAGAGGAGGAGGCTAGAAGGGATGCATGCCAGATTCGTTGTCTTATATAGAGGAGTATTTTACAATAAAGCCCTATTACTCAGTTTTAGCAATCAGAGAAATAGTGTTTTTAAACCTGAAGGAACCACAGGTAAAATTTTATAAGTATAACAAGAAGAATAACAACAGCATCAGCCATGTATTGTTTCATTTAATCTATGCGATAGCTCTATGAGATTGTATCTCTATTCTGTATGTAAGGATGTTGAGACTGAGCAATGTGCCTGAGCAATGAGCAATGAGAGGCTGAGCAATGTGCCTCAGGCCACAGAGCCAGCAGACCTGAGACTCCAACACCAGCCTGAGAGCCTTTTCCCTACCCTGAAAACACGTACCTCCCACACAACATCAGAGCCCACGTAGCTAAGACAGAAAAAAATAGAGGAAGCAGGAAGGAAGAATTTAAAAACTAAGTGTGAAAGAAGATCAGAGAAAAACAAACTTAAAAGTTTATAATAATCAATATAATTGTGTTTACCTCCTTGTTAAATGTAAATGTCTCTTAGATGAGATTTAAAAGCAAATTTTAATTGCATGCAATTTACAAAAGAAGTACCTAGAACAGAAGGACCCAAAAATAAATGAAGAGCAAAGATTTATTAGGTAAGTACAAATCAGATGGCAAATAAATAGAAATTCGCATTTTAAACCTAGTTGAATTCAAAACAGAAATCATTAAATTGTCCAAAAGAACCATTTAATATGAATAAAAGTGCTGTGTATAGTAAAACCGTGAATTTTATACAAGAGATTGAGAATCTGAATTATTAAATGTTTTAATTAAGTGAGAAATATTACACTTCGTAGCCTAGAAACAAATAATGCATCTTCTTTTTAAGCATCCAGGGAACACTTTAAAAAATTGATCAACTTCTTGGTCACAAATTTCAAAACATTAGAAAAATTGCTCAAGCTGTATTCTCTAACCATAAGCCCATAAAACTCCAATTAAAAGCAAACTTTTTGGTGGGACTTTTAAAGCAATCTCCTCAATTACAACAGAGAATTCAAAACGGCCATTAAAGACTATTAGAAAATTCAACAATAACGACCCTATATATCAAAACTCAGGATGTGACCAAAGGTGTACTCAGATGAAAGATATCCTTAGTTTTTCAGGCATGGTGGTGTGCACTGATAGCCCCAGCTACTTGGGAGGCTGAGGTGGGAGGATCGCTTGAGTCAGGAGTTCGAGCCAGTAGTGCACTATGATCGTGCCTGAGGATATCCACTGCCTTCAGCCCGGGCAACATAGCGAGACCCCGTTTTTAATAATAAAAAAAAGAAAAAATGAACAAGGAGAATAATTGAATCCATTAGAACATCAAAACAAAGTTGGATGTGGTGGTTCGCACCTGTAACCCCAGCACTCTGGGGGGCTGAGGTGGGTGGATCACGAGGTCAGGAGTTTGAGACCAGCCTGGCCAATATGCTGAAACCCCATTTCTACTAAAAATACAAAAATTAGCCGGGTGTGGCGGTGTGCACCTGTAGTCTCAGCTAGTTGGGAGGCTGAGCCAGAAGAATCACTTGAACCTGGGAGGTGGAGGTTGTAGTGAGCAGAGATCATGCCACTGTGCTCCAGCCTGGAAGACACACTGAGACACCATCTCAAAAAAAAAAAAAAAAAAAAAAAAAAAAAAAAAAAAAAAAAAAAATCCAAAAAACAAAAAAGAACAAAACAAACCTCAGCAGGGAAGATTAAGTTTATTAAAAAGGTAAAGTCAGGAATTAATGCATTTAAAAACCAGAACAGCCTAATTTACAAATCCAAAAGATACCAACTTCTAAAATATAAATTTAATTGAAAAGAAAGAAAACACAAAATTCGAAATTTTAATGGAGAATAACTACAGATTCCGAGGATGTTTTAATAAATAAGTAAGAATAGCTTAACTTTTTGGAAAGAGACCATTAAGGGACTTTCTGTACTAGATGTTAAAGTGTATTATAAAACTAAGAGTAATTAAGTCCCTCTGGCATTACTGAAAAATCAATAATGGCAGATCAATGAAACCTAATGGAAAACCCTGAAATAAACCCTACTGTGTAAGAACCCAATATACAAGAAAGAAAGCCAACTGGGAAGCAGTAGATTATTCAATAAATGTTAGTGGAGAAATTGGAAGCTTGGATGAAAAATTAAATTGGAACCCTAGCTCTCACCAGCCACCAAAATAAATTCCAGGTGGATTAAAAAGTCAGATGTAAAAGAAGAAACCACGAGCAAGCTCCAGAAAACAAAATGAGTATTTAATCAATCCTGAGAGGAGGAAGAACCGTCAAGCATAAAATCTCAGAAGAAACATGAAGGAAAAAACTGGCGTGTTTGATTACATCATACACATAATTTTAGATTTCAGTCCTCCAAAAAATATGAACTTATTTATATGTTAATGCTAGAAAAAATGCTTGCAGCAAACATGACAAGGAGTAAATATCCCTATTATACAAAGCAATCTTAGAAATCAGTCAGAAGAACTCATCTCCCCAGTGAAAAAAATAGGCTAAAGATAAGACCAACTACAAAGGAAGAAATACGAAAAGCCAATAAAATAAAACACACAACACATATTCAGTCCCACTAATCAAAGAACTGCAAATTACAAGAACAAGGAGAATTACTTTTTCTCCTCTGGAATTGACAAAATTTTAAATAAATATAACTCATGCTGGAGAGTCTTCTTATTGTTGGTGGTAGGGGTGGGTAGAGCGGTCTCACACTGAGGGCAAGAAGGAAATTAGTACCACCTTTCTGGAAAACAATGTAGCAATTTGTCACAGGAGCCTTGAGTTTGTAACTTTGATCTGGGAATTCTCTTTCTAGGACGCTATTTTAGTGGAATAATCAATTTACACCAAACTGCTTCTGCATGGGGCAGTTTATAATAGTAAAGAATGAGAAACCAAGTAAATATCTAGGATTTAAATGGTTAAACAAGTATGTCACATCCATATGATGGGTTAGCAAGATTTTACAAAAATCAAATCAACTTTTTTTTTTTTTTTTTTT
>NW_016107806.1:1841766-1878283 GCF_001604975.1 Cebus imitator | reverse complement strand
TGTTGCTCAGACTGGAGTGCATTCTCAGCTCACTGCAGCCACCACCTCCTGGGTTCAAGCAATTCTCCTGCCTCAGCCTCCCAAGTAGCTGAAATTACAGGCACCTGCCACAACACTTGGCTAAGTTTTTGTATTTTTAGTAGAGACAGGGTTTCTCCATGTTGGCCAGGCTGGCCTCGAACTCCTGACCTCAAGTGATCCTGCCTTCCTCAGCCTCTCCAAGTGCAGGGATTACAGACGTGAGCCATCGCGCCTGTCCTAAAAATCAACCTTTTGAAGATTGCAATAAGGTAGGAAAATAGTCATGATGTAATACTTGAAAAAGGAGCATACAAAATAGCATTATGTAGGATGTTACCGATTTATAGATAGATGCAGAAATACTTGGAAAATACATAGAAACATTAAGTTGATTTCTCTGTGTTACATGTGATTTTTATTTATTTATGAGGCGGAGTCTCGCCCTGTCACCCAGGCTGAAGTGCAGTGGCGCGATCTCAGCTGGAGTAGCTGGTACTACAGGCGAGCGCCACCACGCCTGGCTAATTTTTGTATTTTGAGTAGAGACGGGGTTTCACCATGTTGGCCAGGCTGGTCTGCAACTCCTGGCCTCAAGTGATCCACTCTCCTCAGCCTCCGAAGGTGTACATGTGATTTTTATACTTGGAAACACTAAGTTGATTTCTCATGAAGTTACATGTGATTCTTTTCCATTACTTTTTATTGTATTTTCAACAATGGTAATGCATTTACATATATAATTTTTTTTTGGTAATGGAAAGAGGTAGCATTGGTTTTTACACACTTGACAAAGCCCCTCGTCTTTCCATCAACGCGGGGTGGAAAGTGAAGCTGAATGGCTCCGTTTTTACATATAATTTTCTGTAACAAGCGCAATGCAAGTTCTTTCTTGAAGGGCTCTCTTCGGACCCGGCAGCCAGTGGCCTTGGTGGACCGGGCCGCGGAGCGCCTTGGCGGGGCCGAGTGCTCCTTCGCGGGCGGGTGCCTCCCTTGGAGCCCCCTTGCCCGGCCGCCGCTTACCGGAGCGCCTGAGCCGGCGCGCGGGCAGGTGGCGCTCCGCAGGGGGCGCGGATCGAGGCAGGCTCCACTGGCTCTTCAGCAGCCACCGGGATCTGCGGCCCCGCGGAGCTGCGGGGTGCGGTGCGGAGAGGCTGCGAGTCCGTGGGTGGTTCCGGGGTTGGGGGTGCGGGGCGGGGCCGACGCTCGCTCCGCCAGGGGGCGCAGAGCCGGCCGGGTGGGCGCCGTCCGCACCTGCAGGGAGGAGCCGCTGGGGAGGAGCAGAGCGCTCAGGGTCCCTCTCGCAGTGGCGGCAGCCCGCAGTGGCTCCAGGGCGGCTGCTGGCTCCTGGCTCCTGTCTCGAGTGGGATCCCATTCTGATTTCACGTGCGTGATTCGCGGTCTCCAGTTCCACTCTCTCTTTCTGTCATCTCGCATTCAGCCGTTCTTTCGTCTTCGTCATTGGCAGTATTTTTGTCCCCTTTGTCACTTAAACTGCTAATTTGTAACTAGTTTTCCGTACTTTTATATTAAATATATATTACTTAGCTATTATAAGTAATGGATGATATCTCTTAGAAGGGAGAATCAAGAAATGGGGTATTTGTTAGCTGGGCATGGTGGCGTGCACCTGTGATCGCAGCTACTCAGGAGGCTGAGGCAGGAGAATTGCTTGAACCCGGGAGGTGGAGGTTGCGGTGAGCCGAAATCGCACCACTGCGCTCCAGCCTGGGCAATAGAGTAAGACTCCGTGTCAAAAAGAGAGAAAGAAAGAAAAGGGAGAGACGAGAAAGAAAGGAAGAAAGGAAGAAAAGAGAAAGAAAAGTAAAAGAAAACAGAAACTGGGAAAACAAGGAAAATCCCCCTAAAATTTGCATTCCAAAGCACTAAGTTTGGGACTGTGAGTGCTAACTGAAATCCATATTACTTTGAGAAACGATTCCATTTTTTCCAGTCAAGTCAACCCCCAATTTATTCCAAATTATTGGCTGTATTGCACTAAACCTGGGTTTCCCTCCACTCTGTCCTGCTGCGAAGTCACCAGTGTCTTTTGTCTCCAGGATTTTTGCCTTAGGGAGACCCAGTCAAATGCCAGGCTCCTTCTCCAACTGGGGAGGACCATTCAGCCTTTGCCACTGGAATGAATTCCTTCCCACGTCTGCCAAAGATGGTACACAGCGACAGGTAGTGCCATGCTAGGTGTGTAGGAGAGAAGTGACTTCCTTTCTTACAGTGGATGCCTAAGGGCGTGGGGCTTTGTTCTCACCCCCTCCCCTACCAGCCTCCTTGGAGGGACTGAGGTAAGGAAAAGGAAGGGGTTCCTGTAATTGACGTCAGCCACATCTATTTGTGGGCTGACCTTAGTCAAGCAGGAAATCCATACTCTGTCAGCTTTTCCATCTTTCAACTTTGGGGTGGTTTTGTTTGCCCTTCATGATGCCATTGTGCCCTACACTTCCGGTGCAGAAAGGACGGGCACCTTAGCTGCACAGGCCCCTTCTCCACGAGTTTGGTGGTCTAGGCTGGCTCTCAGGAGCAGGGCTCTTCACCCTGCTGTGTTTACCCGCCCAGAATGGAGTAAAGCCAGACTGGCTTGCACAGCACAGCTGCTGGAAGACTTTTTAAAAATGTGATTTTTGGCCAGGCACGGTGGCTCATGCCTGTACACCCAGCACTTTGGGAGGCTGAGGCAGGCGGATCACCTGAGGTCAGGAGTTCGAGGCAACCCTGGCCAACATGGCAAAATCCTGTCTCTACTAAAAATACCAAAATTAGCCAGGCGTAGTGGCGCACACCTGTAATCCCAGCTACTTGGGAGGCTGAGGCAGGAGAACCNTGGTGAAACCCCATCTCTACTAAAAATACAAAAAATTAGCTGGGCATGGTGGTGCGTGCCTGTAATCCCAGCTACTCAGGAGGCTGAGGCAGGAGAATTGCCTGAACCCAGGAGGCGCGGAGGTTGCAGTGAGCCGAGATCGCGCCATTGCACTCCAGCCTGGGTAACATGAGTGAAACTCCGTCTCAAAAAAAAAGAAAGAATGAATTTCCAATATTTTATTTCATTAAGTTAGTGTTACTTTACTATGGCAGTCCTAGGAAACTAATAATTTAATGATGAGACCTTTACAAGTTCATTTCCTGAAACCTACTTTAGATCATCCATGAAAAGGGAATGAAGATACATGGCAGATATAAAGATTAAATGAAATAACATATGTAAAGCATCTCACACTATTCTTAAAACATAGAATCCAATGCAATGAATATTAGTTCTCTCTCTGCAGTCTGCAGATGGCGGGAGTGGAGAGGTCATGTAGAGAACAACTATATTCCCATGTGTGGGATGAGGTTCCCTCCATGGGTTTGCAACAGCCTACTCACCATCTGTGAGGATAATAGGAATAACAACAACTGCCTCTATTTTTATAAACAAGAACTTAGTAGTAAATATTCTCTCCATTCTGGAATATATTTCCTGGTAGTGCTTTGTAACTGAGGCATTCATAACAATAATATGTCTTCTTTTTTATCATATTTTATCCACAATATTTTTTCATTTCTGAAAAATTCACAGTGTTATTACAAGGAAACTCATCTTCCTAAAAATTAAAGTATTAATATGCACTTTATTAACTAAATACTTGCTATTAAGTCAACTCCATGTTTATTTCAAAAATATTTAAGTAATAGCATTAACATAGCTATGCAGGCAGAAGCCACAGAAAAGAACAGAGAGCAGTTACTTAGGTGTAATTTCAACAAGTGCCAGACTTATTCTATGGAAATGTCTCAATGAAATTTTTATTTAATTATTAGCATTTTGGGGTCATAGTGACATTATGGTAATATGTGTCCTTTTGGGAAGAAAAATACTACATCTGATGCAGAAAACGAAAGGAAACTGTCATCTCATGAGCTCCTCCCATATGACAGGTGCTGCTCTGGAAGGTTTGAATTTTGAATCCTGGACAGGTGAGCCTAATTTCTTCATTTCTATACTGGAAGAAACAATCAAGTCAAATGACTTTATTCAACTTCCCAACATGACTCATGTAGTAAGTTGCAAAACCAGAATTCCCCAACTTGTCTTTCTGACTCCACAGATCTTTCTCCTGCCATAAAATGTATTTTTTTACAATACTTTTTATTATTTTAAGTCCTAAAAAAATCTCTAAGAAAAGAGATGCGTTGCCTGTGTGAGGTGGCTCACACACGTAATCCCAGCACTTTGAGAAGCTGAGGTGGGTGGATCATGTGAGGTCAGAAGTTTCAGACCAGTCTGGCCAACATGGTGAAACTTTTAGTAGAGTAGATTTAGTAGAATAGATTACTAAAAATACAAAAATTAGTTGGGCATGGTGGCACATGCCTGCAATCCCAGCTACTTGGGAGGCTAAGGTAGCAGAATTGCTTGAACCTGGGAGGCAGAGGTTGTAGTGAGCCGAGATCATGCCATTGCACTCTAACCTGGGTAGCAAGAGAAAAACTCCATCTAAAAAAAAAAAAAAAAAAAGTGATTTTTCTCCTTCCATTTAATATAGACTCCTCTATCCCCTGGGACTGGGCTGAGAAGAGATATGGGTGAGAGCATGCCATAATCCCTGAGTATCCCGCCTCATTCCGTTCGGTCTGGGTGCCTGCCTGCCCCCTCTGCACAGAGAATTTAAGGGGCAGCCATCGTTCCCTGGCTGCCTTCCAGTAGTGGCCCTAGGATCCTGCTGGCCCTAACACACCTGGTCATTTTGTTTTCCCAAATGGCACCTGGGAGCTTCCTGGTAACACAGCCCCTGCGGGCCCTCTCAGACAGGGCCAGACATGCTACAGCGGCCCAGATGCAACCCGGTTAAATGCCAGGTCCCTTCTCCAACTGGGGAGGGCCATCTGACCATCATCACTGGAAAGAATTCCTTCCCAAGTCTGCCAAAGATGGTACACAGTGACCCGTAGTGCTGTGCTAGGTGTGTAGGAGAGAAGTGACTTCCTTTCTTACAGCGGATGCGTAAGGGCATGGGGCTTCATTCATACCCCTCCCCCACCCACCTCCTTGGAGGGGCTCTGACATTCCCACAATAGAGGGGTTACAGAACTTCGTGAGTAAAACTCCTTTTAAACATCTTAAACATGTTTCAGCTGAGCCAAGGGGAAAACACCTAGAACACACTAGCAGTCACACCTGCACACCGGAGGATTCATCCTGTGATCGGGACCACCTGAACTCAGGGTGGAGAAACCAGCTTTGACCCCTGGTTCTACATTTTCCTTGCATGTGTCCTTACCTGACCAGAGTCATGCAGCCTCTTTTGAACGGCCTCTAGGACACTACTTTAAAAGACTAACCAATCCATTCTCAGACAGCTCTGACTTAGAAATCTCTTCCTATTATTAATACTGGTTAAAACTTGTAGTTTTGGGTCCTAACTCATTTCTGAGCCCACACAAAAGAAGTTCAAGCAACATAGGCTGGCGGTGAAGCCACACATCTGGGCAGCTGTGGGCTTGGAGCCTTGCTCATGTGCTTACTAGCAGGTGACCTGGGGCCGGGAAATGGGACGATTCACAAAAAGCCCTTAGCACAGCGTGGAGCATTAGCACACGGTGTGCACCCAGTGAAGTGGCTGGGTATTTCTTTTGCCGTTGAAGGTCCCTTGAGTATTCAAAGTCAGGTTGAATCTTCTCTGCTCCAACCCAGTGGTCTCTAATCCCCTCAACCATTGTCACACTTCTGATCAGACGCCACCCTCTCACCCACTCTCCTTCCCGGTCATCAGTGTCCTCATGAAGTGAAGGCCCCAGACTGAACGCAGTGCCCCAAGTGTTAGGCATCCTCCCATTTCCTCAGCATTATTTTCCTTTTTTTTTCTGGGTCAGAGTCTCACTCTGTCACCCAGGCTGGAGTGCAGTGGTGTGATCTTGGCTCACTGCAACCTCTGCCTCCTGGGTTCAAATGATTCTCCTGCCTCAGCCTCCTGAGTAGCTGGGATTACAGATGCATGTCACCACACCCAGCTAATTATTGCATTTTTAGTAGAGATGGGGTTTCACCATGTTGGTCAGGCTGGTCTTGAACTCCTGACCTTGCGATCTGCCCGCCTCAGCCTCGCAAAGTGCTGGGATTACAGGTGTGAGCCACCACACCTGGCCTATTTTCCTTTTAATGCAGTCTAAGAGTAGCCCATACTGTCAGGGCAAGCGGCTCCCGGGCATAAAGGTCTGGGAATTCAGGAGCGAGACCCAGGACACATCTCTGTTTAGACTGGGTGCTCCTGACAGTTCCATTCTACAGCCCCATGCTCTATGGTTAACTTTCCTTCAATACAATTGCAAGGGCCTGAACCCTGCAGGGAGCAACCTGGACCCCATTCCACGTGGCCACCACCAGATAAGAGCCACAGCTCAGTCAGACCAGAAGGGTGGTTCAGCCACGTGGGAACCAGCCAGGATTCAAAGAGACAAGAGGCTCCTGTTGTGTTTCCAGCTTTAGCAAGGGAGTTGGGGGCTAGTCTGAAGTCCATTCCCTCTGCCTTCGTTTTCCTGCTGATAAAAGCAATAGTGAGTTTCTCAGGTTTTCGCAGACCTCTCAACAGAGATTGCTTGAGCGCTGAGTGTTGAGATCTCCCCTGCTCTCTGAACACATCCCATACTGATTCCCTCCATACACTACTTCCTACACAGATCTGTCCTTCACCTGGACGTTGTCCCTCCTCTGCGGTTTCCCTTCGTCACGCTTGCTCCCGGAGAATGCAGGCACTCACAGGAACGCATCCATACATCCCAAGTGGAGCGCTGAGCCACGCCTCCCTCTGAGCTGCGGTGCTTTCTCATGAGTGACTTGCTAAATAACAATACTGTTATGAATAGGTAGGGAGCTCTGCTGTGCACCAGGCACTGTGCTAGGAATAGAATATATCTTAAGGCATGAAACGCACATGATATTTTTCCCTCATGGGCTTACAGTCTACCAGGAAAGACAGGTAACAAGTAAGGAAACAAAAAGTATGTAACTTCAAATCTAGGTATATACTGGGAAAGAGGAAAAACAAGCTTGCAATGATTATGTTTTTTAAAAGACAGTATGGCATTGGAGAAGGATCTGCTCATCTGGGGCCTGCTTGGTGGGTCTCTCCTCGGAGGTGATACTTCCTCCTCTGCCTCCTCACCTCGGAGGTGATGCTTCAGCTGAGGTCTGATGGATGAGAAGAAATGAGCCCTTCACAGACCAAGAGGGCGAGCTTTCCGAGAAGAGGGAGGAGAACGCGCCAAGGCCCTGAGCTGGCAAGGAGCCTGGGGGAAGGAGTCACTGGAAGGAGAGTGTGTGGGGTGTGGGGGTGTGGCAGGGACTGCGCTGAATAAGGGGGCGGGCGGCTGACCGTGAAGGGCCCTGAGGACCATATTATGGGGTTGAAGCTAAGTGCAGTGGAAAGCCTTAAAAGAGTTTTATCTTTTTATTCACTTCTTCCTTCTCCGTCTCCTTCTCCTCCTTTTATTTCCTTGTTTCTTCTTGATCTTCTTCTCATTCCCCCCTCCTCTTTCTTCTTTTTTCTTCTCCTTCTCTTCCTCCTCCTTCCACCTCCTCCGTAACCTCCTCCTCCTTTTTTCTTTTTCTTTCTTTCTTTCTTTCTCTCTTTCTCTTTCTTTCTTTCTTTCTTCTCCTGCTCCTGTCCTCCCCCTCCCCTCCTCCTCCTTTACCTCCTCTCCTTCTTCTTCTTGTTTCTCCTTCTTTCTTTTTAAAACGTAGAGACAGTGCCTCACTTTGTCACCCAGGCTGGAGTGCAGTGGTGTGATCACAGCTTGCTGCAGACTTGAACTCCTGGGCTCAAGCAATCTTCCCACCTCAGCCCCCTGAGTAGCTGGGACTATAGGCATGAACCACCATGCCTGGCTAATTAAAAAAACTTTTTGGAGACAGTCTCTCTATGTCGCCCAGGCTAGTCTTAGACTCCCAGTCTCAAGCAATCCTCCCACCTCAAGTTCCCAAGGAGCTGGGATTACAGGTGTGAGCCACCATGCCTGGCACCTTTGAAGGGTTTTAAATAGGAGAGTAATACAGTATGGTTGATTCTAAAAATATTGCTTTGGCATCTTTGTGGGTAAACTGGAGGTGGGCAAGAATACTACCAGGAGGACCAAGGAGGCTATTGTAGCAGTCCAGGCAAGAGAAAAAAGTGACTTAGAAGGGCAGTGGTGGCAGTGTAGGCTTCTTGAATACATCTCTGCACCAGACCAAGTTTTACATAATCTTCTCATGTACTAATGTCCCACGCATCAAGTCTGTGATGAGACTCATCATGTTGCCCCTAAATTCTCTCTCTGCTTCTCTGTTTGTTTGTTTCTTCTTCTTCTTTCTTCTTTCTTCTTCTTCTTTTTTTGAGATGGAGTCTCACTCTGTCACCAGGCTGGAGTGCAGTGGCGTGATCTCAGCTCACTGCAACCTCCACCTCCTGGGTTCAAGTGATTCTCCTACCTCAGCCTTCTGAGTAGCTTTTTTTTTTTTTTTTTGTCTGATGGTTTTTTTTTTTTTTTTTGTCTGATGGGTGATTTTTATTAGATACCTCTCAAGCAATCATGATTGGAGGATAATCATGTTTTCTGAAAGTCTGTGGAGAATCGTGCCGTGGCTTGAGGGGTATCTAATAAAAATCACCCATCAGACAAAAGTAGAAGTCAGCAGGCATGTGCCACCATGCCCAGCTAATTTTTGTTTTTTTAGAGGCGGGGTTTCACCATGTTGGCCAGGATGGTCCTGATCTCTTGACCTCGTGATCCGCCCACCTCGGCCACCCAGAGTGTTGGGATTACAGGTATTGATCGACTTACCACCTACGCAACTTACGACCATTCGACTTTACAACCACAATCACTAGCCACGACTGCTCCGCGTCTGGCAGCGCAAACGTTGCCCAGCTGGGCGTACGACGGTGTGGACCAGCTTCCGGCAGCACTACCATCTCCACGTGCATATAGCCTACTCAACTTATGACCAAATTGTGTTATGACCGGTCCGCGGTCCCGACCGTGGTCGAGCACTAGCTGTATAGGTGTGAGCCACCATGCCCGGCCTAAGTCCATGTTTTTAAATTTAGTGACCAAGGCTCTCCATCATGCAGTTCCAGTCAACCCATGATGAAACCAGTTTGGTTCCAGTTTAGTAACGTCAGCCATGGTGGTAATAATGATACTTTGCATTCCTGCATGTAAGGCTGTATCGCTCACAGAAGGGACAGCACACGGCACCTGGAGTCAGAAACATGCGCTCACAGCCTGGCTTAACGATGGACCAGCTGTGGAATCCTGGACAAGCCACATGCCCTCTATTGAATAAGCGCCTGTGACTGTGGCTGATTCTTGATAAACCCAGAGCTCTTTCCTCTCCTAGGCCTGTTTCTTGGGGTTTGCAGATTGGAGGTAAGCCTGGTCTACCTACTTCCCAGGGGATGATGAAGTTCAAACAAGAGGAGGCCTGAACAGCGGGGAGAAACACAAAACATGGTCTGTCTTCCACTTCTCACCGTGACCCTACAAAGTGAGCAGGCAGGACGAGGAGCCCACGCTCCCCATTTTGTGCATGAGGATGTGGTGACTCAAGAAGGCTTATGAGCTGCCCTGGCCGTGACTTGCAGGGCAGGGGAGGAGTCCTGGCCCTTGGGACCCGGATCGCCTGCGGCAGGGCTGTTGGGGCGTGTGTTACATTGGGGAGTTGTGTTACGGAGTGAGGCCGTGTTGGGGCGAAAGGAGAAAGGACATGAGATGCGGAAATTAATGTGAGGAAATTAAGTTTTTCTTTCGGTTTGGGCTGTGCAGCTGTTTTCTAATTTCTTTGAGGCCTTGCTGTTTGGTACCTCGGAGAGGAATCGTGATTGGTGTTCTGGAAAAACAGCGGTTTTTAACGGGAAGCCACTGCCTATTAATACAGGCAGAGGTGGTCCATCGTCCGTGACTGCCACGAGGTCTGTTTTTGAGGGGTGGGGTGGGGCCTGGTGGCTGGCTAGACTTTACCGACAAAATCTATGACAAAATAAACATCTGTGTTGTCAAACTTACTGAGTTAAGTAAGTGTGAATATAGTTAACTGGGTAGTAGCGTCATAATTATTTTGTCAACTTTAACACGTGAAATTGCTCCCACGTAGTTACCAGTGTCCTTGAATTGTCTTGTTTATAATTTAAACTGTGGATTTTATTTAGAGAGTAAATGTGTTTGGAGGCTTTTCATTGTTTCGGAAATTAGACGATGGGTCCCGAGGTGCCTGGCCCGTCCCGGCGGCTGCACGATGTGGAACTGGAGGCAGGTGAGGCTGAGCCGGTGTCCGAGCCCAGGCAGGGTGACCGCGGGCTGAGGCCGGAGAAGCTTCTGGCATCTGCATCCTCACAGGAACGCTTTGTGATGTTCTTTCCATTTCCTGATGGAAAAACTGAGGCCGAGCCGTGGGGTAACTCCCCCACTATGGTGCCGAGTTGCTTCATTGCCTCGCCCCCAGCAGAGGGCCCGCCTGCATGACAAAGTCTGCTGCAGTGCCCGGCCTCTGTAGGAGGCTAGGAATTGTTTTTAATAAATAAGGGGCACTGTCTTAGTTCATGGCCATTCAGTCTACACAGGTTCTCCTCTGTTGCCCCGTGCTCTGTGAAGTCAGCAAGGCATGAGCGATTTCCCCATTTTAGAAATTAGGAAATGGAGGCTTTGAGAGGTATGTGAGCCAGGATCTCACCGCTGGCCCGGGGCTGCTGCCCGGATAGCCTTCCGCATGGATCGCTCCTATTCTCCGAGATCCCCTTGCCAGCCGGGCATGGTCATCCAGCCTGAACATCACTCCTTCCTCCCTTCATCTGTTCAGTGCTTGAAGATTCCACCGAGAGCCCAAGGTCACTTCAGCGAACAAGCCGATGGCCCTATATTTGGGTGCGCTGATGACACTAGTGGCAGTGTAGATCTTTATTTTAGAGGATAATCATGTTTTCTGAAAGTCTGTGGAGAATCGTGCCATTGCTTGCGGGGTATCTAATAAAAATCACCCATCAGACAAAAGTGGAAGTCAGCAGTAGACCAGCGTTCACCTAAGAAATCATCATTGCCATCACTATCATCATCTTCCTTGTCAACAGCCTCGTCCCCAGTCATGACAGATTTGGCCAAAAAAAAAAAAAAAATGAAGGCGGCCTTTCGAGGACGTAACACCCGGAGGACGTTCCTCCATGCCTCCTCTCTCTGTCTGTCTCCCTAATTTCAGTGAGTCAGTTTTTCCTCCCCATCTGTTTGCTTTCTGGCACTTTACACAACTGTCTGGGCTCTTTCGTTTTGCCTTCTGTGGTTGCTCAACTCCACCGTTTCCCTCTCAACGCTCCTCCTTTGTTCCCTTGCAGGCTCCTCTCATCTGCCAGTTTCCAGTCCTATGAAGAGTCAGAGGTGGGTTGTAGTTTTCAGGCAGCATTTTTGTTGCCTGGCAACGTGTAACAAGCACCTCTGTGGTGGCTGCTTCCTCTAAAACGGAGCCAGGCTGGGGATGCTGTGGACGAAGGAGTCTCTGGGGGCTTTTCTGGGGTCATGGGGAGGAGTTAGGGGAGGGACGGACAGACAGACAGACAGACAGATTGGCTTCCGTGTTGACTCTGAGTGTTGCCATTCCTACTCTTTTATAACTTGGCACCGGCACGCCCCCTCCTGCCCTATTTCGGGCATCCCAGGTGTCCAGTGGTGAAAAGCCTTGGGTTAGGAGCCACCGGAAGTTCTATGTAAGTTGGGAGGCACCTGCTGCAGCTCCCCGAGGCATGCCAGCCTGGGTGAAGGCTGCAAGGTGGTTTCTTCTGGCGCTGACTCTTGCTTTATCTTATCAGCTCAGGATGTCACAGGCTTCCTGTCTGGAAAGACACCCGGCGTTTGCCTTTGCAGTCAGCCCAGCTGCAAGTTGTCCAGAGACTGGGATGGGGAGAGGGAAGGGAGACAGTGTGATCCAAACAAAAACATCTGACTTAGAGCTGAGGGGCTCCAGAGCTGCTTTAGCCAAATCCTCACATCGTACGCCCAAGCAAACCAAGGCCGAAAGAAGGGAAGCGACTGGTCCAGAGTCACACCACAAACGGGCGGGTCTGAGCTCCCAGCCGAGGCTGTCTCTCCTGGGACTGGACCCTGCCGAGCTCACACACCTGATGCGCCATGGCTAGAGAGAGGCAGCATGTGGTGAGAAGCACACCAGTCGTCCCCTTTCTGGCCTTCATTTGCTTATCTGGAAAGAATGAGGCGAACTGGACTAGAGGGAGCCACAAGACTCAGTGACTCTGATGGCACAGCTGACCCCGCAGGCAGGCCCCTGCTGCCAGGGCCTTCGACCACACATCCAGGGCTGCTCTCACTGCCCTGGAAAAGCCCAGAAGCGGAGGGGTCCTGGGCCTCAGAGCTGAGGCTCTCCAGGAGAATCCCACTGTGTGCAGAGACCCTGAGCACAGCCACTGTTGGGCTCTCAACGACACTTGTCACCATCAGGCTGATTTAGGGCAAGCCTCCTGGACACCTGTGTCTTCAAAGATGGTCTCTTAAGCCCCTCATCAAGGGTGAGGGCTGCAGCTGCCCACTCCCCTACCTAACCGGCTCTGCATCTTGTGGGGACAATGGGTAAGAAAACATTCTCTGAGAATTACAGCCCCTTCGAGCTGGAAGGGGCCATAATGCATGTGGACCTAGCCCCTACCCTTCCCAGATGTGGAGAGGGTGGCCCGGAGCTATGAGGGTTGATGGGAAGGGGGTTTTGCTCTGTTCCCTTCAGACCTCACAGATGAGAAGACATCTCCAGGCGGGTCATCTCTTTACCTTGCTGTTTTTTTTTTTTTTTTTTTTTTTTTTTAGACGGAGTCTTGCTCCGTCACCAGGCTGGAGTGCAGTGGCTCAATCTCAGCTCACTGCAACCTCTGCCTCCTGGGTTCAAACGATTCTTCCGCCTCAGCCTCCCAAGTAGCTGGGACCACAGGCGCATCTACCACACCCGGCTAAATTTTTTGTATTTTTAGTAGAGACAGAGTTTCACCATGTTGGCCAGGATAGTCTCGATCTCTTGACCTCGTGAGCCGCCCACCTCAGCCTCCCAAATTGCTAGGATTACAGCCATGAGCCACCGCATCTGGCCTATCTTGCTTCTTTTTTTCAAGAAAGAATCTCTCAGTTCAAGAAGCAGAGAAAAGGATTGCTGAAGGCAATCTGTCTCTACATATCTCTTTCATTCTGCTCCTGGGGCTGAAGAGATGGGTGAGGAGGGGCGGCAGGAGGCCCTTGGTCTGAGCCCCAGGCCAGGAGCCTTCCCTTCCAGCCACTGCTCTCCAGAGCTTGGGGTGCACCAGAGCTTGGGGCGCACCAGCTTCGAGGCTTTAGAAGCTTCGCCAGCAAGAAAGGCCCTCTAGAGGGAAAAGTTGTGTGTGACTGGCTGTCTCCATTCTTTCCTCCGTATAGCGTGGAGCTTCAGAATTAGTCTTATTTCTGATGTGTACCAGAATTTCCAGTTACTCATGTAAACCAAGGCTCAGGTGACTTGGCTGTGGGGCAGGGGGAATTTTCCCAAGTACCTTGGCTGGACAGCTCCTGAGAAACGACTCCTACCCTAGATTTTGTCACGCTTCACTTGGCCAGAGCCCACTCCCAGAAAGCAGGGAAATGTGCCTTTCTGGGTAGCCCAGGCCTATGGGAAGAGGCTAGAGGTCAGGAGCAGCAGCACTCCCTGGGCAGGCTGTGTGTGATCCAGGAGCATCCTGCAGTCTCCCCAAGCCCCGCGGCTTGGGAGCCCTGGGTCAGGGCATTGCTGTGCACATCCCAGGCCTCAGGACCCTCACACTCAGCCCAGACCCTCACCAGGTGCCCTTGCCCTCAGACTCCTTCCCCTCCAGCCTCTGTCTCTGTCTCCATCCCTGTCTCTCTCTCTCTCTTTCTCTCTCTCTGAGTCCCAGGGGATACCTTGCAACCTCTGCTGAGTCAGAATTCTTCCCACTCGCCTTGATGTCCCAGGCTCCTCCTTGGCACCCCCTCTTCTCTGTGGCAGGGGAAGACGCCCAACCAGAGCTCCCACGTCCTGCCCTGGGAGCCCCACTGCTCTGGGAAACAAAAACAAGAGAATTCCATCCCAGGGTACTTTTCCTGTGCCATTTCTCTTTGTTCTTGGACAGGATGATTCCCACCCCCTTCCCACACTAGCCCTGCCTAGGTGAGCTTTGTGCCTTCCACAACATTTGCTTGCCTGGGGAGCTGCCTGCCTTTAATTCTCTTTGGAAAACATAACTGAGAAGAGCAAGACACCCTTCTTTTCTTTGGGGCTCTTGCCAGGAGCACTGCCTATGTAGCACTTCCCTCCAGGGGGTGCCATTCACATTGAAGTCTTTTTGCTGGCACTCCCTGGAGTTGCACAGTGCACAACCTACGCTGCTGAACAGGACAGCCCTGGTTCTGGCTTACTCTTGTGGGAAGCATGGCTCATCATAACACAGATCCAGGATCAGATACCTGAGAAAGAGAATCCCCAGCAGTCTCTCCCCTCACCCCCCTCCTTTTTAGGTCTCCACTTTCTCCAAGGTGTAACATGGTCAAAGACAAGGCTGTGGATGCAGGCAAGTCCAAGCACACACTCAGGCCCTGCCACTCAACTGATGGTTCATTTCGTGCAAGTTTCCTAATCTAGTGATTAATTGAATGGTTCTCCCACCTCAGCCTCCAGAGTAGCTGGGACTAGAGGCACATACCACCGTGCTCTGCTAATGTTATTCATTTTTTATAGAGACAGGGTCTCACTCTATTGCCCAGTCTGGTCTTGAGCTCCTGGGCTCAAGGGATCCTTCTGCCTCAGCCTCCCAAAGTGCTGGGATTACAGGCATGAGCCACTGCACCCAGTCTCATTTTCCAACTCAAGAAAATGGGAAGTGACAGTTACGAATCTTGTTTTTTGAGGATTAAAATAAGTAATGCACATAAAGCTTTGGCCCCATGGCACGTGATTGGCACCTGAGAAATGATAGTGATTATTGTTATCCCTTAAAATAAGATTAGTCTCCAGTCCTACCTACCTCACAGAGATAGCCCCAGAAATAAAACGAAGTGAGAAGTAGATCATCTCTAAGATCTTTGAGGAAGTATTTTGCAAGAATCCCAACTACGGTTGTTCTTCTCTCTGTATATAAAAAACAAAGAACTGTGAAGCCCCTTTGCTTCCGAGTCACGCTCTGTGACTGATGGCAGATGTCGGGAAAAAGCTCAACCAGGAGAGAGAAGGCTTGCAGGCGCGGGCGGCAGACTGAGGGCCCGGGGCGGGTGGAGCTGAATGAAAACCACAGACAGACAGCAGCTGTGAGAGAAAGCAGAGACCCGGAATGGCTTTAAACAGAAAGCAAGGCCCACAGCAGGGAGTGAGATGAGACCAGGTTTCAACGTCACTTTCCCTAAGCCCTTGCTCATTCACAGCTTCCTCCAGTAGCTCTGCCCAGCTTTCCCAGCACCTGCTGACAAACCCACTGACCGGCCAGTGGAGGCTGGTGCTGGGGTGGAGAAGGCCAGGAGCCCCTGGTGGGAAGAGAGGGAGGATGGGGAAGAAGGGGCTCCACAGAGGGCACCTGATCCAGGACGGCTTTCTGGAGGAGGTGATTTCCTAGGCCTACGGGGCCTCCGGGCAGCGGGACCAGCATGAGCGAAGCTCTCAAAGCTCGGAGGTGGGGAGCGTGGACTGGAGGAGGGAAGGAGCCGTTGCTTGACTAGCATCAATCAGTAAGATGCCGCAGTGCACTCAAAGAAGCAGGCAGGGCCCTTTTCCACCAGCCTAAGAATTTTGGAATTACTCCTCCATCAGACAACAGTTTCCAACCTTATTTATGGACTTGTTTCTTTGATTCCAGCGACGCAGGAGAGATGGTATTCAGACACCCGACTTCTGCTGTGGGTGTGCCCCAGGTTATAAATCATTTCCATCAGGCTAGCTGGAGCCCCAGCCCTTCCTTTCCACTAAAGAAAGCAAATCAGAGTACAAGAGAGAGTGATTTTATCACGGCATAGCCTTGAAACTGCCATGACAAAAAAATAAATCGTTCACAAATGTCAATCCTTCAACTACTTTAGTCTCAGATTGTCTCTACCCCAGTGTGTTGCCGCGCAGAGGCTAAGAATATCCCCTCTTCCCTCCCCAGACCTAGGCCAGGGGACCCACTGGTGGACTGGGAGCGGGGGAGGGTCTGGAGTTTGGGAATGATTTCCCTGGCTGCAGTGTGGAAGGGGGATTTGAGGGGAAGACGGGGGACCAGTTGGGGAGACTGCTGTGGTAATAGAACTGTGTCAGGATGCTGTCTCCCTGCCCACCCCCGGGGCAGTGGTGGCTGCCATGGAGAGCAAGAGCAGTTTTGAGAGAGCGGGAGGAGCCAGCTTCCACAGGACTGACTCACTGGATGTGGAGTGATGGGGTGGAAGCTCAGGAACAGTGCCTGGTGTCTTAGCATGGCTGGATGTATAGCTGGTGGGATCGCCCACAAGTAGGAGGTGCAGAGGAAGAGGGCCGGAGTTGCAGGGGACCTGGGCAGCAGGGAGAGGGCAGGTAATGAGCAGAGTTGGGGATCTGTTGGGCTTAGTTTACCCACCATCCCTCCAGAGATGGCCCACTCGGGGCAGACCCATGCACCTGCCCCAGATGCTGCCCTCCCTGCTTTGCAGCACATGGTTCTGCCTGGTGGCATTGGTTGTCATCTGTATCTGGCCACCCACTGGGTGCAAAATGTAAGTTTGCTGAATAAGCAAAATCAACCTGAAGCAAACAAAGACTGGTATCCCCAAGGGATGGCCAGCTCCTTAGAGGCAGAAACTCTTTCCCTCTAGGGCGGAGCTTCCTTGGTGGGTCCTCACAGGGGAGGGTGGGAGAGAGACTGAAAGAGTGAAAGGGAAAACAAGAGAGCAGAGACGAGAGGGAGGTGGAGACAGTGCTTCAAAGGAGAAAAGAAAGGATGAGAGAGAAACAGAAAGAATAGAGAGAGGCAAAGGCAGGAAAATAGAGGCAGAGGAGGAAGAAGACAGAGGGGTTTGGGGTGCAGGGTGGCAGTGCAAGCAAGCTGTGCCCGCAAGTTCACGGGTTCTGCTTATGAAAGCCCAGCTCTGGCAACTTTGAGAAGACGCTCAGAGTTCTCTCCCTGCCCTGCCTCTTCCTCCAGCCTTCTCCTGAGCCTGCCGCCCCCCCGCAGCACTGACACCCCAGCCCATCCCTGCTCCCGTGACATGGCTCTGTGTCCCTGTGCAGTGGCCCCAGGCGTCATCTTGGCAGCACTTGTCTCCATTGTAACTCGGCCCTTTTTTGCCTTGGGGTTGCTTGGTGTCTACCTCCTTCCTAGAACTCTAAGTTCCCAACTAGACACCAAGCCAGGCACACAGGAAGGTGCACATTCCTATCGCTGACCAAATGAACGCATTTACTAAGCCCAACATGCGTGCCACGTGCTATGCAGAGTTTTATATTTGTCATCTCATGTATTCATCCACATGGTCCCATGCGGGGTTTTACTGCTTCATTTTACAGAAGTGAAGCCTGAGACACAGAGACGTAAGCACTTTCCCTAGACCACACACCTAACAGGTGGCAGGGCTGGGATCCAAACCCCATCTGTTGGCCTCTGCGCACGGGCCCTCTCTGCCACGCCACCTCCAAACACCATGGAAGACGTGCTTCCCATGGGAACAGTGCTTCTTCCAAGCATCTTGTTTTCCTCCATTTTCATGCATTTTATTAAACATTTCCAAATCAGGAAACATGGAAATATTTTTTAATAAGAAGAAAGAAAACATTGCAAATTGAGAAACTGTCTCAGAAGGATTTGCCAGATGAGCCATCTGGTTTTTAATTTAATAACTATCCAAAGAGGTTGACAGTGCTCCCCTTTACGAAGAAAGTGGACTGTGGAAGGAATGGCAGCTGGCGTCCCTCAAATGGTAAGATCCATTTCCAAGGTGGAGAAGTTGAGCAAGACCAAGAGACCCGAGAGAAGAGAAACATGCCAAGAAAATCTTGGCGGGTGCTGGTGCTGAAGCTCCCCCCGCCCTCCAGGACGCAGAGGTTGTATCCAGCTGTGTGACACCAGCCAGCTGTCCCACCTCTTCCAGAGTTGCTCAGAAGCCTCTGCAGAAAACCGCGAATGGAGACAGAGATGCCACCACCTCTGTGAGAAAAAGCCACACCCCCCAAACCCTGGTGTTCACAGAGCAAGAACGAGCCATGTTGTTTAGCAGCAAGTCACATTTGTTTGTCGGAGCTGTCGTGCTCTGGTGGAGCTGGTTTGTCTCCTTTTAAAAATAACTGGAGACCTTGCACCATGCTGTTAGTTCTTAGGGCTGGAAATAAAAGACTAGATTTAGATTTGCCTTGGAAAGATCCAGGGCTGTTACCTTGAATTACCTGGTAGAGGAAAACGTCCTTATTTTCCCAAATTCAAAGCCAACTCTTGAAAAATAGGACACAGAGGTGAAATGGACGGAGGGGCGACTTTATATGCATATGGTGTCCTGGGCATGTGGTTTGCTAGGCTTATGGTCAGCCCTGAGTCTTCAAAGCCATTTATTTTACATTTTAAGATGTTTATAAGGGAAATTGTTTTTGAGAAAAGAACAAACTATTTTTTTTATCTTGATGTGAATTCACCTGCTGGCATAAGCAGCAATAGCCCTGAAGTCACCCTACGCCATTTATTCTTCAGCTACCTTTGAATTTCAATGGGATTCTTTCACACACCTCAAGCATTTCTGAAATGCTCCTAAACTAAGATCCATCATACCCTTAAGAAATGGTGATTTCACCCAATTTTCTCCATAAAGCTGGAATCACAGCCCCTAGCATGCTGAGGGCACTTGATAATTAGAAGTTGATTATATTGGGGACCTGGACAAAGGCAGAGCTGGGAATGGGAATAAAACCCAAGACTCCATGAAAATCTCTTTCCTTTCATAATAGCTTCTAATTCAGGCTTCTAATAGCTTCCAAGGCTGGTCACACGGCCTCCCAGCCATCACCTACTAGCAGTGGTTCAGTGGGTACTTTGCCAAGCTAGGATGGTCCCTGCCCAGGTGCTGCCTTCATGCCCCATCCCGTGCCCAGCTCACTGCAACTGCCATTTTTAGTATCCGAAGAAATACAGTTTCAATCCCAGTCTTTGCTTGCTCGCTGTGAGAAGTTATCTCAGTTACTCACTGGGACTTCGCATTGCTTCACTGTAAAATCAGGCAACAGCTCTGATCCTGCTGGTTCTGTCCCATTGGCTGTGAGAACGATGAAGTGGGGCCATTCATTAATTCATTCATTGGACAGATATTGAGCACTAGGGGTACAGCAGTAAACAAAACAGAAAAAGTCCTTTCCTTCACGAAGCTTGTATTTTAATAGGGGTTGACAGTCAATAAATACAAAATAGGCCCATATCTTTTTTCTTTTTTTTTTATGAGACAAAGTTTTACTCTTGTTGTGCAGGCTAGAGTGCAATGGCATGATCTTGGCTCACCGCAACCTCTACCTCCCGGGTTCAAGCGATTCTCCTGCTTCAGCCTCCTGTGTAGCTGGGGTTACAGGCATGCACCACCATGCCCAGCTAATTTTGTATTTTTAGTAGAGGCGGTGTTTCTCCATGTTGGTCAGGCTGGTCTCAAACTCCCGACCTCAGGTGATCCACCCGCCTCGGCCTCCCAAAGTGCTGGGATTACAGGTGTGAGCCACCGCTGCCGGCCTCCATATCTATTATGTCAAGGGGTGATAAGCGCTGTGGAGAAGAATGACTCAGGAGAAGCTGGAGTGATGGGTGTGGGGCAGCAGTGAACTTGGAGACAGGGTGAGCAGGAAACACCTTACTGAGAAGCTGACATTTGCGCCAAGGCCTGAAATTACCTGGGATAAGAGCCTTCTAAGCACAGATGTCCCTTGACTTAGGATGGGGTTACCTCACAATAAACCCACAGAAAGTTGAAAAGATCATAAGTTGAAAATGCACTGAACGTATGTAACCTACTGAACATCATAGCTTAGCCCAGCCTACCTTAAACGTGCTGGGAACGCTTATGTCAGCCTGCCGCTAAGCAAAATTACCTGGCAGCATAGTGCCCCGCAGAGGACCTTGTAGAGGACTTGTGATCACCTGGTTAACTGCAAGCTGCCCAGCATCAGGAGGGAGAATTGCATCACAGATCCCTAGTCTGGGAAAAGACCAACATTCAGAATTTGAAGTACGCTTTCCACCAACTGCGTATTGTTTTGCACCATTGTAAAATGGAACCGGTGTAAGTCGAGGCCATCCCTGGAAGGAACAGCAGGTGAGGGGCTCTGAGACAGGAGTAAAGCTGGCTGGGTGAAGGAGCTGCACAAATCCCAGGTGGCAGGGCCGATGGGCGAAGGTGAGATGGCCTCAGAGAGGCCCCCAGGCTTTCTTTTCTGAAGGATACAGGAACTTTTGTCTTACATTTTTAAGAGGGCCTCTCTGGCTGCTGTAACAGGACTAGACTCGGGGAAGGTTTGCCCAGGCAGAAGCAGGGAGGCCAGTCAGGTGACTACTGCAGTGGCCCAGGTGAGAGGGCAGGGCCGGTCCGGGTGAGAGGATGGGGCTGGACCAGGTGAGAGGGCGGGGCTGGACTAGGTGAGAGGGCGGGGCCGGACCAGGTGAGAGGGCGGGGCTGGACTAGGTGAGAGGGCGGGGCTGGACCAGGTGAGAGGGCAGGGCTGGTCCAGGTGAGAGGATGGGGCTGGACTAGGTGAGAGGGCGGGGCTCAACCAGGTGAGAGGGCGGGGCTGGACCAGGTGAGAGGGCGGGGCTGGACCAGGTGAGAGGATGGGGCTGGACCAAGTGAGAGGGTGGGGCTGGTCCAGGTGAGAGGATGGGGCTGGTCCAGGTGAGAGGATGGGGCTACTCTAGGTGAGAGGGCGGGGCTGGACCAGGTGAGAGGGCGGGGCTGGACCAGGGTGGCTGCAGACCGGGATGGCAGGCGCTCTGATTCTGGAGATTTTTTGAAAGCAGAGCTGACAGAATTTGATGGAGATAAGGGGTTTAAGGTGCAAGTCACCATGTGAAAGGGGCTGCGGCCACCCAGAAGAACAGCGAAGAGTAAAAGGAGAAGCTGGGAGGAGTTTCTGTTTTCCTACACAGCAGCATCTGCTGCCTGTTCTTTCTCCACATCCATACGGCTGCCCTTGTCACCAGGATGAAGCCCCGGGTGGGAGGCTCCTGGAGAGGCCGTGACATGCCTCTATCTGTATCACTCGCTGAAGGCTGACGGCGCCTGTGCACATTCGGTCCTCACCGCGGTCTCTTGAGGCAGGCAGGGCGGCTTCATTATACCAGGTTCCCTGAGGAAGCAGCAAGCCCTGAGTCTGTGGAGTGATCTCCTCAAGGTCACAGAGCCATTTGGCATGAAAGGCAGTCTCTGGGCTCCAGCTCGTGTGTTCTTTCTGCTATGCCAAGGCTAACCATAGACACACCAGATGAAAATGGGACTTTTTTAGTGCACCTGTGTACCGCCGTGTCCTGATCATTTTAGATATGTCAGCCCCTTTAACCCTCACGGTAACTCTGTGAGGTGGTACAAGTATTATCCTCTTTTACAGGTGGGAAGACTGAGGATAAGTTCATGCAGACATTTGGGTGCAAAGCGGGGATTCGAACAGGCATTCTGACCCTGGAACCTGTGGGTTCGGCTGCGGCCCCAGCCAGCCAGGGGGCCTGACCACAAGAGGTTTGCGGGCAGCAGGCGGACAATGCCGATGCCACGTGGTGTGGGGGACGCAGCAGGCAAAGAGCTGGGGTTGGCTGCGTGGGTCAGGATGGGATTTGAAGTGGGTCCCGAAGGGCCAGTTAGAAGGCATCAGGGAGGACAGAGCAGGGGTGACAGGAGCAAGAGAGCCCTGGGTACAAGGCAAGCTTGGAGCACAGCAACCCTGAAGTCGCGGCGAGAGCCGAGAAGGCACTGTCGAAGTGGGAGGAAAGCAGGCCAGCAAGCTGCTGCACACGCCCGAGGAGGGCAGAGTTCCGAGGAGAGAGGCACCGGTGCGGGCAGAGACCGCCAGGCGGCCAAGCCAGGTACACGCCGTTGGCTTCTTCGTTGGAGAAACTCGCAAGCGCCGGGTTCATCGCTCAGCGGGCAGGTGTGACCCTGAAGACTGACGGGAAGGCAAGCACAAAGCAATCCATTTGGCTGGAGTTCTGCAGAGGGTCTGGCTCAATGCCTGTAAATTTCCAACAAACAAATCAGACCCAGGACACATGGCTAGAGCCCTCATATCATGCAGATCCATGTGAAAAAAAAATTTTTTTTTTTTTTACAAAATTAGTTTTAAAAAATATTCAAACTCTTTTGGAGAAGAAGGAAGAAGAGGCAGTCATTTCACTTTGGTTTGTTTTCTGTCATCCTAGTGCTGTAACAGATCACAGCTAGTGTCATGAAGCTGAGTTCTTATTAATAGTGAGAACTGACTCCAAGCCCAAGGAATTTGGCAGCCACTTTGACAAAGGTTTAATCTGCCGAAGAGAACAGCTGAAGTCATTTTAACATGATTCACTGAATTACTGAAGCAAGCCTCACTTTTGTAGGGGGACAGGAAAAGCAGCATGCAGGCTTTATTCAGTCCACAGGCATTTTACTGAGCACCTATTATGTGCTAGACCCTGAGAAGGTACCAAGGAAAGGCTACAGAGAATACTGTAATATAACTTCAGGGTTAGACAAATAGACCAATGGAACAGAATAGAGAACCAAGAAATAGTACCACTTCCACATATAATCCATGAGACAGGAAGCACTGAAAGCTAGTGGGGGAAGGCACCGCCTGCACAGTGAGTGAAACCGAGACAATCACCCGTATGGAAAAAATGGAGTTGTAGCCCCGCTCCACACCATATGCAAAATCAATTCCAGGCAAATTAAAGACTTAGAAGGGCAACATGTTAAAACGTGTAAAAAGTGTTAACAATCTCAGGGAAGGAATAATTTCTGCAAAAACCAAATTACGACTAATTATAAATTAAAGGATGATAAATTCAACTACAGTAAAATTTACAACTTCAATTCATCAGAAATACTGTAGAGACAATAAAAAGGCAAGGCACACACTGGAAGAAGATATTTGCAACACACAAACTGACAAAATTGTTGTTATCGAGAATATATAAAGAACTTTTAGACTTAGTGAGAACAAGACAAAAACAAGCCGATAGCAAAGTGGCCAGAAGTCATGAATGACACTCCACAGAAGAGAAAGTGTGAATGACAAAAAATCATATGAAAGGCTACTTAAGATTTTATCATGGAAATGTAAAGTCAGTTCTTGGTGAGATCCCGATTCACCCACTAGTTTGGCAAAGACTGAAGTCAGGTGATGGCAAGTGTTAGTGAGGATATGGAATGACAGGGACTCTCATCCACCTCTGGCACTAGCATCTTAGAAAACAACTTGGCATTTTCTAATGAAGGGAAAGATGTACACATCTGGCAAACCAGCAAACCCACTCTTAGGTATGTGTCTAGAGAAACTCTTACGCAATGTACCAGGAGCTACGATTAAGAATGTTTGGGCTGGGTGAGGTGGCTCATGCCGGTAATCCCAACATTTCAGGAGGTCGAGGCAGGAGAATCTCTTGTGCTCAGGAGTTCAGGGCTACAGTGAGCTATGATTGTGCCACTGCAGTCCAGCCTGGGCAACAGAGCAAGACCCTGTCTCTAAGCATATAATAATAAGTAAATAAAGAATAATGTTTAAGGCTGGGCGCAGTGGCTCACATCTGTAATCCCAGTGCTTTGAGAAGCTGAGGTGAGTGGATCACTTGAGGTTGGGAGCTCGAGACCAGCTCGACCAACATGGAGAAAGTCCATCTCTACCAAAAATATAAAATTAGCTAGACATGGTGATGCATGCCTGTAATCCCAGCTACTTGGGAGGCTGAGGCAGAAGAATCACTTGAAGCTTGGAGGCAGAGGTTGCAGTGAGCTGAGATCGCACCATTGCACTCCACCTTGGGTAATAAGAGCGAAACTCCATCTCAAAATAATAATAATAATAATGTTTGTAGCAGCATTGCTCATTAGAGAAAAAACCTGTAAGCTATCCCAATGACCATCAATAGGTGAATAAATAAATAAATCACAGCATATTCATATGATGAAATACAATACAGTAATGAAAATACACTATAGCCACATATGTCAATATATATGTTGAATGGAAAAGCAATTCATAGAAGAGTTTACTTTATTAATTATCTGTTGCTGCATAACAACTTGCTCCAAAATGTAGCAGCTAATAACAATGGACACTTACTATCTCATGGTTGCTGTGGGTCAGGAATTCAGGTGCAGCTTAAGTGGGTACCTCTGGCTCAGGGGCTCTCATGAGATTGTTAGGCTGTCAGCCGAGGCTATGGTCTTACCTCAAGGCTTGGTTTACAGAACATCCGCTCCTAAGCTAGTCATGTGGTGGTTGGCAGGCTGCGTCCCTTGCCGTGTGGCGCTCCATGGGCTTGCCTCCCAACATGGCCAGTGGCTTCTCCCAGGGGGAGCCATTCAAAAGAGAACTAGTGAGGGATCACCCAAGACAGAAGCCACGATCTTACCATAACCTGACGTCAGAAGTGAAAGTCTATCACTTCTGCCATATTCTATGTGTTAGAAACCAGTTACTGGGTCCGGCTCACATTCGAAAGGATTGCAAAAGTGTGTGAAGACCTCAGGAGGAGGGGGAATATCAGGGTCATTTGAGAAGCTTCCTACCATGCTCTTGTGGTATGATTTCATCTTTATGAAGGTCAGAAATACGAAAAACGAAATTACATATTGCTTAGGTAATCATAGCTATGTGGAAGCACGATGAAGCAAAATGAGGAAATGATAAACATGACATTCAGGATAATGATCATCTTGGGGGATGCTGAGAATGGAAAGAACACACAAGGAGATTCCACAGGTTGGAGTTGGATGGTGAATTCTTGGTGCTTCTTGCATTTTCTTTCCTTCCTTCCTTCCTTCCTTCCTTCCTTCCTTCCTTCCTTCCTTCCTTCCTCTCTCTCTCTCTCTCTCTTTCTTTCTTTCTTTCTTTTTTGAGATGGAGTCTCGCTCTATCACCCAGGCTGCAGTGCAGTGGCACGATCTCGGCTCATTACAACCTCCGCCTCTCAGGTTCAAGTGATTCTCTTGCCTCAGCCTCCCAAGGCTCAGTTAATTTTTGTATTTTTAGTAAAGATGGGGTTTCACCATGTTGGCCAGGCTGGTCTCGAACTCCTGACCTCAGGTGATCCCCCCACCTCGGCCTCCTAAAGTGCTGGGATTACAGGTGTGAGCCTCTGCATCCAACCTTTTCTTTTTGTGTTTCTTGATGTCATTTAATGTTGTATGTAGTTCTGTTTTTTTCTCTTTTGTTTGGTTTCCTGTGGCTACGATCAAAGTTACAGGTGCATACACTGTAGAGTCCATCCTTCTGTGGTATTTTCTGTCTTCCACCAGCTCTTCCCATTGACCCTTCTCCAGAGGCAGCTACATTTACCTCCTTTTGCTAATTAATTTTAGTATTTACCGCCGTGTCTGTCAGTAATATGTGTGTATTGCTACCTTTGGATGCTTTGGTTTGTTTAGGTATTATCTGTTCCCTTCCCACTCTGGGAGATGAAAATTTAGCTCTCTTTCCTCTTCTCCAACTCTTCCTGTCCCTTCATCCTCCTTTATAATTACATCATCATTTTGGTTAAAGCAGTAATCAGTGTTTACATTACTCAGTCAACACTAATCTGACTCTATTCATAGTTGAGTCATGTAGTAAAATATGATAACTTTTCCTTTCCTGCAGAACTTTACATTTTTCCTGGAGTTGCAAATGATCATGTTTGTTTGATTGCTTAGTTTTCTACGGATTTGTCATTCAAGTGCAAACTCTGGCAGTTGTCTAAAGCTCTTTTCAGGATGTTCAGGCACATTAGGTTTTCTATCTAATTCATCTTGTTGGAAACGTCTCCCAGAGCCTCTTGACCTGCTCCAGCCTGGACAGGCCGTCCTCCATGCCTGGTGTGCACCTGTCCTCCAAGGGTCTCCCTGGACCATCACCCTGAGCTCATTGCCTCCGTCCCTTGCCTTCCTCTTTGGCTTACTTCTTTGTTTTTGGTGAAGCACACCTCCTGTGGCTTCCTGAGAGAGGGCGCAGGGCAGGCAGCCCAGTGGCAGCCTTGCTTACCTGAAAACGTCTTTATTCCACTCTCAGATTGAACTAATACTTTGGCCGATTCAGATTTCTGGTCTTCGGTTTGGAATTCCGATTTGGAAATCATTTTCCTCCAGAATTTTGAAGGCTTTATTCCATGGCCTTCTAGCTTCCAGTGTTGTGGTCAAAAAGTCTAAAACCATTGTAATTTCATTGTAATTTCTGGTTCTTCATATTTGATCTCTTTTATACCCTCCCCCCGAACCCCTAAACCTCTGTAGGATTGTCTCCTTCCCCTGGTGTTCTGAAATTTCACAATAATGTGGCTTGGTGTGCGTCTGTTTTCATCCACTGTGCTGGAGACAGTGAGTTTTTGATCTAGCAACTCATGCCCTCAAGTTCTGGGGATTTTGTTTCTTTGTTTGTTTGAGACGGAGTCTTGCTCTGTGACCCAGGCTGGAGTGCAGTGGCGCAGTCTAAGCTCACTGCAACCTCCACCTAGCGAATTCAAGTGATTCTCGTGCTTCAGCCTCCTGAGTAGCTGGGATTACAGTCGCGTGCCACCACACCTGGCTAGTTTTTGTATTTTTAGTAAAGATGGGATTTCACCATGTTGGTTAGGCTGGTCTCAAACCTCTGACCTCGTGATCCTCCTGCCTCAGCTTCCCAAAATGCTGGGATTACAGGTGTGAGCCACCACACCCAGCTTTTTAAAAAATAATTTTAAAAATAATTACTTCTCTCCTTCTTTCCCCCCAAGTTGTTTCTTTCTGTAACTTCTATTATTTGAATTGGGAGAATCATTCACTAATTTTTTCATATTTTATATCTCTCTCTCTTTTTAAGAGATGATGGGGGTCTTGCTCTGTTCCCAGGCTGGAGTGCAGGGGCACGATCATAGTTCACTGCAGCCTCAACCTCCAGGGCACAAGCAATCCTCCTGCCTCAGCCTCCGAGTAGCTGGGGAATACAGGCATATACCACCATCATCATATTTTCTTTTCATTTTCATTCTTTGTCTTTTTCTGCTTTTTGGGAAACTTCCTCGATTTATCTTGTAGCTCCCTAGGAAGACTTTTTTTGTATTGTATTCCATTCTTGTCTTGTGGGTCCAGTATCTTATTTTATCTCTCTTACGTTAATTATAGGATTTTTCTTTCAAGAGTTCTTCTCTGTGAGTGGTCTGTATTTGATCCGGAGTTCCTTCTTTTTGTTTAATTGACTGGTTTGATCTGTGTCTTTAATGTTAGGGGCTCCTTGCTGTCTGGGGATTCCTGGTTGCCTGTTTATTTTAAAAGTGGGGGACTAACAACTTTGAGCTGGAAGGGATTTGAGGGAGCAAAAGTAGACATATGTCCCTACCATCTTAGCCAAGTCATACAGCCTTTTGTTTCTCTCATTTATTTCATGTTAAAAAGTGGGAAAAAAAAATCCATAGTCCACACCCTGAAAAATAAATCAGCAACTGTAATAGCTACCCTTGAGCCCAAAGAAAATTATATCTTTCCCTCCTCAGCCCTCAAAGAAGAACATGGAACTATCCCCCCCCCCAATTTTCTATTGCAAAAAATAGCACGAGATTAGTACGTGAAATTTGTGACATGTGTAAACTGCTCTAAAATTGTGAATAGGTTTAGAAACCTTTTCTCCCTCCTCTCTACTCCCACAGTCCTGAATCACCAGCCCAGCCTTCTGGCTCATCACTTCCTGCTTGGTGAGTTGCATGCATGTCTTATCTCCATGACGATGCTCCAAGCCACCAGAGAGCAGGGTGCATGTCCAATTCATCTCAGCGTCTTCTGTAGCCCACATCACGGAAGGCTGACAAACAGCGAAGGGCATTCTCAAGACCTTCATGTCCTCTCCTTAGCACACACAGTTAGCCCCCACAGGAGTTTATGTGGTGAATGAAAAAAGAAACCCACAAGAACATAATTGAGATGTAATTCCATTCTGATCTCTAATCTCTTTACCTTTGCATCCTCCCACGTATGAATAGGATGGTCCATGATCCTGAGGGCAGTCAAACAGCCAGGGAGCACCAGTTTAATCCTCAGGGTTTGCAGGGAAAGCAAGGCTGTGGAGACCCAACTGCACAGCAAAACCAGTGATGTACGCAGAGGACAGGCTACAAATTAAATCCGAACTTCATGGTTCGGTGTTCAAGGCTCTCCTTTGCCGCTCCTTGGACATCTGCAAGGCTTCTAGCAGCTCTACCTCTCTGGGGCCTGACCTTTAGTCAGTCTTGCATGTAGAAGAATCATTTTCAGATACCAAGTGTCTCATGTCCTTTCTTTGTCCAAGAACTTACAGCTGATTTTTTTGTTTTGTTTTGTTTTTTGAGACAGAGTCTCACTCCGTCACCAGGCACCAGGCTGGCGTGCAGTGGCGTGATTTCGGCTTACTGCAACCTCCGCCTCCTGGGTTCAAGCAATTCTCCTGCCTCAGCCTCCCGAGTAGCTGGGACTACAGGCGTGCACCACCACACCCAGCTGATTTTTTGTATTTTTTAGTAGAGACGTGGTTTCACCATGTTGGTCTGGATGGTCTTGATCTCTTGACTTCGTGATCTGCCCACCTCAGCCTCCCAAAGTGCTGGGATTACAGGGCTGAGCCACTGTGCCCGGCCGCAGCTGATTTCTTTTGGATCTGTTTCAAATAGTTCTCCAGCCTAAACTTCAGGACATCCTCATGAATGCCTCACCACTCCACTGCACATGTAAATCCATGCCTCTGTATTTTTCCGTCTATTGTTTCTCAGACTGATAACACCCGCGCCCTCTCAGCAACAATAATTGCTGAGGTTTAGTGAGCACTTACTTTGGGCCAGGCACTGTGCTGGTATTGCTTGTGGGTTATTTTACTAAATCCTCTCATCAGCAGATGAGGAAATTGAGTGACAGAGAGGGTATGTCACTTGCCCACAGCCATGGAGCTACTTAACTTTGGAGCTGGAGCTCCAAGCCAGGCAAACCCAGCCCGGCCAGCCCAGGCTCCCTGGCTCAGCTCAACTCCTCACTGCTAAACTGCCTCAACCCAAGACTTATCTTTCAGGAAATATTTTTTGGAAGAACTGAGGACCCTGGCTGTGACTCTGCAACATCTATGTGTTGCCGGCTTGTGGCGTGGAGCTGCCTTTACGCCTTCCTCCTTCTGTGTCCCCTTTCTCAGTCACTTTGTCTTGCTGCTTTTGAGAAGCTGAAGTCTGATTTTTCACCACTGCCTCAGCACAGGGCCTGAGTGTCACGGTCTGCCGCCATTCCTCCAGCCAGAGAGCAGCCTGCTGGGAGGGGAGGGGTTGCATTGGCCTGAGGGCCTAGCAGGGCAGAGCGAGCAGGACAAGGAGACAGCTGCCTGTCCAAGGCCACAGCAGAACTGGGAGGGCACCCATGCCCCGGGTCACGGTCAGGGGTAGATGCAATCCTGGGAATCAGACTTGGGAGCCACTAGCCTGTGCTAGCCAGGAGGGCAAAGGCAGGCCCAGCCCGGGGACATGAGGCCCAGGCAGCCAGCCAGGGGTCCTCAGGGTAGTAACAGAGCACCCCTGAGGGGAAAGGGTAGATGGAGAGGGCAGGCAAGGCCATCTCATCAGCAGAACTTTGGGGAGGGGGTATCTTCTCTTCAGATGTCCCCAAAAGTACCAGGCACCCATGTCCTTGTGCAGATAGCTATAAAAAGGCTAATGCTGTGCCCCCCACCCCGCCCCTGGTACCCAGTTGCTGGCCAAGAACTCAAATGAGGCTGGAGAGCCCACCACTGCTGTGCTCACGGGGATCTGCTAGGGCTGGGCTCGGGTGGATGAGAAAGGCTATGGCCCGCGTCTCTGTCCCAGCTTTGCACACCTGTTTCTTGCCTGGTCACCCCACCTCTGTGTCCTGTCTCTTCAAATACCCTGCTCGCCACCCGCAGACCATTCTTCCTGGCAAGCTGTGTCATCTTGTCATTCCTGTGCTCAAGAACCCAGAATCTCTTCTAAGGCCTCTAAGACAAAATCCAAGCTTCTTATCCCAGAGTTCCAGCCCTACCTAAATCTGACCCCTGGTCTCTGAAGCCCCCTGGTCGCCTGCCACTGGAACCCAAGTGCTCTCCTCTCACTGAAACTTCCTCATTATTCCCAAGATACATGCCAGTAGCTCTTGCCTGTTTGATGTTGAGTGGAACAGTGAAAGGAGCATGGGCTATGCTTCCTGTGTGTCCTCGGGCAAGTCACCCAGTGTCTCTGTGACTCCTGCTGCTTACCTGGGAAATACTTAAAAGGCTGTTTTGAGAATTAGAATGTTTGCTTACAAAGTGCCAGGCACACAGTAGGTGCTCAATACACGCACAGTACCCACCATGCCATGCTCTGGGTGCCCCTGACCTGACGGCCTGCCTCGTTTCTGACTGGCTGAGTTCCTGCCTCCTACCAGGCCCCTCTCTAGATGCACCTTCACATGCAGCCTGCCCCGCGTGCCTCACTGAGCGTGGCAAGGGAAGGAAAAGCAGCATTTGCCTATCCCTCGCTGGGCACAGACCCTGTGGGGGCGTGGAGATCCCTGATGGTGGTGGCGAATCCTCCCAGGGGGCCTCCTTGTGCTAGGCCTGCCCCGGCCCGTTGTGTGCACTAACTCACAGAAGTCCTGATGGAAACTCATGTCCATAGATGAAGGTTCCTAAATGGCTTTCTGCTCTGTCCAGCCTAGTTGATGTGGTCTCCCGGGCCCTTTGGTCTTAGCTTCCCCATCCAGCGGCCTCCAAGTGGCTAAGAGGAGATTTTATCTAGAAGTGAAACCCTGCAGTCTAAAATGCAGAGTCTCCTGTGTGTTGTTCAGGCCAATCCCGTTAGAGAAGGGTTTGAAAGAGAACCACCTTCACCAGCCCTGCCACCCAGCCTGCAGCCGGCTCCCTTGCTGCACTTCATATCAAGCCTTGGGATTTCATTAGGGTTCTCTGCCCAGAGCACCCATTCCTCTGGGCCTGCCTGGAAAATGCAAGCCTTGCTCCTCTGTGGCACCTCTGTGGTCCCACCGTCTCCAATGGACGCTCATATGTGTGGGTCAAGGTCATTGCCCTCTGCCTCCATCCCCAGGGCACCTTGTCCGGCCCCTGATTGCACCCTCTGCAGATGTCTGCCTCCTCGGCAAACCCCTCCCCTGGGCTGAGTCCCTGAGGGCAGGGGCTGTGTGGTGTTCATGTCTGTATTTCAGTACTTGGCACAGAGCCTGGCACGCAGCAGGCCCTGGTGTTAGGGATGAAGGGAGGGAGGAAGGGGACGGGGTGGAATAGGCATCGGGGCAGAGGGAACGGTGGTCATGTTTCTGGTTGGTTCCTCCCAAGGTGGGGCAGTCACAGGCCCCTGCCTGACTCAGAAAGGGAGGCCTCTGTGGACACCCTGGAGTTCCCCTCCCCGAGAGCCCCAGCCACGCAGCTCCCTCCAGACCCCCGGGAGATGCCAGTCTTTGAGACGCATCAACTTTCTTAAAGAAAATCGCTGAATATGCTCGGTAATTTTTTTTGACATTTTCCCTGTTCAGGAGCTTGTGATTTCAGATTAATCACATCCACATACATTTAGACTGTCGGCTTGGAAGGGAAAATTGGAATTTTATTACTGCATGATTTCATCCAAAGCTATCTTACCAACACTAAAAGGTTGTCTACAATGAGGTGCAAATCACGACAAAACATTTTGCCTCTGGGACCAAGCTCACGGCAGGAGGCCAAGGGGACCGGCGGGGTGGTGGGTGGGGTCTGCAGGGGGGCCTGGTGGGCACAGTCGAAGCCCCTTCAGTGGCCTAAAGAGACCTGTGCGAGCCACCCTCACTGCTGCTTCTTCCTCAGCAAAATATCTCATTTCCGTCCTCTCTCTAGGTCTCCCACGGCCATTCCGGGAATGGCTGTTCATGACTAACTCCTGTCTTCCCCTTGGCAGGTACCATGACCAGCAGGATGTAACTAGTAACTTTCTGGGCGCCATGTGGCTCATCTCCATCACATTCCTTTCCATTGGTTATGGAGACATGGTGCCCCACACATACTGTGGGAAAGGTGTCTGTCTCCTCACTGGCATCATGGTGAGTACTCTCCTCTGCCCATCCCCCTACCCCCAAAATGTGGCGAAGAGCAGAACGCCTTCTTGCAAGCACAGGGGGGCCTTCCCAGCCACAGCGTGGGGGGCAGCTGTTAGTTAACAGACCTGCATGCGTGTCCCCGACACATTAAAAGGCAGGTGGGAAATCCGCAATGGTTTCTCACTTTTCAGTTGACTTTTCTAAGGTAAGAATGGGTTCCTGGCAGCTAATGGTCTGTTCACAGCTCCCTCAAAATGGGCTGGGTGACGCTGGTCCTGGTCCGGTGCTCTGCTGCCCGCCCCACTGCTGCGCAGCCGCCCAGGTTGCTCACCTCCAGTGAGTATTGGGGCTTGCAGTTTATGGTCCTCCCTTCTGTTCGCTCGGCCCCACTGACCTTGGTACCATTTCTGATCATGTTTAGCTGGAACTCACAGAAGCCCGGTCTGGGGAAAGAGCAGCTAGTCGGCCTTCAGGACCTGTGTCCTGGACAGGGCTGTCCACACGGCCCTGGGCCTGCTCCTGCCTTTTCAGTCTTCTGCTTCCGCCTCAGCCTTTGGAGGGGCTGGGTTCTGAGTGCCAGGTGCTTTGCGGTGCTGGCATGTGGTGAGGCTGTGATCCTGTGATCCCATCCCCAGGTGCCCAGCGGGTGTGCCGTGCCCTTTCCAGGTGTATCTCTCCTGCCCAGTGCCCTGCTACCCACACTCAACACACACTCGCAGAGGAGGCACACATTCCCGCCTGTCACATGGCCATTGCGGTGTGGCGTATGGGAGGGACGTGGGGTCTGAGTTTCTGCTCGCTGTGGACCCTGGGCGAGGCACTCTGCCTGTCGGACCTGAGCATCCTCCAGGGTGAAGTGGAGATGGATGGCCCGCCCCGCCCTCCCCACAGGTTTGTGCAAGGACCAAATGCAATGATTTATGTGAAAGTGATTTGAAAACCAAAAGTAGCCACACAAAGGTCAGTGTGGGTGGCGTGCTCAGTGTCCTTCGGTTGCAAGTTGGTGAAGTGTTCCCTTGGCCTTGTCGCACTTGGGGTCCAGGACAGGCAGCTGCTGCTCTTTGGCCTTCGTCCTGGAATCCTAGAGCAGTGTCACAGCAGGGCTGGATACTCTTTTCAGAGGAGGAGACTGAGGCTGAGAGAGGAAAGCACAGCTAAGCCTGGCGATGGTGGGAGGTGGGCCGGCCGTCTGTGCGGTGGCTCTGCATCTCTGTGGCTGGAGACTGCAGCTCTCCCCAGGACACACCCCTCCGCAGCCCCTCACATCTTTGTGAAAACCCTTCCTTGCAGTGATCCCTTAGATTCCACTTGTCACCCCCATTGCTCCCAGGAGGGATGAAGACCCTCTTTCTGGAAGGGCAGTGACCCCTTTCTGCAGTGGAAAGGGAGGGCCCAGCTCTTCCTGCAGGGTCTGTGTGAATGCCTCACTGGCACTGGGGGCTGCCCCCCACTCCTCTCTGGCTCATTGGCTTCCTGGGGCTGATCGGGTGGACCAGACGGTCAGACTCAGCTGATGGGAGCAGAGCAGGCCCTGGGGCCAGTGGCCTACTGAGCAGCAGGCGCCAGGCCCTCTCCTCCTTTCTGACTCCAGTCCAGGGCAGGTTCCTATTAGCAGGCAGGTCCCAAGACGGCAGCTAATGACAGAAAGCTTAGCGCTGGGGCGGTGATAAATCATGGGTAAGTGCAAGGCTTTAGAACAAACACCTCCCATCGGTTAGTAGGAGTCTGTCTGGCACAGCACCAACTGTCACGAGGAAACCAGGGAAAGACGCTTCTTACCAGAGAGAAATGAAATGCCACCAAAGGCCAAGGCCTTCCTTCTTAGAGCCACTCCTGGGGCGTGGGCTCTGTGCCTCAGAACCAGCTCTCAGCCAGGGCCGGCACAGAGCCGGGTGGCCAATAGGTGGCTGGGGCCTACGGGGAGCCTCTGTTATTTTAAAATACCAGCCTTTCTCCCTCTCAGCACGTAGCGGTGCCCCATCCAAGAAGTGGCCCCCTAAGGACCCCTGGATCCTGGACTCCGCATCTCCTGGCCCTACTCTGGCACAGCTGAGCAGAACATGCGAGACCCCTGCCCCACCTACCGCTGCCTCTCTTTAGGGGTCTGGGGGGCTGCTTGTCTTTCTGCACCCCCTTTGGCTGCCTGGATCTACAGCGCTCCCCCGAAGGGCGTGTTCTGTTCCCTATGGATTGAGGTGTGATCAAAGTGAAAAGAACAAACGGACGAGAAGGAGCCGGCCCCCACCTTCACCTTCCATATGAAAAATACAGCCCAGGCCTTTTATCTCCCCTTTTGTGCAAAACCCTGCGCATAAATATGTACCTTTCTATAGATGGGAATGGGCAGGTTTCCGCTGTTCGTTGTCAGTGTTTCTCACCCAAATTAAAGTCAGTCGCCTCACTCTGGGGTCAGCCACATTGAGGAACCCCGGTGGCGTTTTCCTAGCAAATGTGATTTTTCTAGCTGAGTCACTCCTAGCCAGGGAGGATCCTTTCCCCTCCTCCTCCCAACCTCCAACACTATGTATAGCTCCCAATTATTATTGCAAGCGCCTTTACTAAAGGTAGGGCTTCCTGTTTGGTTACCATGGACACCACGAAGGCCAAGGCAAGGCCCGCTTGGGAAGGAAAAGGAAGGATCTGTGTGTGTGCATGGCCTGTAAATAGTCTTAATCATTGTTTTCTCTTGGCAAATCCCAGTAACAATGTAATTATCCACCATTAAGCAGGGTGTATAACTGTCTGAACGACTTGCCATGGCTGGCACAGACCTGGTGTGTTTGAGAGGTTTCACCCCCAAAAGCGGCTCCTTCAAAGTCCAGCATCTTTCTTTCCATAAGGATTTTTTTCATGATCGCAGTGACAACACAGTAGAGAGAAAGCTGTCAATATTTAGTATCCAGAACTGGAAATGACAGTGTAACTTAAAAGATGTGCAGTGCTGACCTGCGGGTTCTGCGGCCGTCTGGGAGCCCCTGGAGCCCCCAAGTCCGCTTGGCATGACTTGGTTTCAATCTGGCCTCTTTCTAAAGCTAGACTCGCTCTGTGGACCCTTGGTGAGTTATGGCCAAACAGGCAAAAGCTTCCGGATGTCTGCTGGGACACTGAGCTTTTCCCCAATGACCTCATGACAGAGGCCTCTGAATGGCAAAGGGAAAGTGATGGTGAAGTGAAAGGTGGCACAAATTGAGTCATTTTGGGAGGAGGCAGAAAGAGGGCTCAGCAAGACATCTGCTTAATGTCAGTTTTAGAAGATGAGCCTCTCCCGAAACACCTTACTTTCCAACCAATTGATGTTATTTTCGTTGTTGCAGAAACAGAATCCAACTGTAAATCCTCCAGGCTTCCCTCCTCCATTTGTCACTTTCGTTTGTGTTTTATTTTATTTTATGCTTCTTTAGTTAAGAACACCTCATACTTTTCCCCTTGGGATGCTTGTTTTTCCAGCTTCTAAGGTTTTCCAGCTGGAAAATGTTTCTTGAAAACAAGAGGTAGGAGGACTGGTGTGGAGGAGTCTCGGTCCAGATTTGGGTCCGAATCTCTAGAGCTGGGCGTGTTCACCCCGTCCCAGCCGCCCTCCCTCTGTGCACCTCCTGGTCTCTGCTCGCCCACCTGCCTTGGGAGGTTCCGCCTCATCAGAAGTGGACCCCATCCCCTCCCCTTGCCCCACGGAACTGGAAGTTGGATAGAGCAGATCCAAGGACTCCAGCTGGTGTGCCCTGTGGTTCAGGACTTGGCATATCTGAAAGCAAAAGGCTGAGTCATGGACCTTCCCCCCAGTCTGACCCCGGGGAAGTCATAGCAGCAGCTGCTGACCGTTCCCATGCTGCTCCCTCCCTCCTCACACTCCCTCTCTGCCCACCAGACATTTCTAAGATTCCACCATTAGCCTGGCCCTGGGCGATTTTTCTCTTAAAACTAACCTGCATCACTGCCAGCTGACACAGCACTGCCAGGCTGCCCCCGTGGCCTGCCAGACTATTAACTCACCTCAGTGAAAGGACCCAGCATCCCAAAGGGGACCCAGGGGACAGCCGATCCTTATACCACTTGAAGATGGACACAGCAAGGCGGAGTTCCATGGCACTTCCTTCATGTCCTCTAAAGAGCCAAAATGGACCCTTAACTTCTGGCTCAAGCCTTAGGCTCCTCATTCTTCCTTCCTCTCTCAATCCCAGCAGCCCGTCATTTTTTCTTATTCCTCAACTTCCTCCTTGTCTCTTTCCCTTCCCACCCTTGCTGTTTGGGGTGCAACACACTTTATTCCCCATCTCTTTCTCTGCCCAGCTTGACCTGTCCCTGCACCCACCTCCCT
>NW_016107806.1:1776075-1841243 GCF_001604975.1 Cebus imitator | reverse complement strand
CCTTTCCCCTCCCCTCACCTCCCTTCCTCTCCTCTTCCTTTGTCTTCTCTCCCCTCTTCCTTTTCCCTCCCTGCACCCTGCACGGTCCGCAGAGGCTCAGCAATCTAGGCTTCAGTATACTTCCACCACTTTCTGAAGGCTGCTGATGTCTGACCCCATCTTGATGAGGTCACCTCTTAATGGAAAAGACCAGGTTAGGTGTCATTACTGGTGACTTCCCTAATTACATCCAGTTAATGGAAAAATGAAGTTGAGAGCATCCATTTAAGTTGGAATTAAGGGTTAAGAATGCAGCATCCTCTAGTGAGATACTCACAAGGGAGTCATGACATCTTTATGTTGAAAGAAACTGGGAAGTGTCATCCAGTCCACTGTCCTGCCTCCAGAGAGAAATTTATCTTCATCACAGAGATAGATGGTTCCCTAGACAAAACACTTTAGCTTCTAATTAAAAGCACCCCCTTCATTCAACCAGCCACACTGTGGGCCATGGCAAGAGCTGTGGAACACCCCATCTAGACCCTGGAAATTTGGGATGGTGGATGATTGATTGTTGTGACTGAACTCCCAAAGTAGCATGGTGCAGGGAAGCTCCCTCTTCAGGCCTCTTGGACCCCAGCTTTCAGGGATGACTTAAGTCGAGTTTTGCCTGGACCTAGGGAGAGGAAGGAGAATCGAGCCTGGGGAGAACCCGCTCCATCTGACGTTCCATTCTTAACGCTATGATATAGCCCTCTTTTTGGGCTTTCAGCCCAAAGTACTTTTGGAACTCCATATAAAGGAGAGGGATGACACTCCGTCCGGTTGAGGGGAAGGCAGCACACATCTTCCCTCTAGGATGGCTGCTTTTAAGCTATTTTTTGCTTTTGGGGGCCTGGCTAAACTGATTACAGCTGCAGACCAGGCTGTCCAACTGCCCAGGTCCTTTGAAAATTGGGCACAGAGTCTCCTGTAAGTCACAGAAGCTGAAAAAACACAGCCGTCCTCGAACAAAAGAGGAAAATGAGGTCAGAAAAGGAAAGTTCACACAGACTTGGTTCTTTTCACTTTGTTGTCCTGGAAATGGGAGGCCAACCAATGTGCTGAGAAACACGAGATTGTTTTAATGGGGACCCTTGTGGGAAACTGGGAGAAAGCATTGTGAACTTCAACCACATCGAAACTTCACACAGGCTAGCCTTTGTCAGCCTGCGGGATAAAGAGAGAAAGGGATTCTAAAAGAGAGAGTAGGGAATGGATCCACCCATGTGCATTCCTTCCAAGTCGGTTATAGACTACAGTACCTTCGAGAAACAGTCTTGTCTGCTTCTCACACATTCTGTAAGACCTGATGAGCCAAAAATGTTATTGACGGATGCCTTCCATTCTGGGACCTCAACCGCTAGACTGGGTTCTGTGGCAACTAGAATTGTCATTTGGCATCTGGGATTCAGTAGTTGGCTTTTTTTTTTTTTTTTTTTTTTTTTTTGGGGTTTTGTTTTTTTTTTTTTTTTTTTTTTTTTTTTTTTTTTTTTGAGATGGAGTCTAGCTCTGTCACCTACGCTGGAGTACAGTGGCGCAATCTCTGCCCACTGCAACCTTTGCCTCCTGGGTTCAAGTGATTCTCCTGCCTCAGCCTCCCAAGTAGCTGGGATTACAAGCACCTGCCGCCATGCCCAGCTAATTTTTGTATTCTTAGTAGAGACGGGGTTTCACTGTGTTGGCCAGGCTGGTTTCAAACTCCTGACTTCGTGATCCGCCCACCTGGGCCTCCCAAAGTGCTGGGATTACAGGCGTGAGGCACCGCGCCCGGCCCTGTTGTTGGCTTTAATAAGTTCATCATCTCTTTCCATGAGTGGTGGTCAGGGCAGCGCAGGGCACAGCGTGCAGGCAGAGGGTGATGATCTTTGACAAGAGTCCACTTGCAGGACGGGCTGACCCCCGCTGCCTGCAGAAGAGCCAGGGGGAGGAGTGAGTCTCTGACTTCCCCCTGTGCTCACCAGCCAGCCCAGAAGCACAGCAAAGATGATGTAAAAATGCATCAGGAGAATGTTGGAATGTGCAGGGAATTCCCTGCTTATTTCCCAGTCAGTCAAGCATGCACCCAGAGGATTTGGAGAGGGAAAGCGAGTCCCATCATTCTTGGGGCTCAGCAGAGTGTGCTTCCTTGCCCACCCTTCCCCAGGATCCCCTGCCATGGACCTACCGAGCAGACTAGGATCCCTGTTCTGGAAAATCCCAAGGGTCTGCTGTGGCCTCACTTAACATCCTGGTTTTGATCCAGAGGGAGTGGTGTTGTCTTTAAAATCTCTGCATGACGGCAAATTCATGAGCCTCCCGGTGAAGGCATGAAGGAACCGACTCCTTGTGCTGAGTCATAGCCGAAACCTTCAGGTGAAAAGGCCCAACTGTAGAGCAAGCACAGTCACTGAGTGCACGTGTTCGTGCCAACCTGGGTGCCCTCTGTGAAACAAGCTGGGGAAAGGTATTGCCTCTTCATTAGGTTATTTTCAGGAACACTCTCAGCCACTGGCGGGTGGCGGCCCAGCTGATGCCCTGCGTTCTCTCCTTCCGCGCCGCTGGGCCAGCGCTGGCAGTGGGATGGAGACCTGCGTGAGGGAGAGGGGGCCTGCATGCGTGCTGGCCCCTCTGTCTTTTGCTGCACACCTTGGCAGGGGACCAAGTGATTATCTGTTGGTTAAACTCCTCAAAGCCTGAGTGCCACCCAGCGTCCTTCTCCATTGAGAACTGGCTAGCTCAGTCCCCCAGAGGTCAGCTGCAGAGCACAAGCCAAGAGGCACTGCAGGCCCCTTTATGGGTTGGGACATCAGAGTCCTGACAGGTTTCGACAGATTTTGTGGCTTGGTTGTGACCGGCCAGAGAACTCAAGTTTCCGCTCCTCTCCCAGGAAACTACCCCCATGGGCGCCAGGTGTGTTGAGTCTGTCGTCTTGCCTCTTAATGATATGTTCTTTCCCTTCTGGTCCTCTTGGTGTCCCCCCACAGGGTGCAGGCTGCACTGCCCTTGTGGTGGCCGTGGTGGCCCGAAAGCTGGAACTCACCAAAGCAGAGAAGCACGTTCACAACTTCATGATGGACACCCAGCTCACCAAGCGGGTAAGATGCCACACAGCCATGTCTTATGGGGGACTTAAGGCCACCATGGAAGCCAATCAGAAAGCAAATGGTCATGTAGCATGGGTTTTCACCAGGCTTTTAAAGGGTATGTTTGAGGGAGCCCCAGACATAGACAAACGGCCTCCGCAAAATGGAAATGGCATCTCCACACACCGGTTCCTGTCTTCTGTTCAATCACTGTGCATGGGTCAGACAGCCACATGATTCTCCTGATAGTTTAATTAGTAGCCTACAATGGTATAACGTGCCCTTTTGCCTGATGATACCAAATAAATCACCCAGTATGAAGCAGTATTTTTTGTTTATGCTCAAATATTTTCAGGATTCTCATTAGGAAGGGCAAAACTATATTGAAAATGTACTAAAAAAGTCTAATCCCTTAAAAAAATCACTTAAAGAATCATTCTAGGCCGGCACGGTGGCTCACGCCTGTAATCCCAACACTTTGGGAGGCTGAGGCGGGCTAATAATGAGGTCAAGAGATCAAGACCATCCTGGCCAACATGATGAAACCCTATCTCTACTAAAAATACAAAACTTAGCCTGGTGTGGTGGTGTGCGCCTATAGTCCCAGCTACTTGGGAGGCTGAGGCAGGAGAATCACCTGAACCTGGGAAGTGGAGGTTGCAGTGAGCTGAGATCACGCCGCTGCACTCCATCCCGGTAACAGAGCGAGACTCCATCTCAAAAAAAAAAAAAAAAAAAAAAAGAATAATTCTAGTAGAGCCCACATTCCTAAATAAAATTGTTCATCAAAACATTATCATCCAATTTTTCCCTTTTGGGTTTTCCCGGTAACGTTTCTCACTTGAACCATTATGAAAGTGGCTAAGGAAGATGAAGAACTGAAAATATGCAGGAATGGGTAGACCATTTAGCTGCTGAACGCTGGACACCCCACTGACTTGTCAGAGACGAAAAGGCCCATTTAGAAGAGACAGATAGAAGCCTTCCAGAATAACAGCAGGCCAAATGGGCAAGGCAGGAGCTGTTTATTCAAGGACAGCTTTTATGGAAAATCTTTAGAACTACAGCCTGAAGGAAGGTCAGTAAGATGATTTCTTGCAAGACTGTCCTCTTTCTGAGACAAGACAGAACGAAAGTCCTGTGCCCCTGTCTCCGCCTCCTTGGTCTTTTTCATTTAGGACTGAAGTAGGTTAAGGGACCCATGAGCAACCAAATGTTGATTGGGGGTTTTGAAAGCTAGAGAAGATATTCGGTGATTAGTGTTGCACAGCAGCAAAAATGTGTTAGAGACAAAGGCAGGAAGGGAGAACAAAGAGAGAGAGAATGACAGAGGGAGCTGCGAGGGAGCTCTCGGGGAAGGCCGTGGGAGAGTGTGCAGTCACCACGGCCTCTCCAGTTTCTCAGCAGAATTATTTATGGTGTTTGATTGTCTGGTCTTTGATTACATTTATTGGATTCTTTAAAGAGCCTTCACAGATGTTAAAAGGAACTGGGACAGGAAAATATTCTTATGTCGTTGACATTCAAGTGTTGGTACATCACGGCCCTGAGCGATCCGCTGCACCAAAAAAAGCCATGATTTGTCACATCACGATGGCAGTGATTGAAGGCTGTTACCAGAGTCAGGCCTGCCGGGAACCCTGCCACTTGGCCACTCTCTTTCGGCCCCCTCTAATAACAGGTGCAGAAGTCATGCTCAGTATTGAGGAAATGACTCAAGTTATTGAAACACCTCAATGCAAATCCACTAGCATCTAATTTCCTGAAGCAATTTTCACTGAATTGCAACTACATGCCGGAGTGAGGGAAGGGACATGTCTTGCCTCCAAAACCCTCTCATAAGCTGTTTACCAAGAGTAGGGACATTAGCAGTCTCTGTTTATTCTATTTTCTTTTTTAAGCCAAGTATATTCTTTGTATTTCGTGTTATTCCTTTGTTCTCTCCATTTTTCACCAAGTAAATCAGACGTTAGAGGAAAATAAAGCTGAGGAAAGCCAGCTCCTTTGTATGCCAGGAAAATAAACAATTTTTTCTGCAATGTAATTGTAGAAGATGAGATTGTGGTTGCTAATTTTAATCTTTCAAAGATGATTCCCTAACATCCTCCTCAATTCCACTTACTTCTTGAAAAGTAGGACTGAAAATCAAATCAACAAATATTTATGGCTCATCCATGAATGTAAGGTAGCTTTTTAATCGAATAACATCTCACTTTTCTGAGAACACTTCAATCTGTTGAAATGTCCTGTTAATATCCAATATCTTTTCTCAAGGAAACAAATAACACAGAAGAGATGGTTCTTACAGAGAGAAAGTTTTCAAAGCAGGCACTAGAGCTTCTGAAGGTTCTTTTACATAACCTTAGTTGAAATGAAACTGGATGCGTGGGTCCTTGGTCCACTCTGGTTTGAGCTGACTCTGACCTGCTCACAAGAGAAGCCCACCTTTCTTCCTCTGGGGATGGCTGGCCTGCCCTCTGTCCAAATGGCCCATTGCATCCAACTGGAGTGGCTCATTGGTCAAGATGCTAAACTTAGTCTGTTCATAACATCTTAGTGAACTTTCAGAGAAAGATCCGATGTGGAAGGAGTTGACGGTGGCATAATTGCAACCCTTTGGAGTGGACAGTCAGTGTATTTGACAGATGAAAGCAGTCTCTTACCAGTATCTGCTACCTTGATGTTCAAACGCCTAAGCAAAATGAAGAACGGAATTGTAGCTATTACTCATAAATCATACCCAAATAGTTCTAGTGTTTATTCATCTTGCTGTAAAGGCTGCAGTCTAGCCTTTGCCAAGAGAGCCAGCACTATTTTTATTTATTTACTTGTGGGGAGGGAAGAGGGTCTGATAGCACCGGGTAAGAACTCGGTTTCTGGTTTTCCTGAATCCCATGCCTATCTTCTTTCCTTGTATAACTTATCAACCCTGGTGGCAACGTCATTTCTGTATTTAATTTGATCAGGTCTTCCCACACTGACTTCGCAGTGTCACTGCCATTGTTATTCCATAATTATAACTTATTGCTAACCCCTGGGCTACTAGCTAATATATAAGTACATGACACACAGAGGGACTGGAAGAAGATACTAGAGCCCCATCCTTTCTGCCACTCAGCGCTTCCATGTCCCCATCCTTCTGCTTTATGTAACTAAACATCCATCACAGAGGTCACTCCCTGGGTGCCACACACTCTACTCTGGGGGCACCAAGATGGGTAAAAGGTGGTCCTTACCCCCATCCTTAACCTCTGATGGCCGACGGCCCTCAGGGAGCACTGCTGCTGCTGCTGCTGCTGCTTCCTCCTCCTCTTCTTCCTCTTCCTCTTCTTCTTCTTCTTCTTCCTCTTCTTCCTCTTTCATTCTTCTTCTTCATTATTTCTTCTCCTTCTTCGACAGAGTCTCACTCTGTCACCCAGGCTGGAGTGCAGTGGCGCGATCTTGGCTCACTGCAACCTCTGCCTCCCAGGTTCAAGCAATTCTCCTGCCTCAGCCTCCCAAGTAGCTGGGACTACAGGTGCACGCCACCACACCCAACTAATTTTTTATATTTTTAGTAGAGACGGGGTTTCACCATATTGGCCAGGCTTGTCTTGAACTCCTGACCTTGTGATCCAGCCGCCTTGACCTCCCAAAGTGCTGGGATTGCAGGGTGAGCCACCATGCCCCACCCAGAGAGCACTCTTTCTTATCAAAGGCAGAGTGGGCTGCCATGGACACACTTGGCTTGGGAGGCACCGTGGACCGGAGATATTTTGTTTGCGGTACCTACTCTCCACATCAAGCCATAGTGAGCAGAACCTTCAGACAGCACCGTGGGTGTGTGCTGAGGATCATCTCCTTCTGGCTGCAAGAGTTTCTTGCCCCAAGTAGCTCATCCAAGTACACTTCAATGAGGAAGATCAAAACTAAACCCACAACTTCCCTAAATGAGTTCCTTCTAACTTCCCTGGTATGCTCGTGACATCGTGTTCTTCCAGACTCCACGCCTAAAGATTTAGCTCCATTTCTGACTCCTCTGGGCCCTGGACCCCACAGGGGTCTGAGCACTTTCAGAGCCTGATTTAACCGTGCTGTGGCTGTTCACACTTGCCTGCCTCTCCAGGGCCTCTGCCCTGCCACACTTGAAGCCACCATCTTCTCTGGGCCTGCGTCTTCTCATCTGGGTTTGTGTGGCTCATCCATAAGCATCCTTCCAGCTGAAATACACACTGTTCTATGACTGCGCCCAGTCTGTCTCGGACAGACCTTCGTGCTTGACGTCGTTTCTGTTACATGACAGTCTTGCACCATCACAGCAGCCTGCCACCTGCTCTCCTCGCGTGGGCCTCTGCTTTCCTATGGTCCTCCTCAGACTCTCAGGCTTAGCTTTGAACATATTTCTTCCTGCTCAAAAACCTTTAAGTAGTTCCCCACCTACTATCTCCTGAACGACACTAAAGAAAACTTTTCTTTAATTATGTGCATATGCCAAAATTCGATCATAACCTTGCTAGAAAAAATTTTCTTCAGCTGGCTAATTCAAAGATGACTCTTAGTAGAAGTATTTCATAGGAAAACGATGGTGGTCACTGCGGTACCAGATACCGAGGGTCTGGCTAAAGGACGGCGAACGGACAGCTGGTTGGGCTCCAGAGTGGGTTTCCAGAATGAGTCTTTATCACTTTAAAATTGATCGATAATCAATAGGGCAGTTACGAGGAATGCTAATCCTCCCCGGAAGAGTATTATCAATTACATCACACACAAAGTTCCGTCCCAGACAGACTGGGTGCAGGTTTTCTTCAGCAACAGTCACAGAGACATTGTGCGTTTATGCTGGAAGGGCCCTTCGGGATGAGCCACTCCGACCCAGATGAGAAGACGCAGGCCCAGAAAGGGGCAGGGTGGGCCCCCGGCCGACGCAGGATCCAGTTTGCTCTCAGACCATCAGTCAGGCAGCTCTAGGGTGGTTAGTTCCTTAGATCCCAGCAAGGGATTAGGGCCCTGGGCCTGCTGAAGAGAAAAGCCAGCTAAGTCCTCCCTGACAGTATCACATAAACAGCATTATAGAATTATCCACCACCCATGACCATATTGCTACAGGGAGGACTTCAAGCTCCAACTCTGAACCACAGAAATACATCTCTCTCTCCACCCAATTTCCTGCCAGCCAGAAGACTGGAGCTGCCAGTTCTAAGGGGTCAGTGAGAGCCCCCGGGTGAGGCAGGCAGAGAAGCCTGCAAAGGCAGCGTGGAATAGAACAGGGGAAGGAAAAAAAGCAGGCACAAGCGGGGTGATGAAAGAGAGGGTAGCCGGCGAAGCCAGAGCAAGTCTGCGGGGCGGCGATGAGGGGAGAGTGGGGTTGGCAAACGGGAAAGAGGAACCGGCCCCTTCTCTAGTCCTGTGTGTAATGGACACCTTCAGTCAGGGTCTGTGAAGACCGGGCCGGCTTGCAGATTCTCCGATAGAGATCTGATCATCACCCAGCCTAGATTCAACCCAGGTAACTCCTTGAAGTTGCAGTCATGCACCGCATAGCGTTTCAGTCAATGATAGAGCACACACACCCAGGTGGCGTCCAAAGGCTACAGAGGAGCTGAAAAATGCCTATCCCCTAGTGATTTGTTACAGTTGCCTGCAGTGCAAGAACATGCATGCAGGCTGTAGCCTAGGAGCAGCAGACATGCCATACAGCCTAGGTGTGTAGTAGGCTGTACCAACTGGGTTTGTTTAAGTACACTCTGCGATGTTCACACAGTGAAGAAATTGTCCAAGATGCATGTATTTAAATCACACCCACCGGCCGGGCCTCCCTTCCCCCGTCTCCAACCTCCAAGTAGAATACTTCCCTGGCAAGGATTCCTGGCAACATAATGGGCATACTAGTGATTTCTTCCCTGGGGGGTGGGCTCTGCCAATGGGACTCCTGGAATTTCCCAGGTCTCCTGTGGCTGCTGGAGGCTTAGGGTGCCCAAGAAGGGTGTTCCTTTCATTCCCCTTGTACTTCTGCCCCAAGCATCCTTGCTGCAACTGACAGCCTCTCTGTAATACCAAGTAGCAGGTTACCTGGGCAGAGAGGTGGGCAGAGCAAGTCACTGGCATGGGATGCTATGGCCAAGTGCCAAGGAAGAGACGTGTGTTATGTTTTATACTTTCTTGTGGGTTGGGGAAATTAGAGGGAAGGAAGCTGACGTTTATTGGACAGGGAGACTAACAAAGGCACCATGTATTGAGGATATGGCCAGGCTCTGTGTTAATGTTTTCAAGTATACTCTCATTTAATCAACAGAGTAATCCCATTTCACAGATGCAGGTCGCACTTGCATCATTCTGCAGCCCTGGACCCTGCTTTGTGGTGGTGGTTCTTTAAGCACTTATTACCTGATGCTCTAATACAAACTGCATACGGTCTCCTCCACAAGATTGCAAGTTCCATCAGGGCAGGAATGTTACTGATTGGTTCGCTGTGGTATTCTCACTTGCTAGAACAGCGTCTGGCCCGCTGTAGGTGCTCATTAGCTGTTCCTGAAATGTGTGAATAAGGAGAGACTCAGAAGTTCAGCAGTGGGTCCAATGTGGAGCTCGTGATCCTATTTGTCAAGTTTTTCTGAGGCCTAATGAAACAATGCAGACATATGGCTTAGCACAGAGCCTGGCACATAGTAAGCACTCAGTAAATGTTACCTGTCACTGTAATTTGCAAGGTCTTCATTGGACCGCTTTCTTGCCTACGCCCATTCATCTCAGAGCCCTTCCTAAAGCGGGTCGTAGAGCCCATTCTCTGGCTCCAGTCAGAGTGAAAGCAATTTTTTGGTAGAGAGTTTCTGGGCTTGCAGAAAACAATCAGCCCATTTGTTTGTGGGTTTTGGAGGCAGGACAGCTGGACTTCCATTCACGAAGGGTCCTCTTCTCACCGTCCCCAAAGCCATCCAATTGTGGCCAACCTTGAGCCACTCTTCCCAGCTTACTGCTTCCGTCTCAAGCCCTGCCCCATTCCACTGCTGTACCCTGAGAGTGCCTTTTGGCCCTGGTGCCTCTGCCCACCAGGAGAGGTCAGGAGGTACCCCAGCCTCCATCAAGGAAGGGTGCATGAAGCCCTTTGGAAGCTCGGTAAACCTGAGGAAGGGCACATGACCTCATCTGCTCCCGACTCCAACAATGCAATGCTCAGATCAATCACCCAGGTGAACTGGAGGGAGACCCTGACCACAATAGCATTTACTGTCCACCTGGGAAAGCACTGTGCGGTTAAAAGCCTATTTCTTTTTCTCTTGCAGATATTGATCTACTTAGTTTTGTGCCAGGCTGTTTGCTGGTAATTAATTTCAGAGTCAGTGCAAGGGCTGGCAGCTAACATCACTTTCCCGAATGCGCGGTGGCCTCCCTCCAAACTCATAAAGATGATGTGACTGCCTCTGTCTGCTACCCGAGCCGTGCTGTGACTTCAATATCTTTCATTTGGGCTGAAGTTAAGTGCAGGACCTGGACTCTGTGTTCTGTCACATTGCTAAGTGAGGGCTATGATTATTTAAAAAAAAAAAAAAAAAAAAACCAATGTTCTTTCCAATTCCTTGATCCTGGAAAACAGGAAATGATGTCGTTTGTTTCCTTCAGTCCACATGAAAACCTTTGGCTCTTCCTGGACCTGGCTCTTGTTTTGACTTTGCCATTAGCTAGCTGTGTGATTCTGGCTCTCACATCCCGTCTCTGAAGTGGTTTCCTCATATGGTCAATGAGGGGTTTGAGCTAGATGATATTAACTAATATCTGTGTGGTACTTTACATTCTAGATAGCATTCAAACCCACATTGACTCAGTTTGCCGTTTATAATTGCCTAGTCTTGATCTGTGTCTCGGTTTCTTCATCTGTAAGATGGGGATACTATTAGTACCTCCCCGATAGGGTTGTGGTGAGGATTACAGAAGCTTGGGGCTGGGCGTGGTGGCTCACGTCTGTAACTCCAGCACTTTGGGAGGCTGAGGGGGGCGGATCACAAGGTCAAGAGATCAAGAGCATCCTGGCCAACACGAGGAAACCCCGTCTCTACTAAAAATTCAAAAATTAGCTGGGCGTAGCGGCGTGCACCTGTAGTCCCAGATACTCGGGAGGCTGAGGCAAGAGAATCTCTTGAACCCAGGAGGCAGAGGTTGCAGTGAGCTGAGATTGGGCCACTGCACTCCAGCCTGAGCGACAAGAGCAAAACTCCCGTCTGAAAAAAAAAAAAAAAAAGCTTAGACATGTGGAGTACTCAGACCTGTGGCTGCACCTGGTAGATGTTAGCTGTTGCCCCCAGCACCGTCATCATCACCTCATAGCAGCCCTAAGGTGAGCCTTTATTTTTCCCATCTTACAGATAATGAAGCATTTGCTCTTAAACTGCTTAATAATTGACAGAGCAGGGATTCACCTGCAGACTTTCCAGTTTCTTTGAGGCTTTCTAAGAGGCTAAGTGGCCAGGGAAACTGAAGAAATGACACATCAAATTGCCCCCTCTCCCTGCAAAAGGAGCGCAATAGTATTAAACGTGCGCTCTGCAGAAGGCAAGGCTTCCCTTCCATGCCGCCTTTTTTTGCCAGAAGGCTGCTGTTCACTCTAGCCCCCTAAGCAGGACCCCAGAGACCACGCTGTCCTCTCCTGGACACCCACTGTTTCCAGCTTCTCACCACAACCTGCTTCCTTTCAGGCAAGAAAGTTCCAGAGGCGGGTAATTAAGTCATTTAAAACCATTTTCATGGTGGATCTTTACTGAATTTTTTAAAAGCAATATTTATGTCCCTTAGACATTTCTGAGAAGACTTAGCTGTTCTTTTAAAAACATCACTTCAGCGCCAATGAAAAATAGAATCCAGCCTTAGTAATAAATTTTAAAAACATACACACACAAAAGTTATCAGCCTGCAAAACAATGTTTCCTAGCCTTCCCACACGTCTCGGGATTTTAACAACGTCCCATCTGTTGATGTCAGTCAGAAGAAGCAGGTCTGTATTCTCTAATTTTATTAAAACCCTTTCTGGCTAGTAACCTGATTTCTATTAGGCTGGCCTCCTTACTTTCAGGCCCCAGGCCTGTGGACCTGTGCCAATCCACATGGCTGACAGAAATGGGGATGATTAATCAAAAATCTGTTTAGCTTGTGCTTAATAAGGAATGTTTTCTCTTGCTCTTGTTACTAATTGCCGAAGATGTCTGTGTTTGGATTAAAACTTTGTCCCCTGCCATCTGGATGCCATTGATATATCTCAACTCAGTCGTGAGCTTGGTGATATCAGTGGTTTCCATGTCAACAGATGACAGCGTCATATGTGGAATCGTGTGATTTCAGTGCACAGTGAAGGAGCCAGCCTTGGGAATGAGGAAGCTCTGCTTTCACACCTAAATATCTTCACTGATTTTCAGACATTGCTTTGAAATTTTTCTGTTTTGTGCCAATTACATTTACATGCAAAATTGCAGTGCAAATGTTTTTGGCCATTTGGGAAAAGAGACAATGGGCTTGCTGATACCTACCATTCCAATCAGTGGGAAAGACATCTTCTCAAAGAAGTCTTTTAAAATCTCCAGGTGACAGGAAATCTGTTTACTCTCTGAATCCAAGCAATGTACCATATACGCTGTGGCAATCTCAGGTAAAGCTCAGAAGTCTGCACGTAAGGGCGGCAGTGGTATATTGCTAGCTATTTTCCAAGGGGACCCCGGGACTCAAGGTCTCATGTAGCCTGTCTAAATCTATCATCGGCAACAGCAGTCAAGAGACAGTACTGAAATAATTAAGGAAAAAAAGAAAGAAAGAAAGAAACACCCTTCAACTTCAAGCTCTGGTCTGCAGTGTCCAATAGAATATTAATAAGAGATGAATTTTAATCATCTTTTTTTGTTTGTTTTGAGACAGTTTCGCTCTTTTTGCCCAGGCTGGAGCGCAATGATGGCCATCTCAGCTCACTGCGACCTCTGCCTCCTAGGTTCAAGCAATTCTCCTGCCTTGGCCTCTCAAGTAGCCAAGCTACTTGAGGGATTACAGGCATGCGCCACCATACCTGGCTAATTTTGTATTTTTCTTAGAGACAGGGTTTCACTACATTGGCCAGGCTGGTCTCAAACTCTTAACCTCTGGTGATCCACCCGCCTTGGCCTCCCAAAGTACTGGAATTATACGTGTGAGCTAATGCTCCCGGCCTTAATCATCTTTTCTAGGAATTTCATGATTTTGATTAAGAAAATAGATCATTGGAAAATCGTTTCCGTATGAGGTAGACTACAGTAGCAACCACAAAAAAACATATTATGTGAACCTAAGAAAATGAACCTGATAGCAGCCTACTTTATTTATTCTTAGATCAAGAATGCTGCAGCCAACGTCCTTCGGGAAACGTGGTTAATCTATAAACACACAAAGCTGCTAAAGAAGATTGACCATGCCAAAGTCAGGAAGCACCAGAGGAAGTTCCTCCAGGCTATCCACCAGTGAGTATGCCACAGCGGTTCAGCCGTCACATGGCCAGGCTAGGAGTGGCGGGACTCCTACAACTCTGTCAGTACTTTCTCACGTACCTAGGAGGCACAGAAGAAATCCGTTCTGTTCCACTCAGCAAGTGGAGTGGTGAACTGGGTCTGATCATTCACTGACTGCACCACCACGTGCCAGGAATTGGGCAGGCTGCTCTGGAAGGTAAAAGCTAGAGTAAGAACATTTAAGGGCTTTCACATTCTATACCCATACACACACCCCGCACATCACACACCCCACACACACTATACATCACACACACCGTACACACTACACATACTATACATCACACACCCCGCACATCACACACCCCACACACACTATACATCACACACACCGTACACACTACACACACTATACATCACACACCCCACACACACCACACATCACACACCCCACACATTACACACCCCACACACACTATACATCACACACACCATACACACTACACACACTATACATCACACACCCCGCACATCACACACCCCACACACACTATACATCACACACACCATACACACTACACACACTATACATCACATATACCACACATCACACACACCATACACACCACACACACTATACATCACACATACACCACACATCACACACCCCACACACACTATACATCACACACACCATACACACTACACACACTATACATCACACATACCACACATCACACACACTATACATACCACACACACTATACATCACACACACCGTACACACTACACACACTATACATCACACACACCACACATCACACACACTATACATACCACACACACTATTCATCAGACACACACCACACATCACACACACCATACACACCACACACACTATACATCACACATACACCACACATCACACACACTATACACACCACACATACTACACATCATACATACACCACACATCACACACACCATACACAACACACACACTATACATCACATACACACCACACACACCACATATCACACACACTATACACACCACACATACTATACATCACACACACACACCACACATCACACACACCATACACAACACGCACACTATACATCACATACACACCACACACACCACACATCACACACACCATACACAACACATATACATCACACACACTATACACACATCACACATCACACACATACCACACACACACACCACACACACACACCACACACAACCACACATACACATCCACATCCTCACACACACCATAAGACCACACACACTACACACACCAAACACACCAAACACACCACATATCACATACACACCACATACCACACATACTACCCGCATCACACACACACCACACATCACACACATGCCACACGCTATACACAAACACCACACACACCCCACACACCTCCCACACACCATACACACCACAGAAACACCACACACACAACACATACCACACACACACCACATACAACACACACACCACATGCACCATACACCACACACAAACTACACATCACACACATACCACAACACACACAACACACCAAACACACACTGCATACATACCTCACACCCCACACCCCACACACATTACACACACTACACATACCACACACACACACACATACCACACACATACACACCACACACACACTACACATACCCCCACACCACACACACACCACACATCACACACGCCCACACACACCACACACCCCATACACACATACCACACACATACACACCACACACACACTACACATACCCCCACACCACACACACACCACACATCACACACGCCCACACACACCACACACCCCATACACACATACCACACACATACACACCACACACACACTACACATACCCCCACACCACACACACACCACACATCACACACGCCCACACACACCACACACCCCATACACACATACCACACACATAACGTATACACAAACCATACACACATGCCCCCCACACACCAAACACGCCATAAACACACAAACCACACACACCACACACTCCATACACACACCACATACACCACAAACAAAGCACATATACCACACACCAACCACACACACCACACACACTACACACCACACACACAAATCACACACACCCCACATGCCCCCACACACACACACAGCCCCACACACAACACACACATACCCTATACACACATCACATACAAAACCCACACAGAACACACACCACACACCCACACCATGCATTGCAACTCAAATCAAAACAAACTGGCTGATGCTTTCTGTGATGGAAGAGTTTTTAAAAATATAGTGGAAAAGCAAAGGGTGAAAACATTTATTCTGATGGAGAGATTTGGGGACCCCCTGAAAAGTTGAGAATAATGCACTCAAGATATAGAGGCAGGAAAATGATCTGGGAATAGCAAGGAGACAGGTGGCTGCAGGTGAGCATGCGTGGGGACAAGAGTTTGCTTTCTGGGGGCTCTGACAGGCCCCAGGAAAGTAAAAGCCTCAGTTGTTCCCCAGGTTCACGGTCCCCATGTTGGGTCCCAAAATCAGAGGCAGAGGTAGGGCTGGAGGATCTGCTAGCACAGCTGAACCTCTGCATGGACCTGAAGGGCTTGCCTGTTACCACTCTTTCCCGCAGGCTGAGGAGTGTCAAGATGGAGCAGAGGAAGCTGAGCGACCAAGCCAACACCCTAGTGGACCTTTCCAAGGTGAGTGGCAGCGTCTAGAGACGTCCCCTAGAATACAAGACACCTGAGTCTTCTTAGTCGCACCTGTGAGTCCTGGCCAGGTTCACACCGGACTTTGCGGGACCAGGCAAGCAGAGAAAACTTTCCGCTTGGTTCAGAAATGTCCGGGCTCAAGCTGGTTCCATTCGCAATCTACTGGTATATCCTGTAGTCTTTTAAAACTTGGCTTTTGTTTCTTAAGTGAAATTGCTCAGGTGTGTCTTTGCGTGGAATTAATGAGCTGGCCGACTAAACCTATTCCGTGTCATTTTATGAGCTGCACATAGACGGACTGCTGAGGTTGGGCTTGTTTGCAGCACTGTGAAGCACACTAGCGAGGACCAGACAGTGACTGTGGCCGTGCTGACTGCCCAGGTCACACTGATTTGCTGTAATACTTGGAAGTTCATTTTTCTGCATCCTCCAATCCTTACCAACCAGCTTTTCTGGCCTCTGACCATGGTGTGTGTGTATGTGGGGGTGCATGTCTTTATTTCTCAAGAGGCAGATAGTCTACGAGAAACATGAAGATACCAAAAAAGAGCGCCTTCTTTTGAGAACCCTAGGATATCAGGCTTGCCATCATTCTGTCACTCTGTGTTTCTGGCCCTGAGCTGCCATAAATACTGTAAAGAAACTCTCTCCTCTTGCAAATCACCCAGGTGAGGGAGCCGAAGGCCGCACTGCTAGAGCTGGATTGGTGCCGCTGAAGAAAGGGCCTCCCCTCCTCAGCCCTCCCTCCTCACTGCCTCTTGATAGGAATTGTATATTAAGTGTACGCTCAGGGCCAGGCTGGTGGAACATTCCAGCAGATGTCAATTATCATAATGGAACACATTCCCTGGGTAAGCAAGAGACACTCCCTCAGGCATATTAAGCACCCCTTGAAAAGGATGCAGAGAAATCACTGTTGTGGGGCCATGTGCATGTGCCTTGTTCATTTAAGGGACTGAGCCACAGAAAGGGCCTCCTAAACCTGTGAGGACTTCAGTCGGGCAGTCAGTGGCTTGGCACCAGTGGGGAGAAGCCCCCAGGCCTGTGTGCCTTTGGAGGAGGGTGTTCACGTGGAGTGCCCCGTGGTTCCTGGGAGCATGGGGTGGGAGTGGAATGTAGGCACGCAGGAGAGAACTCCCTCAGGTTTTGGGTGTGTTGGTTTTAATATCAGAAACCCGCTGGGACTAGGTTTAAAAATGGAGAAATCTATTCTAAGGCCAGAAGGGAGTCTCATTCCAGGCAGAACCTCAAAGGAGGCATGTGGCCAGACTGCAGGAAGGAACTGACTCGAAGCAGACCTGGGAAGCACCCCCAGCCAGGGGGGAGGTGAGGTCCCTCACCGTCGCTACTCCCTGCTTGTGTGCGAGTGACTGCTTCCGTTCTCTCTCCCTCTCCCTGTCTCTCTCTTCCTTTCCCTCTTTCTCCGTCTCTTTCTCTCCCTGTATGCCTCTTGTCCCCACGACAGACTGTAACAGGCTCCAATTCAGAGAGTACCTATGATAGTTTTAGCCGCAGGCAAAGACTCATTGGCCCTTTACTGGTCTTAATTCTAAATTCTCAGAAGAGATGATTGGCCAGTTTGGTTCATGTATCCACCCTGGGACCAATCAGCCTTGGCCAGGAAGAGGGCCATAGAGAGCACACAGAGCCAGGGGCCCACCTGTGACTTCAGGAATAGCCCACCGACATGCTCCAGGATGCTTCTTCCACAAGTAGCAGTGTTTTCTGTCTCTTCTCTCACTTTGCAGGACACACTGTGACCGATGTTCCCTGGGGACATGGGGCAAACCCAACTTTCAGGCCTGCATTTCTGCAGCACCACCCATAGCCTCTCAGAGACATGGGGCCCACAGAGTAGACCAGGTGAAGCGAACACCTCAGTGAACTGCAAAGACACTCCTGTGACTTGGGTGGGGGAACTAAGCCATCGGTAACCCAGGAGCAAGTTACCTGGGAAGAAAGAGTGTGCAGGAAAGGGTTGAGGGAAAAATCTGCAGAGCAAAAGGTTCGCAGGAGGCAAGCTCTGACATCCCTCCAGTCTTTTCCCCCGAGGAGACTCAGCCAAGGTCCTGGCAGCAGCTTAGCACACTTCACACTGGTCCGCATTCCCCCTGGCATCCTGTCACCAAGCAACAGAGCAGGCGAGATGATAACACCGTGTTCTCTTTCCTTTCTGTGTGCTGTAGCCTCCCAGCTCAGCGCCTTCCCACTCCCGCCCTTTGGTCCTCTCTAAATTAGGAATATGGCATGTGGCCTCCACATATTATGTCTGTATTGAATTGCTGTCCTATAGGCTGGCAGAGCTGGGAGGGCTTGGAGTCTTTTCCTAATTGCTTCAATTACTTCAGTTGAAATGTAAAAATGATTCCTACCTTTGGAGGCTCAGGTGATCGAATAAGATGATATCTGTGAAAACGCTTGGTAAACTAGAAGGGTTTTGCAAATGGTAGCTCTGATTATGAATATAGATGAGGAAACCAAGACCCAGAGGAACGAAGTGACATCCCATGGTTGGGCAGTTGGCGAGCACCAGCGTGGAGGCCTGGGCTCTGCACCCAGAGCTGATCAGGGCGCCCCTGCGGTCAAATGAAATGGGTGGCTTTGCACATTCTGGAAAAGTGTGCGCCTCGAGGGGTTCTGTCATGTTGATTAATAAAGGGAGAACTTTCACTTCTAATGTCGCCCTGTCCTCCAAGGGCACTCACGACACAGTGTCCTGCTCTGGCAACAGCACAGCTCATGGGAGCAGGGCCATCTCCATGCTACTGCTCAGCCTTTCCTTATGCTGCCCAGTGAATTTCCCTGTGGTGCATGGAGTCTTCCGGGGAGGCTCGCCGTGTCGCATCCCTGCTCCCTTCACTCTTCTGTGGCGTCTCACATCTTTTACGCCTCTTTTTCCTCTCATCTTCCTTGCTGCTGCTTTGGTCCCTGGGGCACAAATGGTTTCTATATCTTCCTGGAGTAACCTGAAATTTCAGGTGAAATACGATTGGAGTGTCACTGGCAGATCACCAGAAACCCAAAGAGCCTCGGTGTCTCGGGGATGACAAAGCAGCCCCCAGCCTGGCCCTCTGCATTGCCACCCCAGGAGCCTTACTCCCTGATGCCTGGAAGGCTAATGTTCCCAAGTCTGATGTGCACAGCCAGGATGGCATTTGCTAATTTGCTGGGAGGAAAACATCTGTTGCATAGACTGGAACTCTGCAGACCAACAAGGGGGCCATAGGGTATTGGGGAAGGAGCACCGGTAATCGGCCGGCACCCCTGGAACACGGGGAGTCAGTGCTGAGGGCAGGAAGGGCATTGGGGAGCACACTCAGGACCCCTGCCAAGGAATGAGGGCCGCTGGATTGGTCAGAGGGAGAGTTTGAACTGTGAGACAGTCAACAAAGACCTCAGCCAGTTGGAATGACCCTTCAGGGATGTCTCACTTGGAGGCCTTGTGGACCAGGCAGGGGAAGGGCCACCCTCAGCAAGCCAGCCCCCTTTGGCTAAGCACTGTGCCTGGGAGTTCATTCACCTTACATCCTGGCTGCCGTGTTAACATGGAGGTTGGGGGATATGCAATAACTCCTAACTGTGTATAGTCATTCACTCCAATTTTCTAAGGCAACCGAGAGTGAGAGAGGCCAGGCGCCGGGCAGAGGGCACGTTGTCACTGAGCTGCAGATATGTACTTAAACCCTGGTCTACTAATCATACATCTATGCACTGTCCATTCCCCACCAGCAACATTTCTGGAATCATTAGATGCCACCAGCCATGAGAGCTGAGAGGCTGTGGCCCTGTAAGAACATGTGACAGTTTAGAGACTCATTTTATTTAAGGAAAAAAGGGGCCACCTTTTCCCTCTTGGCACATATTCTCTAATAAAACACTGGCATTAATACTCATTACTTTTGTAATAAGAAAAAAAAATGTCCACACTTCAACCTCCCTGTCCCCAGGAAATAAACCTGTGTCTTTCCTTCGCCGGATCAGCTGGTGTGGAAGTGGCTCCTGTCATGCTGTGGAGGGCATTTCATTTCTCCCAGTGCAGATTCCTCTGTGATGACCTGTCATCTCCCTGTCTCCTGCCTCTCTCTCTCCACACAGATGCAGAACGTCATGTATGACTTAATCACAGAACTCAATGACCGGAGCGAAGACCTGGAGAAGCAGATTGGCAGCCTGGAGTCCAAACTGGAGCATCTCACCGCCAGCTTCAACTCCCTGCCGCTGCTCATCGCCGACACCCTGCGCCAGCAGCAGCAGCAGCTCCTGTCTGCCATCATCGAGGCCCGGGGAGTCAGCGTGGCCGTGGGCACCACCCACACCCCCATCTCCGATAGCCCGATTGGGGTCAGCTCCACCTCCTTCCCGACCCCATACACAAGTTCAAGCAGTTGCTAAATAAATCTCCCCACTCCAGAAGCATTACCCATAGGTCTTAAGATGCAAATCAACTCTCTCCTGGTCGCTTTGCCATCAAGGAACATTCAGACCAGGGAACGGGAAGAAGAGAGACCGAGCTAATTAACTAACTCATGTTCATTCAGCGTGCTTGGTCCGACATGCCTTGAAACCAGAAATCTAATCTCTGTTTAGGTGCCTCTACTTGGGAGCGGGAAGAGGAGATGACAGGAAGCGACGCCTCTGGCAGGGCCCTTGCTGCAGAGCTGGTGGAGAACAGAAATCCACGCTCAATCTCAGGTCTTCACGTGGGGGGTGGGGGTCAGATGCACTGAAGTAGCCAACAGTGAAGCCAGTCCAGAAGAGGGGTCCACTGGGAGAGGGGGTCGTGTCAGGCTTGGGGAATGGGTTCTTCACGATGGGGGTCTTTGAACACGCCCCTCTCTCTTCCTTTTGTCTCCAGAAGCCTCTGTGTGGCAAAGAGAAAAGAGAGCTGCCCACAACTTGCCAAAACAAAAATACCCAAATCAGACTGAAAAAAAAAAAAAAGGAAAGACACAGACAAATAAAAAGCCAGGTTTTCCACTCAATATAAACACCCATATAAACCTGTGTGTTTGCAAGCGTGCACATGTATACACACACATCGGCTTTCGGTCCAGGTCCTTTCTTATTTGAGCTTAATCCAAATAAAAAGGGACTTGACACCTTACCCAGCACACAGTAGGCACCCGTTCCATGGGTGTTGAGCTGGTTTGAATCTGAACGTGGGGTGCTTTCAGGTCAGGTAATTATCTAGCACCGGATGAATTCTGAGTTTCACTGAAGATGTGGGTCCCTTCAGACACAATGCACATTGCTTTGTCCTGGACATGCACCTTGCTTGATTTGAAATGGATGCCAAGCCAAAACTGTTGGCATTCAGGAGGGATAAGCAGGTTTCTAAAAATAACAGCACCTGCAGTTTTCTTCTTCCATCCAAACAAGCCGTGTTTTGATGGACCACATGACCAGGTGTTTGTCTGTATGTGTGGAGGGAGAGGACAAGAAATTGTGCCTGTGTGTGCAGACGTACAGACAAGAGCAACTCAATAACACCTTAGCGAATAGAAGGATGCTTTGGAGATTTGCTGAGCCGTATTTATCTGGCAACAGGTTTCCAGCCCCAGATGTTAGGAGTGTAAAAGGGCCAAGTGCCTCACCTGTGAGCCTCTGAGCTGGGAGGAGAAGTGATGAAGAGTGGCCCATGTGGTCCCTTCTACCTGACCTGAAGTCATCTCAGAATGAAATGTTGTGGGAATAAAGGGAACCCTTAGGGAGCCCTGTGGGTAAGGTAAGAGGATGTAGATTTGTCGGTAGCCTGTTCCCACTGTGCCATGTTAATCTTGGTGCAAAAACTATTCTGATGCATCTCAAACTCCAAGAGACTTCAGAAACATCAAGGTTCAGTGTAGTGAGAGGCACTGAAAATTTTTTTCATTGATCCATAATTAACCACACGTAACATTCATGGTATGAAAACCGTCATGCTATTCACCACTTTTCTCATTCTGAGGTCTTTGGTTTCTGCCTGTGGGAAACTGAATGGCACTGTGTGGACTATTTCATCTGTGGAAGGTAAAACTAAAGAGTGATTTTTTGCTTGTGGTTGTCATCTTGGGTTTACCTTTGTAAGAAGACATCATCGCCCTTCTGAAGGCAGTGCCTTGGCATGGAGATTTTTCTTCTGCAGCACTGGGCCTGTTCTTCTAAGGACAGCACAAGGTAGACAACTGCAGAACCAAGGCCACTCTTTCAGGAAGATCTAGTCTCTTGCTAACCCTCTTCTGTCTCTTGCGATTGCTGCTGCTCCTTTGATGGTTTATAGTCTTAATGGCTTGCCTTGATAATTCCTTTGAACACTTTCATTAGTTGTTTTGCATACCAGAGATGCCACACTTGCTGTTGGCTTATTTTTTTACTTGTTCTTTTAACTGTTGATTATCTGAAAGTTTCCCCTCCTTTTTTTACGTCCCAAGAATGGTGCTCCTGTTTTCAGTGACAGTTCAGCTGAACATATAAGCAGATGTGTAAACAGATGAAATAACCATGCAGTTTCCTTGTGATATCAGTTCCATTTCACAAAGTGAAGACCGCTGGTGGGCTGATCTGAGTGTGCCAATCCTGATCATTTAAACCTACAGCCTTCAACTAGTGATTCTTATTCACCTCTTTCATTCTGCTGTAACCCTGTGATATGTGTGTGTGTGGGTGTGGGTGTGGGTGTATGCACATATAGAGATTTAGTCTTAATTTCAACCAAATGACATGCAAGATTCCACTGCCACTCTTCCTGGCCAAAAGTGTGCACAGACTGTGATTTATCCATTGTGGTCTGCGAATAATTCTTTCACCCATCACTGATGCTCTCACTTAGGTAAACCCTAAAGACCAAACTAGCAACATTAGTCACGGAAGTGATGGGAGTTATTTCTGGTAGCAGCAGCCACTGGCATCCTAGAAACACATGGACATTTGTAGCATGACTTGACCTATTGGTAGTGCAATAGCTATACATGATCTTTATTCTTGGCAAAAGAATGCTTACGCTTCAGAAAAAAGTGATCGAACCTGCACGTTGATCCTGTAATAGCAAATGGAAGGCTATTCCTCTGTACTAGCATTTCAGCTTTATGTGGGAAATTTACCTGTTCTGCTGCAAGTACAATCAACCCTTGATGACTTAGGTATAATTATTCTGGGTGTAACTCACCCAAGTTTTCTTCCTACACCTTTCGGCTAATTCTACCACACCTCAGCATCACAGTCAGATGGGAAAAGGGGCAGGTGGATTCTTATGTCATGCCTTCTTGCACCTTACTTTCAAGTTTTGTAGTGGAGGAGGTTTAATTATCTGCTCAAGAATTGGCTATACATAGCCAGGCACAGTGGCTCACACCTGTAATCCCAGCATTTTGGGAGGCCAAGGAGACAGGATCACCTGAGATCAGGAGTTCAAGACCAGCCTGGCCAACATGGCAAAACCCCACATCTATTAAAAATACAAAAATTAGTTGTCGTGATGGGTACCTATAGTCTCAGCTACTTGGGAGGCCGAGGCAGGAGAATAACTTGAACCCAAGAGTTCAAGACCAGCTTGGCCAACATGGCAAAACCCCACATCTACTAAAAATACAAAAATTAGCTGTCATGATGGGTACCTATAGTCTCAGCTACTTGGGAGGCCGAGGCAGGAGAATAACTTGCACCACTGCTCTCCGGCCTCTCAAGCAAGACTCCATCTTAAAAAAAAAAAAAAATTGGCTATATGTAAAAACTATTAATTATGGCAACCTCATGTTAGTGCTGTACTGATCAAGATCTGCCCACTCCTGGAGGACTGACCCAATGGCAGATCCCCTACTATAATCTTTCTGATAACTTGGTGACAGATAAAATCACTCTAATATTCCCTAAAATATCTAGACACTTGAATTAGAAATAAGGAGCCACCCCCCTCCCCATTGCTTAAGCCATATTATAGCTTCATGTACTGTAAAGTCAGGGATGTACTGTGATACTTTAAGACCACTAATCTCAGTGGAATTCAGGACATAGCATTAGTTGGTAAATTATACCAGAGTAGGGGCTCACTCCTCCTTAGATTGAAGTCCAAATAAAAGTCTTCACCCTTGGATCAAAGGCCACATATATGTGATCATCATCAACAAATTGTCATATGTCTATGAACTGTCCTTTCCATCTTCATAATATGTAACTTCATGACATCATGTCTCTAGAAGTGCTTAATACAATCCAAAAGAACAAGAGGGGGAAGGCCCCGAGCCACCACTGACCGACCTCAGCAGGGGCCAGTGGTAGAACAACAATCTTGTGAATTAGGAGACATAGAAAATGTATGTGAAAGTAAATTCCAAGCGCTGAGCATGTACAAGCTATTTTTCTTATTAAAGGCCAAGAAGGAACAGCATTGAAGAAGTAATGATTTTAATATATTGGGGGATTTCCCCCTTAAATTTTTATAATTTCTTTGTGAATAAACAATCATGGAAAAGAAGAAACCTAGTGACACAAAATCAGATAAATAAAAATCTAAGACTGGATCCACATCTTTGGCCAATTCATATAACCACCTCATTCATCAGTTTCTCTGTACTTAAAAGAAGAGAATAGTTAATATTCTTAAGTACAAAGAATTAAATAGAGAACAAATGAAATCACCTTTGTCATCAACAGCAGCCTAGACTGACTGTATCTAGTTCACAACTTGATGTTACATTTGAATGCAGCAGTAGCTACCAAAAAGTAATTAGTGCATATTAAATAGTGGTAAAATCCGCAGGGAGAAATATGGGATTAACACATAGTTCCAGAACTTTCCCTTCCTCCAGAGTGCAACTCAACAAGCAGTACACTCCAAATTAAGAATCAGTGTTTCACCCAGAACAAACAGTGTTGCTCCCATCACAGTGCCACAGCTGAAATACTGTGAAGTCATTGCACTACCAGTAGGTTCCTACTCTTTTTAAGTTACTGTTTTTAAATCCTAAAATATGTCCCCAGTTTTCTATATTCATTCTTCTCTGAGAGTTGCTAGAAGCAGATGAAGGATCCCTATTGACTCTGCAGGGTTGGATTTCAGTACCTTAGACAGCTACCTGGTGGCTTCCCGGGAGGCACGAACAGCCCCTTCTCTCCCCTTGCAGTCAGTGGGCTTGCTGACGCCCGACACTATCCTTTCCTTCTCTACTGCCGCCAAAGTAAACGTTCAGGAAATGGGATCATTGGCACCACTAAGAAAGGAGTTTACAGGGATAGCAATATTAACTGTCTGCTTGTGGTAGCAGAAAGCTTGTGTCAGGCTGCATAAATAGAAATTAACATTAAACTCCTGTCAGACAAGTAATATGTAGATTTTTATTGAAACAGACCGCAGCTTATTAAAAAGTACTCAGTGCAATGGTATATACATATATACAGATAGAAAAATATATAACTGTGATCTTTTTGTCTTATGCCATTACTGGAAACACCCAAACATGAACTGGAGCTCCCTCTGAACAAAACCATTGTCAAATCTTCAACTTATGACCTCCAAATCTAGGTGCCAAGTGCCCTGTGACAGTTGTTTACACACCTGAAAAATGTATCCTGGAAGCTGTAATCTTGGGCCTGGGCTATGTGTTGAAACAAACAAAAGAGACATCGTGACCAACCAAGAGGTGGAGGAAAAGCACAAAATTCAACACCAACCTGCAGTTAGGATCCCAAAGAGATGTTGACATTTATAGCCAAAAAGAAAAAGTACGTATACATGTCTGAATCTGGTCAAAGCAGCCAACGTCCAGCTTCACGAAGAAGGACACGGAATAAACATTCTCTCGCTGTGTCATACTGTCTCGGTTTTTGAATCTCAACCAGGACTGATCCACCTTCATCAGATACGGTGTTTAATGGCGCAACAACTCAGTTTTGGTCCCAGACTCTCCGTTCTGCACTGGCCACAAGAGAACAGCAAAAGAGAATAACAGGATGTTAATGGAGGAAATATTTTCATGGCAAGCTCAGAAACTGAAGTGTTTATATTCAGAATCAGATGAGCTTTAATATGAATTTGCATCTTGCCTCTGTACTGCTTGCTATTTTTTAATGATAGGAGAAAGCATAACAGTTTATTTTAAATATGAAATATATTGATATATTATAAAATATATTGTAACTTTCAATTAACATTTTGTATCAAACTAGTGTTTAGCAGGTCGACTGTCAGCCTGCTCTCCCAGTGACCGTTTCTGAGTACACATCACTGTTAGTGATTGCCAGGCACCCAGACCAAGGGTCCTCCTGCCACAGTCTACTGAACTGCCATGTTCTAATTCTCCCAGGCCTGAGTATTAGAGACGAAAGAACATTATACCAAGCTTAGAAGAATAATTCTACCCTAAATTCTATCAAGCCATTTCAGAAGAGAGTTTAGAAGCCATCACTCCTTTAGTAGCTGTGCAAACCAGTTTAATAAAAGTGCAGGCTCTTTCTATATAAATTCAAAGGCCTCATTACATAAATTATATAAGTCTCAAACTCAGCCAACCAACTTTCCTTTGACAATGTCTGAATTGGGTCTAAGGAAGAGTCCTGTTTTCCTGTAACTGAAAATGCTCAAAATTCTAGCCGTTCTGAGTTTCTCTGTGTAAGTGAAACTGGGGTTGGGATTCCAGCCTCCACAAGGCCCAACAGGAGTCCAGTGTGCAGATGTGCTTTCCTAAATTGGCCGTACCCTCGAGGCAGCAAGGTTCCCACACGTTTATCAACAACATGGAGCCAAGCTCCTAAGGGAATGATGGGAGGAGCCAGCAGGACATGAACAGCCAGAGCCAGCAAAGAGCCGGGCTGCCTTTTTGGCTAGCTTACTCTAGCTGGGAGGAAATAAAGAGTTCCCATTGAGATGTTGTCCTTTATAGCAAAATTAAGCAACTCATGGAATCCACAGCCCTCTTTCTCTGTAGGGCAGCTGAGACACACATGTAGAAGTTCTCAGTTCCCGCCTTCGTATGGCTAAGGCACTACTTCTAGATGAAAACAGGGCGTGTGTGGTTACAGAGTAAAGGTTTTCTAGAATCAGTGAGCCTCTTCTCACCAAGGACCCTCACTTGCTGTTGTCGCTTTGATGTGATATTGTACAGGTGAGAACCAGGTTGCACTGGGGCAGGTTTAACTGAGCTTGTGTGTCTCTTCCTTTCCTAAACCCTGGAAATTCACAGAGATTTACAGATAGTGCAAAACAAGTTTTCTCCTGGGAAAAGGCTGGAATCCTCTCAAATTTCAATTTATGTCAGCTTAAAGGTAGATAAGGCTTGGGCCTCAATAACAGTAGCTATTCACGCTGTCTGAAAGAGAAATGTCTAAATGCCCGTTTTCAGTCTGTTTGTGTAACTGAGCCCTAACTTGTACACAGCTTTCTTTTTATGGAGCTAAATTCTCTCAGTACCTGTATTTTACTCCTCAGTTGTATGTTAGGCTGAGCTCCACTAAAGCCATCTGAACTCCAGGGCACCTGTTTTTATAAGGTTACTTACTCATTAGATAATGGAAATTAGCCTATTTTCTATTTTACAATTGACTGATGAATGTATTGGTGGTAATTGATTTATTTCTTAACATTTTTCTGCTACTAAATGCTTTTCTCTTTTAGTTTTTCCTTCAAACATTGCTCAGACTAAGACTTACAATTATAAAGAGCAAATATATTCTGACCTATCCCCTCAAAGTTGTATTCCATCTAGAATCAAAGATACAAATGCAAATTCATCATTTGGGGAAAGCAGACCTCTTGACAGTAATTCAAGTCCATGGCTACATGCTAACCCTGGCTATTCAAAGTGTGGTCCACAGACTGGCAGCATTAGTGCCATCTGTAAGCTTGTTAGAGATGCGCAATCTCAGGCCCCACACAAAACCTTCTTCATCAGAATTGGCCTTTTAACAAATCCCCAGGTGACCTGTGTGCCCCGGAAATACTGATATGCGCTGGCCTCACCTCAGTGCAGTGATAACCAACCTCGTTAATAATTAGAGATGACACTATTTCTTCCTGGTCTCATTTACAGAATTATTTGATGATGTGAAGGTTCTGAATGATCATAAGGATAAAAACAAGTGCATCTTAAAGTTCCACTTGAGGCTTTGTAGCTTGGATGGTCTACATAAAACATAATAAAGTCAGTAAGAGAGAGTCTTTTTCCGGTCTTATCTAAATAGCACCCACTTCATAGTCTTGAGCCACCTCAAAGCCCCTGTTTTTAAGTTTTAGTCTTTTTTTTTTTTTTAGCCTAGGCTACCAGGGCATCGGAATATCCGGTGGAACCGCAGGGCAGGTCCTCTGGAAGGCTACAGGAGTCTCTGCTTAGCATAGTACAGGAATTGTTGTGTTTCTCGATCCCTGTGTTTTTTCCTTGAGGAACTCAGCATCTCACCAGTGAGAACTCTCCTCCCCCAGAGGAAACTAGCAAGAGAAATTAGTTAACCATCTAGAAACATTCCTAATCTTCTTTAAAGCCAATTCTCTTATTCATTGCACCGAGAAACACTCCAAGGTGGGCAAGGAAAGATGTGAATTCTGATAATTGGTGCCATAACTTGATATGTACCCAGAAACAGTTATGTTCTAAATTAATGGCTTTAACCTGTTCATTGTAAAAAGTGCCTTGGACTTCAATCTAAAGAGGTCAGTATAAATATGTATGTGTGTGACGTGTATGTAGGCAAATATTTAGATTTATACATACATAGGTGCACACACATATACCCGCACATTCATATATAATATATACATACATATATAAATGCTTCATAATATATCTTATTGCTATTCACCGCTCCATTTCTTTTGTCTGGTCCTATGTTTATTTGTTTAGTGAGACCTTTACATAGAGAGGTTCTATTCAGAACATTGATGTATTTTTTGTTTGTTTTTTACTTTTTATTAAAAAGGTAAAGGATATTAAAAAAAAAAAAGAAAAAAAAAGTCAAGTGCCTGAAGGTTTTGAATGGAGTTACGGTAAATTTTCTCAGGTCACCAAAGAGGAAACTGATTTTTCCCTTGGAAAACGTTTTTCTGTTTCACTGACTTTGTTTTCCCCTGGTGGTAATGCATAAATAAGAGTGGTTAAAGTGGTCTTGTAAGTTTTATTTCAATCCATTTCTGTGGTTCCCATAAGGCAACAGCTAAAAATTTGTCGTCTAGTGCCCAGTTTTCTCCACACATCAGCATCAGAAGGGCCTGGTCTTCACATGCTGTGCGTGGTTTTATTCTCATTGTGCTTGCGTTCCTTACTAAGGGAAGGCAAATGAAATTGCAGGGGCTGGAGCTTAGATCAGCTCCAAATATGGCTTCCTTTTGGTAACATACACAGAAGGTGGACTAGTGGGAAATCTTTCTCCCTGAGTCAGGTAGGAACCTGTGTTTTGGAAGGCAGGGGAGTCCTAGTGAACTCTTCACAGCTCCATGGGCCCTGCCTATCTAAATCATACAACTGCCTGTATGATCAGCCTTTCTCTACATTAGCTAAAGGTCTTCTATTACCATGGTGTGACAGCTTGTAACGAAACTATGTGCTCTGGTTAGAATTCGTTAGAGCTCCAAAAAGAGTCGCCAGATTTCTGTTGCTGTGCTCAAAGCTCAAGGACATATTATACTTCTTTAAAACAACGAAATATCTCTAGCTCCCTGCCCCCATGGTGACACTTCACAATAGGCAGGGCCAAGTCAGAGAAGTCATGCCCCGTATGCAGTGTCAATCAAAAGAGACACTGCAAAATGTCAGAGAGGACCAGAAACACAACAGATCTCTCCAGCTGTCCTCACAGCTGCAGGCACACTTGTGGAATTGTGAGTAGGAAGGCTTGGCAGCCAGGGGGTGGGAAATGAATTTCCCCAAGTTGAAAACCTTGTACCCTCACTTTCCTTCCCGTAAATTTTTCTGTAGTTCTAGGCAAATAATAATAATAATAATGAGAATTAGGTGCTTTAGAAAGAGTATGTAATATTTGGGACTTTTTCTAAGTTGGTAGACCTAAAAAATGTTTTCAAAAATATATCTAGCTGCATTTCTACTGCTGTCATTCCTTAAAGCTCTCCTCCAAAAATTCAATATGAATGAATACATTTACCAACTCAGTGATTACTAAATAATAACACTTTATACTTATACAAAGTCATACCTTTCATCTAAGGACCTCAAATGCCAATAAATTAGTCCTCGCCCTGTGAGGTGGATGACATATTATTCCCATTATTCCGATGGGAAAATTGGGCCATAGAAAACTGAGGAGCAAATGACTCATCTACAGGAATTAAATTGACAAAACAGCCTACGATTTCTCAGCACACTCTGGGAGTGAACGAAAACATAGACACTTCAATTCTACTGCTGGTCACCATTGGATTTGTAAGATCCAGGATGTGTGTTGACCACGTGTCCAGACCCAGGCTTAGGGCATCTGGAATGAGAGTGGTGGGCTGGTGTGTGGGTCTGAGAATCTGGAGGGGAGACTGCATTTTCTTCTCTGTGCGAAGTATGGGAGTGTGATCTTGAAGGTGGGCTTAGTCTATGGCCTTCCCCACTCCCTCTTGAACTGAAGCTGGAGAGAATGGGCATTTTTAAATGTTATGGCGAATGCTAATATAATATGATGGCATTAAATAAAAACGAGAAGAGAACTGACTAAAACCAAAAATCCAAAAGCACAAGCGACTGATTTCCTTTATCTTCTTCCTTCCCTACGTGTACAGTTGTGAACGCAAGATTTTTTGAAAGAGGAAATCTTAATTTAGGTCGGAAACAGCGTCCCCTGGAAACGGTTGCCCCCTTAAGCAAGGCCAGAATGGCCCTGGTCTTCACAGTAGTGTTGACTTAGGAGACTGCCCCCACAACATGAAAACACATGGAAGGCCTCAACACTAAATCCATTTTAACCACCCGTAGAGTGTGAGAGCCACTCCTAAGGCAAATGGCTGTTCATCAATGAGAATATCTAGACACACTGATATGTGATAAGGCAAACTGGCAACTATGTTCAAGTGAAGTATCAGGCAGTTCAACACAGCACTCCATTTATCTGAGCAGAGGGTCTCCGCAGACTCATCTTAGAAGCTTCTGAAAACCCCAAGCCAGGCTTCTCAATCCATGGAGACTCAGAAGCAGAATCTGAGTGACACCTGGGCATGTCCCTGAAGCACCACAGGTGGCTCTAAGGGGTACCCTGAGTTGAGCATCACTGATCCAAAGCTTGCTGAGGCTGCCAGTGCCCTGCCTGGCACAGCCAGGATCTCTCCCCTCCCCCTGGGTGGCGAGGAGAGGGGAAGAGAGGAGAATGGGAGGGGCAAGATTTTTATAAAGATGGTGATTTGCTCGAAGCTTAATTCCTTTTCATCTTGCCCTCATGTCTTTTCGGTCCTGGCCCCCTGAGCCTAGCTGTGCGTGCATTGGCAAACGATGCAGCCAGGTTACTCTTGCCTAGCTCGGCATTCCTCTGGCTGGCTACTGCTTTCTCCTGGCACACGGTCTGTCTGGGTATAATGTCTTCCTTGGGCCTTAGCCCTGGATGATGATTGAGGGAAGGCTATTCTGACATTTTTCACTAGACGAAAAAGTTAAAATTAAACATAACACATTGTCCTTGCTAGCAAGTAACTCACTAAACCTAACGCACAAAAATGGGGTAGCCTGCTATGTGGTACCCACTGATCTTTTCCAGACTATAACCGTTAAATAAAATGTTGTCTCCTATTATAAAGAACATTTGATCCATTATTACATCATGCATAACCGTGGAAGCTGGAAAAACAGGACATTAGAACTCAGAGGTGGGCCCAGTTTTCCAAAATGGACAATTCTGCGAATGCAGAATTCAGGAGCCTCTGAGTAAGTGCACCCCCTGCAGGCCAACAGGAATAGAGCAATCTGAAGGAAAAGAAAATGCCCCTGGCATCCAGGAAAAGGCTCATCTGCATGGCTGTCAAAAACAAGGTGCTGGCACTGTATGTGGATGCAGATGAGAAGCAGACCAGGCCTGTTAGAGCCATTCGTCTAGGTCATGGCCCTTGCCTTACACATAGGAGACCGAGATTCAAGAGAAATGATTTGCCCAGAATCAGATGGAGAATAACAGCCAGAAACTAATACCTTTTCCTGCCACATTGAGGATGCCTCCTGGGCTGATGTGGTACACCGAGGCCTGCCCATAGCCTCTCCATGCTCTTTCTTGATTCATCCTCATATAGTAGCTGGTTATCCATTTTGCAAATGTTAACTAAGAAGAAAAGACCCCTGCTTCTCAACACACACACATGCATACACCATACATTGGCAACCTCTCAAAGAAAACAAAGCTAGGCATATCGTGACTGGTTAAAATAATTCATAGTGCATTTTATATTCCAGGGGCATTGATCATTTTCAAAGTTATCTGCCCTTAGTTTAAAGAATTTACAGTTAATACTTGCAAAGCTACAAGAACTCCCACTGGTCAGGAAACATTAAATTCAATTGTTAAAGTGATGTGATTTTATATCCAGCATTACAGGGGATTATGCTAATGATGGTCAAGGTTATTAATCTTCATTGCAGTCACCACAGCAAATAATACATGAAGATTAGCCAAAATTAACTTAATCTGCTTGTAGCATGAATTTGAAATTTACACGTTATTTTTTCTGAGAACAAGTCACACTTAATAGCATCTCTTAAAATGCATTCCTGCCCCCATCCCGTCCCAGAAAAACCAAAGGTGAAAAACACACATGCCATATGTTACCACTACCTGAGGGAGACTTCCTCTTCACTTAGGTAAAATGCTTTCCAACTCTTTCCTGCTTCCTACTTTCAAACACTGGGGTATCACTTAAAAGCAATCAAGTATTCCTCAAGAAATAATGCATACAGTTATGGGGCACCCACACCCCAGTCACTCATCAAGGGAAATGTCAGGTCTTCTGTAAGTGCCTGTAAGCTGTGATTCAATTGCCCTTTCTTAGAACACCCTCCTCACCTCCCACCTCTTGGAATGAGAAGGTAGATACATAACTCATCCTGAACTTCAGAATTTGGGAATCTTAACGAATTTACTCTTAGGATTTCCCAGAGACCTTTTTCCGAGACTAACAATGCAATGTTTACTTGAATCACAAATTTGGGAACATGGGACCCTGTTTGATTGCAATTTAGTTGAGAAAATGCTCAGTGAGTATGGTCAGATCATCAATAAGAGGAACTGACACTCTCAGTTCTGTTCTTGGAAATAAGATGTGAGAAAACTGTAGAGGACATTTATTCACTGCCTCCAGAACACCCATTCCCCAATTCTGCCAACAGCATGCAGATTTTTCTTTAGTGAATTTGCCCTTCCCCCATCCCACCTATGCACTTGGGTGGGGTTAATATGACTTCCAGATCTCTGGTGGGGCATAGCAGGCTCAAGACAGAGTACCTCATCATCTTAGCCAAAACGGATGGACACGTGGCCCAAATCAGGCCAATGGGAGCAAATGAATCCCAGAGCCCAGGGCTTGAGTCAGAGCTACCAGGAAAGACCCTCTACCCCTGGAAAGTGTGGTTCTGCTTTGGTCATGAGCTGCTACAACCCTTTTGTTTCATGAGGGGAGAGTGAGGAGTTGAGAGAGAGCCACTATGCGGAACATGAGGATGAAGACCACGGAAGGCAGAGGGGAGAGGAGAGGGGATCTTGTGTGGCATAATAAGAAATATGGCCAGGCATGGTGGCTCACGCTTATAATCCCAGCACTTTGGGATGCTGAGGTGAGTGGATCATGAGGTCAGGAGTTCAAAACCAGCCTGGCCAATATGGTGAAACCCCATCTCTACTAAAAATACAAAAATTAGCCAAGCATGGTGGCACTCGCCTGTAGTACCAGCTACTTGGGAGGCTGAGGCAGAATTGCTTGAACCTGGGAGGCAGAAGTTGCAGTGAGCCGAGGTTGTGCCAATCCATTCCAGCCTGGGCAACAGAGCAAGACTCCATCCCAACAAAAAAATAAATAAGAAATATATATTGGGTCTTTGTCCCTGGTTCCTGGCACAGAGCTCCTAAATGCCATGGGATTTCCTGGGTGATAGGACCCCTTTCTTGTTATAATGAGGTAACTCTTCCTGGGCTCCTGGATAGCTCCAGAATGGGAGCTGGTCACCAGAAAACTCAAGCTTTGGTCAGAAACCTGCAACCTTCAGCCTGGCTAACATGGTGAAATCCTGTCTCTACTAAAAATACAAAAATTAGCCAGGCGTGGTGGTGCACACCTGTTACAGAATTGCTTGAACTTGGGAGGCAGAGGTTGCTGTGAGCTAAGATCACACCACTGCACTCCAGCCTGGACAGCAGAGCAAGGCTGTCTCAAAAAAAAAAAAAAAATTTATCATGCCTATGTGATGATGAAATCTCCGTAAAAACCCTTAAACAAAAGAGTCTAGAGAACCTCCAGGTTGGTGAACACATCCATGTGCCAAGAGGGTGGCACGCCCCAGCTCCATGGATGGAAGCTTCTGTGCCTTGGATGCTTCTAGGCCTTGCCCTAGGTGCCTCTTCTCCTGGCTGTTCATTTGTATCCTTTATAATTTCCTTTAAAATAAATCCATAAACATAAGTAAAATATGTTCCTGAACTCTGTGAGCCAGTCTAGAAAATTGTTGAACCTGAGGAGGGAGTTGTGGGAACCCCTAATTCATAGCCAGTCAGTTGGAAGTATGAGAAGCCAGGACTTGTGACCAGCATCTGAAGTGAAGGGCAGACTTGTGGGACTGAGTCCTTAACCTGTGAGGTCTGTGCTGACTCCAGATAGTTAATGTCAGAATGGAATTGAATTGTCAACGGCTGTTCTTGTCTGAAGACTCAGAGAACTGGTTGTTGATGTTGGAGAATACCCCACCTTGGTAATATCCTAGGAGCCACTGAAGCTTCTAATTCCTGAGCTAGTCACTTTGCTTTATGTTGCAATCATTTGGAGGTGAATTTTCTGTCATATCCAACATAAAGAGTCCTGGTGGAGAAGAACCAACCTCCTGGGCACACATCAAATCTCCCAGAGTAACCAGAATGAGAATGAAGGAGATATGCCTGTTCAGTAGTTCTGACATTTAAAAAGTTTAAAACACAAAAATTAAGTAGGCTAACAAGAAAATTTGGAATGTCAAAATTGACTTTAGCAGGTACCACCAAGTTAGCAGAGTGATGGAGAAAGAACCACAGAAGGAGGTTCTGTTAAATGAACCAAATTAGTTTAAAAAAAAAAAAAAGACTAAAGCAGAAAATGATTTATCAGTCAGGAGGGGGTGATGAGTGGAATAAAAGGGACCTAAGATCTTAGTATTTGTCTTTGTCTGGTTTTGCTGCTATAACAGAATACCTGAGACTGGGTAATTTACAATGAACAGAAATTTATTGGCTCACATTTCTGGAGGCTGGGAAGTCCAAGATTGAGGGGTCGGCATCTTTTGAGGGCCTTCTTGCTCCATCGTCCCATAGGTGGAAGGGGGAAGAGCAAGAGAGGGCACAAGAGTGAACTTGCAGCCTCAAGTTCTTTTAATAGTTGGCATTAATCCATTCATGAGAGCCTTGCCATAATAACCTAAAATATCCCTGTGGGCCCCACCTCCCGACACGTTACATTGGGGATTAGGGTTCTACTCGTGCTTTTGGGGGAACACATTCAAACCATAACAGTATAGTTTGGAAGGAAGGTAAATATTGATAACTTCAGCATTTGATGATTTAAATTATATGCAATAATGTAATTAAAACAGAGTCCACAACTTTCAAACTAGTAGAGTTTGAAAAAATAGAGAGAAAAAATCAATTCAAAAGAAGGTAGAAGAGGAGAGGAAAAACACATAAAATAAAAAATTGGAAGGACAAAACAAAATGGTATAAATATATCCAAAGATTTCCATAATCACAATGAAAGTTATGTATGTACTCCAGGCAAAAAAAAAAAAAAAAAATCAGACCAAATGTTTTAAATTATTCAAATAAATGCTATTTACAAGGAACACATTTAAAACATAGCATAAAGAAAAATTGAAAGTCTAAATTTTTANAAAAAAAAAAAAAAAAAAAAATACAAAACAATGGAGAGGAATGACTAAACTCTACAGGAAGAATGAAGCCAGGGGTAAAAAATAAATAAAATAAAATAAGCACAAAGCCAGACAGAAGCACTGAGAATATATGCTTATATAACCTATCAACTGAAACCTGAACATGGGTTGTGAAAACTTGCCATGGCAAGTGAGACAAAAGGGAAAGCTTTGCTATGGAACCAATCTGGGTGTCTGAGTCCCTAAAAGACTCATCCCTCTGATGAGGAAGAGGACAAAAGTAAACCAGTCCTCGTGTAAACTTACAGCCAGGCACCATATTTTCTGGACAATAGCGAGAGTCTCAGGCTACTAAGGTGAACTAAGACAATCCCAGACATACTTCCTTTAACTGGCCAGCAATATAAGACAAAAACGTTTTCAGAAAAAGATTCTAATATCCTAGGCCTCAAATTATTCTTATGAGGACTAAAGATAATGGCAGCTGTCAAGGCTTCCTCTAAAAATAATTTAGAGCAGCAAGAATAACTATTGAACACAATGGCTTTGGCACGCAGGCACGCAGGCAGGCAGGCAGGCAGGCAGGCCGGCCAACCAAAACACAGGGACAGAGCTCTTACACTCCTACCACACTGATAAGGCTTTGAAGTAACAAGAGCAAGCTGGAAAAAAAAAATGGGAGAAAGAGAAGAGAATGAGTTAGATGCTAAGGTGGACGTTAAAAACCCAGAAAGTGTAAGTTACACTAAGTGTGAAAATCCTTTAAAAAGTGTCCTAGTAGGCCTGAGCAGGGACTACAGAAAAGTGATGTAAAAGCATGCTCAATTTGAAGTGACAGGCTTGCAAAAGCACAGTTACACTGGAAAAGAAAAGAGTTAATAAAAAGTGAAAAACAGCCTTTTCAATTAGGTAGGAAGAGAAAAAAGATGCTAACAAGAAAATTCACAGTTGTCAAAGATAAAACACAACTAAAAAATCAGAGGATTTACAAAACCATTCTCTAACCGACACCAAAAATAAATAAATAAATAACCACTAACATGTGCATTGCTACACTAACAGAAGAGGGCACCACAGAACTAGAAAGTCTTTTACACACCCAAATAAAGAACAAAAATATTTCATAAAAATGTAGAAAATTGTTACTCAAAAATTAGAAAGTCAATTCAAAAGAGCTAAACTAATGAAAATCCAACTCTTCTCCCCTACCAGAAAAAAACAAAGAAGCACTTAAAAAAAAAAAAAACAAAGAAACTAATAATAAAAGCAATAAATAAAATTCAGTAAGCAAAAAATTGTAACTAAAATAATACCTTCGGAAATCAAGAAGCATACTTATAAATAATTTCTGAATCAGAATGAATCATAATGAAAAATTCAAATATGTAAAACAGAACATTAATGAAAATACTATGTTTCAAAAGGAGTTGAATGAAATTTTCAGAAATTAGAAAGACGAACATAAGCTTGCCAAAATAAAGTAGAACAGACAGAGACAAGAGCAGAAACAATTAACTAGAAAGTAAACTCACACTGAATGAGAGTTTTAAAACGTCAAAAGTTGTTCCTTTGAATATACTAATAAAATTGATAATCCTCTAGCAGGATTGAATGAGACACAAAAAGGAGAGAAAGGGAGAAAAGGGAGAGACAGAGAACACAAATCATTATTAGGAATCATGCCGCGAACGCTAAAAGGATAAGAAGACATTCGGAAATGAAAAAGGTGACATGCAAAACTGACTCAAGAGGAAATAGAAAAATGGAATAACCATAAAATCATTTTTTAAACTACAAATGAATGAATGAATGATTCAAAATTTTGTCACAAAGAAAATTGGCCTAGATGATTCTAGCAAATTCTACCAAACATTTAAATAGCAAAGTAAATCCAATTTATATAATTTTTTTCTAGAGCATAAGAAAAAAAGAAAAAGACCACTTCGCAAGTCATTTTATGAGGCTAGCATAGGTCTGATATTAGAACCTGATAAGGACACTATAAGAAAGGAAAATTATAGACCAGTTTTACTTATGACTGTTGATTCAAACATCCTAAACAAGCTACGATCAAACCAAATCTAGAAATAGGCGTGGGGGGTGCGGGAGTACACCAGAATTAAATTACACTTGACCCAAAGAATACAAGTTTTTTTTCTAATCTTAGAAAAACAAAATTTACCAATGAATCAAAGAAGAAAAATAATCTAACAAAAATAGATTTTTGAAAAGATTAATGGAACATGGGTAAATTAAAAATAAAAAACAAACCCTGAGCATTGCTTCTGGCCAATGGAATATGGCAAAGGTGATGGGATGTCACTCCCAAGATTACGCTTTTTTTTTTCTTTAACATGATTCCATATTAACGGACTGGAGAGGTTTTCCTACTGGCCTTGACACAACAGACCTGTTGTGAACTGCCAAGGCCCAAGGTAGGGGACTATGGGCAGCCTCGAGGAGCCGAGAGTGGCCAACAGCCAGTAATAAGCCAGGACCCCAGTCATGTAGCCACCAGAAAATGAATTCTGCCAGCAATTTGAATTAGCTTGGAGAAAAAAGTCCCCTCTAGTTGACCCTCCAGTCAAGAATGTAGCCTGGCCAAATGTTGACTACATCCTGGTGAGACTCTGACCAAATAACCCAGCTAAGCTGTACCCAGGCTCCTGAACCATGAAAACTGAGGTAGTGAATGTATGTTGTTCTGAGTCATTAAACTTGTGGTGATTTGTCATGCAGCAATAGAAAGTTCATATAAAAAGGAACATCCTTAATACAATCAATGGCATCTGCAAAATGATATCTTCGTAAAGCACACATCTTACTTACTGGTGAAATGAAGATGCCTGTTACCACCCCCTCCACAGTGGAGGTTCTAGCAGTGTAATACGGCTGGAAAAATAAATAAAAGGAAAAGGATTAGAAAGGCAGAAAATTTTGTCATTATTGGCAACTGCTATGTTTGTCTACTCATCTACTTAAAAGCATCTACAGGCCGGGCGCGGTGGCTCAAGCCTGTAATCCCAGCACTTTGGGAGGCCGAGGCAGGTGGATCACAAGGTCAAGAGATCGAGACCATCCTGGTCAACATGGTGAAACCCTGTCTCTACTAAAAATACAAAACATTTGCTGGGCATGGTGGCGCGTGCCTGTAATCCCAGCTACTCAGGAGGCTGAGGCAGGAGAATTGCCTGAACCCAGGAGGCGGAGGTTGCGGTGAGCCGAGATCGCGCCATTGCACTCCAGCCTGGGTAACAAGAGCGAAACTCCGTCCCAAAAAAAAAAAAAAAAAAAAAGAATTAATAAGACAGTATGATTGCTCATACAAATTTTACGTATACAAATTAATTGCATTTCTATTCCCTATCAATAAGAAACTGGAAAATGAATTTTTTTAAAAAAGAAACCATTTATAATAGCATCCAAAAATATTAAAAGCTTAGCAATAAATTAACAAAAGGCTTGTTAAAGCTTGACAGAGAAAACTATGAAATGTTATTAAAGGACAATAGAGAAAACCTAAATCAATGGAAAAATATCTGTGTTCAGGATTGCGAAGAGTTTATTCTTCACCAAATTAATCTATAAATTTAATGCAATGCCAGTCAAAATCCAAACAGGTTTTTTTTAATGGAAAATGGCAAACTGATTGTAAAATTTACATAAAAACAAAAGAGGCTTTCACATTTCTTTTCTTTTTTTCTTTTTTTTTTTTTTTTTTTGAGATGGAGTCTCACTCTGTTGCCCAGGCTGGAGTGCAGTGGTGCAATCTTGGCTCACTGCAGCCTCCGTCTCCTGGGTTCAAGCGATTCTCATGCCTCAGCACCCTCCTAGCAGCTGGGATTACAAGCACCTGCCACCATGCCTGGCTAATTTTTGTATTTTAGTAGAGACGGGGTTTCCCCATGCTGACCAGGCTGGTCGAACTCCTGAACTCAGGTGATTTCACCCACCCCGGCCTCCCAAAGTGCTGGGATTACAGGCGTGAGCCACGACACCCGGCCAAGGTTTTGGCATTTCCGAAGGAAAACAAGGTGAAAGGATTTGCCTTACCGTATGTCAAGAATGTTTATCATAAAGCTTTAATAGTTAAGGTAATGAGGTCTTTGTGTAGTCAGAGGCGCAAATTGAGTAATGGAACACAATAGAGAGCTGACAAACAGACTCATACCCTGATGGCAACTTGATTTATTATAGAGCTGTTTTTGCAAATCAGTTGGGGAAAAACTAGGATGTTCAATAAACGACTTTGGAACAATCGTTATCTAAATTTTCATATGAAAATTAAGTCTGGTTGAATTAAAAGCATAAATGTGAAGGAAAATTGTGATACTTTTCAGAAGGCAATAGAAAACATTTCTTCCAAGAGCTCAAATCACAAGGGGAATGATTGACAAATTTGAGTAGATTAGATTAAGCCCTTCTGTTCCATAATTTTTTTAAGTGAGCAGACAAGCCACAAATTCAGAGATGTTTGCAATTCATATAACTTACAAAGCCAAGCAATTCCCTCTCCAAGGGAAAAATAAAGCAGGCAAAAGCAAGGAACAGGGACCGCACGGTAAAGGAATCACAAACGGCCACAAACATAAAAGGATGGTCAACCTCATTAGCAATCAAGGAAATGCAAACAAAATCACAAAGTACCACTTCCCAACCACTACAGTAGCCCCAAAAATTGAAAATCAAACAATACAAAACATCGTATGTGGAACAGCGGGACCTCTCATCCACTCCTAGTAGATATGTAATTGGTATAAGCACTTTGGAAAACAATTGAGCATTATTAAGGCAAGTTAAGTATGTGCATATCCAAAGACCCAGTATTATTCACAAAATAAAACCCCAAAACCAATAGAATCAACCCAAATCAAGAATAGGATGGATAATAATCTATTGGATGAAGAGTCATCTGAAAGAATATAATGCAACAATGAAAATGACGTAGATGAACTACAGGTGTGTGTGTCCGCAGCTGTGACTCTCAGCCACACGGGGCTGAGGGAGGAAGCAAGCCGGGAAGACGGCTTGCTCTGCACACAATTGTGTGTTCCAGTTGTATGATCTTCAAATACAGACAAAAATAAATAATAGGCTTCAAGATACACACATTGGACCTCATGGGGGAGGCACAGGGATGAGTTGGGAGGGCTGCCAGGGCAATTCTAGGCTCCTGACACTATTCTAGTTCTCAATCTGGGTAGACTATACGCAGGTGTTCACTTCATTCTCCTTTAACTTGGACAAGGATGGGTTTATACCGCTCTTTCGTATGCCTGCTATACTTCATGGTGTTCAAATTTCTGAATAAAGCAGCATCCTAAAAATGCAGTTTTCCCTGTGGTCTAGTGCGGCTGACTGGCATCTGAGGTCAGTGGGAGGAATGAGCTGACACCCAGCAAAGCTGGCAGAGCTGCAGGGCACACTGGAGCCTCTGATGCCATCTGGGATTCAGAAGACAAGACATCTGCACTTCAGTTGGGAGCAGAGCTTTTATTTCCAGAGAACTTTGACACTGAGCATAAGACAGAAGCTCCTGAAAACTGAGAAGAAGGGACAAAGGAGAAAAAGTCCTTGCAAGTTTCCGTAGAGGAGAAAGAGCCCTGCTTAGCCCAGGTTTGGAGCCAGCTAGACCAGAATTCTAATCTTGACTTAGGGACATACAGGCTAGTCACCTTCTCTGAGAAAGTTGGTTCAACTTCTATGAGAAAAAGTTCGTTCAGGCTCTGAGCCTCAGCGTCCCCATCTGCAAAAGGGGAATAATAATGGGACCTTTGGCATTGCTGTGGACATTAAATGGGATAACTTACGTGAGGTCACCTCCTACAGGCACATCCAGCCAAGCCTCGAGCTGCTTCTGTAAAGCTGCCTGCTTCCAAGCTTGGTGTTTCACCCAGAGGGAGCTGACTTTCTCAGCCATTGTTTCTTTTCATCTGATGATCGTGCTTTCTAGTCTCTGCCATATCTAACTCCAGCTGACTCTCAGCATTAAACGAGGAGGGCTGGAAATCTCAACGGAGTGTCCCAAAGGCTGCAAATCAAGAAAGTGGCTGGCACGGCTCGTATTATACCCAGGGAGTCTAAGCACAACACGGACTGTGGTTAAAAAGAGGCTTTGCTGCTTCAAAAGCACAGTCTTGATCATCCTCCTAACCATCAAGAAATCCTTAAAACTGGCAAATTTCCTCCCAGTCTAATTTTACAGAGATCTGAATCTTTAAAGAAGACCATTAAAAAGTCGAGCCCAGAACACTCAGGAAAACTGTGCAGCTCTGGGAGGTCCCTTGTTCCTGCTGAGGAAGCTCTCAGTGGCCCGTGCCTGCTGCGTCTCCTCCCCACCTCATCCCTGCAGAGCCCCTCCACCCCCCTCCTGCCTGCACTCGTAACCCAGCAGGTGTGCCACTCCTCCCCACAGCTCTCAGCCCTCTACCCATCAAACCCATTAGTTACTTAGGCCCCGCTGCCATCCTCCACCAGGTGGGGCCCGGCACAGAAATGGATGCTCCCCAATCATGCCTTCAAACCCTGCACTGCAAAAATACTCCCTTTTCCTCCTCTCCCCCTGAAATGAGGTAAGTCTGTAAAATAACACCCACCGTGCATTCAGTTTTCAACAGTCTACTCTCTTCTGTCACCAAAACTGCTGTGATGCTTCTGGCTAAATTAATTATAAATTGTGATCTCTCTTTTCTTGCTTATGTTCATTTTCCTTCAATATGTCAACATTCTTGGAGTCAAAACGATAAGCTTTTAAATAGGAACCATCTAGAGCTCAAATGATACTCTCCTCTGCCTGAAAATTCTTCAGAGGCTCTCCCTGCCTGTGGGATAAAGTCTAGATTCCTTGGCATGATTTCTAAGCCTGTCACATAGTAGCCCCGATCCACCTTTCCAGCCTTCTCCTCTCTGCCTTCTGCCCTCCTTCCTCATCCCCTCCCTCTTCAGTTACCCCATCTCACACTTACACACGCACAATCGGGTTTCAGAAACCTGTTTCATAGACTTGTTTTCCCTGTGGCTTGGCACATGCTGTCCCCCCTGCCTGAATGGCTCATATCTACATTTTGCCTAGAAAACTCTACCACATCCTTCAGGATTGACCTCTATAAAGGCCTCCCCATCTCCCTCACTCTGATGATAACAGCTCCCATCTATTTAAACACCCACCGATTCTCAACCTGTACATCAGGATCACCTGAACTAACAATGATTATCCCAGAACTATCGAGTCAGACTCTCCCGTGGTGAGAATAAACCAAAGCTTCCCAAGTGATTCTCATGCATGGCCATGGGTAAGAAGCGTGCTATGTGGGGCAGCGTGCTGAGATCCTGGGCTCTGGAGCCCAGCACTGTGGGTCTAAAAGCCAGCTCCGCTGCTAACCAGCTGCCTCACCTTGGGCCAGGCTCAACTTCCCCAGGCTCTGTAAAGTAGTTGTGGTGGGCTGGACACAGAGATTCACACCTGTAATCTCAACACTTTGGGAGAAGTCAAGAGGGTTGCATAAGGCCAGGAGTTTGAAACCAGCCTGGTCAACATATCACGACTTCATCTCTTTGAAAATAAAGATAGGCCGGGTGCAGTGGCTCAAACCTGTAATCCCAGCACTTTGGGAGGCCGAGGCGGGCGGATCACAAGGTCAAGAGATCGAGACCATCCTGGCCAATATGATGAAACCCCGTCTCTACTAAAAATACAAAAATTAGCTGGGCATGGTGGCGTGCACCTGTAGTCCTAGCTACTCGGGAGGCTGAGGCAGGAGAATTGCTTGAACCTGGGAGGCAGAGGTTGCAGTGAGCCAAGATTGTGCCACTGCACTCCAGCTTGGTGCCTGGTGACAGAGTGAGACTCTGTCTCAAAAAAAAAGAAAAGAAAAGGAAGATTAAAAAATTAGCTGGGCTTGGAGTTGCACCTGTATGTACTCCCAGCTACTCAGGAGGATCACTTGAGCCCAGGAGCTCGAGGTCACAGTGAGCTATGATCATGCCACTGCACTACAGCCTGGGCAACAGAGTGAGACCCTGTCTCAAACAAACAAACAAAAAAAGGGATGATGATGATGATGATGATGCTATCTACTTCATAGGGTTGTTGTGCATTTTAAATGAGTTAATATAGGAAAAGTTCCTGGCACAGAGTAAGTGCTCAATAAATGTTAACTGTGATTGTGTCTCTTAGCATACATTTCAAATAATCTTCGCAGCAACCCTGAAAGACTGTTGCTATTAGTCATGTTTCATAATGAATGATCCGAGGCTCAGAGAAACAAAACAAACTGGCATCCACACCAGGTCAACCGGATCTCAACGACTCTGTTCCTTCTGGTAAACCACAATGTGCTTTGTGTTTGCGGTGGGTGAACCATGTCGAAATGGCCTTATTTTTGGGATGGGCCACTTAACGTCCAATGGCAGGTATTACTCACGTCTTGGGCATCTTTGTGTCCCCCACACCTAGCACAATATATGCCATCTAGCAGGTTCGCAATAGGTGTTGGTTAAACTATGAATTAATAGAGAAAAGAAAGGGAGGGGAAAGAATCAATCATTCGAGGGCGGCCCAAGAGGCGTGAGCTGTTGCTGATGCCTGGAACTGCACCAAGCACCATCCTTCAGAGAAAGGCCTCACAAGCACTGTCTCCTTCACATGGCAACCCCGAAGACATATTCTTATGCCTATTTTAACAGTAAGAAAATGGGCCAGGTATAGTGGCTCATACCTGTAATTTCAGCACTTTGGGAAGCAGAGGTGGAAGAATTGCTTGAAGCCAGGAGTTCAAGACCAGCCTGGGACCCTGCCTCTACGAAAATTATTTTAAAATAAAAAGAAAGAAATAGGCTGGGCGCGCTGGCTCACTCCTATAATCCCAGCACTTTGGGAGGCCAGGGTGGGTGGATCACCTGAGGTCAGGAGATCAAGACCAGCCTGATCAGCATAATGAAACCCCATCTCTACTAAAAATACAAAATTAGCTGGGCGTACTGACTCACACCTGTAATCCCAGCTGCTTGGGAGGCTGCGGCAGGAGAATCACTTGAACCCAGGAGGCGGAGGTTGCAGTGAGCCAAGATTGTGCCGTTGCACTCCAGCCTGGGTAATAACAGTGAAACTCCATCTCAAAATAAATAAATAAAAATAAAATGGAGGCACAGAATGGCTATGGTTTATGAATTGCTTGATTTTTTTCTTATGTTTATTTTACATATTCTATGTGTTAACTATGATGTATATATATATATTTCTAGTCTATATGTCTTTTAATAGAGTAAGGCACTTCCAAATTATCTATGAAAGTAGTGTTTTAGTGTGAGCTGCTGTAATAAAAATAATATAGCCTGGGTAGCGCGAACAACATACATTTATTTCTCACAGTCCTGGAGGTTGGGAAGTCCAAGATTTGGTTTCTGGTGAAGGACCTCTTCCTGGTTTGCAGACAGCCGCTTTCTTGCTTTACCCTGTTGTGGGGGAAGGAGGGAGAGAGAGAGAGCATCTCTCTCGTGTCTCTTTTTATAAGGGCAGTACTCCTGTCCATGAGGGCTTCACCCTCGTGACCTAATTACTTCCCAAAGACTCCACCTCCAATACTGTCACATTGCAGATTAGGGCTTCAACACGTGAATTTGGGGGAGACGCAAACATTCAGTCCCTATGGGATAGTATATAGATCCAGTAACAACATTTGTCAGTGATGTTTGTACTCAAATTTAACTCCTTGAGAGAAGGGGTGGAGGACTGAAATTCCTCTTTGCTGCTGCTCAGTAATTAACAGAAATGCAAACATTTGTAATACACGTTGAAGAGTATGTTTGGTGTCAAGCATATGAGTCAAATGGAGGAGGCACAGGGCTGAGTTGTGGGAATGTCATTCACCCGGTGGAGCCATGTAGCTGGCCAAGTAGCAGCAGCAACAGCAGCGGAAACCAACTCCAATGAAGACAAATCATTCTCTGGAGGGTAGGAGTCATGTGACGGCAGCTCCCGCTGGTTGGGAGAGCAGCAGCAGCTCCCACCAGGGTGGGATGCAGCCCAAGATGCCTGTCCTAACCAGCCCGGTGGATGCTCTGTGCTGCAGGGACCTGCGTTAGGCTCAGCTGCCAGTAACACGTGAGTGACCAGGGTCAAGATCACACCCCACCATCAGAGCTGGGGAAAGCCATGGTTCCCAACCCCGAGACCACCAAGTTATATTTTTAAGTATTATTTTGGGTCTATGTGGTACAAGCTTTTTGGTCTATGGTCTCTCTTCTGTGTCATTCCATTTCTCGAAAGCCGTCATTTTCCGCTGTGAGCCACATTCCCTGGGAAGTGTAACGTGCACATCACAAGGGTGAGCGGCTGAAGCCCAGCCCTTGGCTTGTGATCTTCCTGGTGAGCTGGGGCAGCAGCAGGTGGGTTGGAAGGGTAGGCGAGACTCACTGGGGTCGCAGGCTTCTCCCGTGCCCAGTCCGGCTCCACACTCCTTATTCCCAGCACCTTGCCAGGTGACAGACAGAGGCACATCTCTTTTATACGTGGTTGGTTATAACAATCCCTTTTGAGGAAGAAGAGACGGGAGAAAACATTCACGACTCCTTGGACCCTTGGGTCTGGGGCAGGCTCTGGAAGTTCAGATCAATGAGGTTATAATAACCGAGTTTCTCTTGATTATTTATTTTTATTTTGAGGGGACAGGGCCTTGCTCAGTCACCCAGGAGTGCAGTGGCACAATCAGGGCTCACCGCAGCCTCTACTTCCCGAGCTCAAGCAATCCTTCTGCCTCAGGCCCGCGAGTAAGTAGCTGAGACTGGAGGCGTCCCCCACCACGGCTGGCTAATTCTTTTGAATTTTAGTAGAGACAAAGTCTTACTTGTTGGCCAGGCTGGTCTGGAACTCCCAAGCTCAAGCGATCCTCCTACCTCAGCCTTCCAAGTTGCTGGGATGACAGGTATGAGCCGCCATGTGCAGTCCAAGTTTCTCTTTACAGATGGCTACTCCAGGTAGCAGGTGAGAAGTAGCCAGCCCGGCTGGTCTCCTCTGTAAATGTGAAGGCCTCCTGCCTACCCACCTCTCTCTCTCCACGAAGGCCTCTTTGACTGCATTTGGAAGCCCAGCGTGAGCAAGCCTATTCAATTTGGACCAACCAGGTGAGACCTGAGTGCAGAGGCAGAAGAGGAGCTGAGCAGGAGCCTGGCCAAAGAGAGGCGACCGCTGCGTTCAGCTGGACTGGAAGCCACAGCTCTAACCAGGCTGGCTCTCCTCGTTCTCTTCTTCCATGTCCTCCCCTTCTCCAGAAACATTTAGAAAAAAATCCATCCCTGTCTCTGAGAGATCAGGTTTAACTTTTGATGTAAAGTTGGGTGGGGTGCTGGAGGAAAGTTTTGCCGAGTAATAAATACAGACGGCTCATCGCAGGCTGATGCAATGAAGGCTCGACAATTGCTGGGTCCTGCACACAAGTCATTAATTTGCTGATTCACTTCTAGAGAAAGCCCACCAGCTTTAATTTCCTCATTTATTTCCAAAGATAAACGGTGCCCTCTCTCCACGGGCAAGCTAATGGGTTTTATAATTACTCACTTGTGCTTTCTTTTCTCATTACATTCCAGTTTCAAAATTGGAATTCAGTGATTGAAATACCTGTAATATTAATATTTCATTTCCAAAGACATTTTAATCTTAAGTGAATAGTCCAAAGAATCATGTCCCCTCACACACAAGTCCAGCTGTTTATTTCAGGTTGGCAGTTTGCTTCATTACTTTCATACCAGATGAATTGCAAAGATTAATTATTATTGCTAACCTCTCAAAGATTAAAAGCACTGCATTGGTGTTGGGCATTGTTTCATGTTTTCTGGAAGCATATGATCCAGAAAAAACCCCAAAGTATGATTCATTCCCTTTTCCTTGCAGAACGTTGCAGTGGGCTGGACGTGGTGGCTCATGCCTGTAATCCCAGCACTTTGGGAGGCCAAGGTGGGTGGATCATGAGGTCAAGAGCTCGAGACCATCTGGCCAACATGGTGAAACTCTGTCTCTACTAAAAATACAAAAAAAAAAATTAGCTGGGCATGGTGGCTCACGCCTGTAGTCCCAGCTACTCAGGAGGCTGAGGCAGGCAAATCGCTTGAACTCTGGAGGCAGAGGGTGCAGTGAGCTGAGATTGGGCCATTGCTCTCCAGCCTGGCCACAGAGCAAGACTTCATCTCAAAAAAAAAAGAGAGCGGTACACAGGACAGAGCAAGAGTTTGGCATGAGACTGACCAGGGTTCACCTTCCAGCCCTCCGCTGACTAGGGTGTGTCATTAGGCAAGTTATTTAAGCTTCTGAATCTCAGTTTTCTCCTCTGCAAAATGGAAACAAAAATAGCCATTCAAAGGACTGCTAAGGGTTAAATGTGATTGTCTAAAGCAGTGATTCTCTGGACCAGCAGCAGCAGCATCACCTGAGAACTTCCTAAAATGCAAAATCTCAGGCCCCAACCCAGACCTATGGAATCAGAAGTTCTGGGGGTGGCATCCAGCAATCTGTGGTTTCTTTGTTTTTTGAGACAGGGTCTTGCTCTGCCACCCAAACTAGAGTGCAGTGGTGCACTCATCTCTTACCCTAGCTTCTACCCCTACGCTCGAGCAATCCTCTAACCCATGCCTCTTGAGTATCTGGGACTACAGGCATGTCACCACACTCAGCTAATTTCTTAAGTTTTTGTAGAGACAAGGGTCTCACTATGTTGGCCAGGCTGATCTCCAACTTCTGGCATGGAGTGATCCTCCTGCCCCGGCCTTCTGAGTATCTGGGATTACAGGCGTGAGCCACCGCGCCAAGCCCATCTGTTTTACCCAGTCCGTCTAGGTGATTCTGATGCCCACTCAATTTGAGAACCCGTGGTTTAAAACATATAGCATACAGCAAGTGCTTAATAGTTCCTTTTCCTCCATTATCTTTAAATAATACTAATAATCCTTTGCATTACAGGACTTTACACAAAATGAGCTGGTGAGTTCAACCTGCTTGCTCAGCTTTAGCTAACACCAGCTCTGGATCTAAATAGCCCTTTGAGAATGGATGACTATAGTCCAGAAACATCATGTCATTCACCTCAAAGATGTCATTTTCCACGAAGCACACTGAAGAGGAGGTGGGTAAATAACACTGTCCACTAGTTTATGGAGGGTTCCTTCATCGGAGGAAATCTAAAGCACTGTTTTCACTTTCAGGAAGAAACCAGGTATTTGAAATTCCGAGTCAAGCCCCTCGTGGGGCTGGAGCCCTGAGTAAATGCTGCCATCCTGTGGGCAGAAGCGAGACTCGGTGCACGGCCATTCAGTCTGTCCAACTAGCACTAACCAGGCATCTAGGCACCTGTGCACACTGGGCCCTAAGAGGGATTCAGGCAGGTACAAAGGTGTAGTTGATGAAGGCCGTGCCCGTAGGTGCTAGCTAATAGGATAGCAGAGATAAGCCTGCTTGCCGATGAGTACATACCCAGTGCAGAGGCCAGAGTGGGAGGTGCTCGCTCTCAAGTGCCTGAAAGGACTTTTTTTTTTTTTTTTTTGGTGGAGACAGAGTCTCACTATATTGCTCAGGCTTTTCTAAACTCCTGGGCTCAAGAGATCCTCCCACTTTGGCCTCCCAAAGTGCTGGGATTGATTACAGGTGTGAGCCACTGCACCCAGCCAAGACTATTTAAATATGCAATCTTTTTCCTAAGGCAGTGGAGCAATTACAGAACTATTAATAAATTTTGCACAGAAAAACTAATATACAGATTTTTTAAATGGGAAACTGAAAATTAAGTAAGGGTGATAAAAAATGCTATTCAAGCCGGGTGCGGTGGCTCACGCCTATAATCCCAGCACTTTGGGAGGCCGAGGCGGGTGGATCACGAGGTCAAGAGATCGAGACTATCCTGGTCAACAAGGTGAAACCCCGTCTCTACTAAAGATACAAAAATTAGCTGGGCATGATGGTGCGTGCCTGTAGTCCCAGCTACTCGGGAGGCTGAGGCAGGAGAATTGCTTGAACCCAGGAGGCGGAGGTTGCGGTGAGCCGTGATCGTTCCATTGCACTCCACTCTGGGCAACAACAGCAAAACTCCGTCTCAAAAAAAAAAACAAATGCTATTCAAAGGCTCAGTTTCTAATTATAGTTTTTAACATGGAGAAAACATGGAGCCAATTCATTTCTCTTGCTATAACAGATGCTTTGTGAGCACTCCCATTGAAAAATAGGTGCTCTCATTTAGCTCTGTTCATGCCACATGATTTAAAATTTCAACACAAAATACCATCCTTTGAACAAATGCAAACTTAAATTCTACATATACCTAATTTGGCCTTTCATATAAGTAAAAAATATTTTTCCACCTACCAATAAAAGAAGTTGCTCAGAACAACGATGGAGTGGCTGGGCATGGTGACTCACGCCTGTAATCCCAGCACTTTGGGAGGCTGAGGCGGGTGGATCACCTGAGATAAGGAGTTCAAGACCAGCCTGGGCAACATGGTGAAATCCTGTCTCTACTAAAAGTACAAAAATTAGCTGGGCATGGTGGTGGGCACCTGTAATCCCAGCTACTCACGCACGAGGCTGAGGCAGGAGAATTGCCTGAACCCGGGAGGCGGAGGTTGCAATGAGCCAAGATCACACCACTGCACTCTAGCCTGGGTGACAAAAGTGAAACTGTCTCAAAAAACAAACAAACAAAACAATGATGGAGCATGTCAAAATGATATGGAAGCCAGTTTGCAGGCGTACACCCAGTGGCCAAATCTAGAACAAACAGGGTTTCAAAATAAGTAATCAAGTAGGCCAGTGCAGTGGCTCGCGCCGGTAATCCCAGCACTTTGGGAGGCCAAGGTGGGCAGACTGCTTGCGAGGCTGAGGTGAGAGGATCACTTGAACCTGGTAGGCAGAGATCGTGGTGTGCCAAGATGATGCCAATGCACTCCAGCCTGGGCAACAGAGCAAAATAAATTAACGAATAAAATAAAATATAAAATAAAAATAAGTAATGACATAATAACAGATTGCAACCCATTGAATGAATAGGAAATGTAAGTCTAAAGTGTTGCGAATCAATTAAATAAATAAATAGAAATTTCGATGAAGTATAGGATATTTACATAGTTTTGGAATACTGCTCCACAAAATACTAATTATAAAGCAGGTAAGAGTCACTTTACAGTGAAAAGCCCTGGCAGACACCACTTAAATCAAATGAGCAACACACACATTATCAATAATGGAACAAATCAGAATCTTGTTCCACCTGATGGGATGTGATGGGGACACAGTGTCACTTCTGTGATGGTCCTCTCAAAGACGCATAAGCTCAATCTAATCATGGGGAGACAGCTGACAAACTCAAAGTGAGGGACATTTTACAAAATAACCTGTAATCTTCAAAAGTGTCAAAGTCATGAAAGTCAAGGAAAACCTGAAGAACTGTTCCAGACGGAAAGAAAGTGAAAGAGACCTAGGACCTTTGCAACATGTGATTCTGCACTGGGTTCTTCTACTGTTAAGACATTATGGGACAACCGGCAACACTTAAAGAGGATCTGAGGGCTACAGAGTAGTTACATATCAATATCAAGTTTCTCATGGTGATGGCTGGGGTATGGTCACACGGGAGAATGCCCTTGTTTGTGGGAATCCCACACTAAAGTATTTGGGGGTAAAGGGACATCAGGCTGACAACTTACTTGGTTTCGGGTGGATTTCTTTTTTGTTGTTGTTGTTTTCTGAGATGGAGTCTCACTTTGTTGCCCAGAGTGGAGTGCAGTGGTGTGATCTCAGCTCACTGCAACCTCTGCCTCCTGGGTTCAAGGGATTCTCCTGCCTCAGCCTCCCGAATTGCTGAGATTACAGGCACCCGCCATCACACCCAGCTAATTTTTGTATTTTTAGTAGAGGCGGAGTTTCGCCACGTTGGCCAGGCTGGTCTTGAACTCCTCACCTCAGGTGATGCACCTGCCTTGGCCTCCCAGAGTACTGGGATTACAGGCGTGAGCCACGCCCCCGGCCTGTGGCGGAGTTCTTCGTACAATCCTTGCAACTTTTCTGTAAATTTGTGATTTTAAGATTAACATAAGACTTTAAAATTTTTTTTTAATAATTTTTTTTTAATTTTTATTAAAATAAAATTTTTTAAGTTCTTTTCAAAAATTAGTCTCATGTTAATCATATCAACTCTGGAGTCAGATGATTTGCATTGTAATCTATTCCCTTAGCAGTTACATGATCCTGGGTAAATTACTTAACTTCTCTGTGCCTTAATTTTCATATCTGTATAATGCTAGTATAATAATACCCAGCTCAGAGGGTTATTGTGAGGATTAAATGAGAACAATAAACGTTACATATTAATATGGTAACATATAATTTACAGTAGGAATCATTTAATTTATCATCCAAACTGGGTACTTTTGGGAGTATAATATGTATCAACTGCTCCTTCCCTAAAGAGATCATAAAAACAATTTGTTTATCAGCAAAGCTAAATGTTTGTTGAATGCAGCAAGGAAGACTACTACCTTGACAGCCTTCGTAGCGTCTCAGGAGGAGGCCACGGGTGGGATATTCACGTGGGTCAGAGGGTGTGGGTCTTTCAAGGCAGGGGCCTGGGGCAGGGGGATGACTGCGATTGAGCAAAATTCATGATATTAATATAACAGTTTAAGATTGGTGGATACAGGGAGGAGAGGATTTTGAAGCCAACCTTGAGGAGTAAACAGCCTTTGATAAGCCAGTTGAGTGATCTCCTCTGAGAAGCAGGCTATTAACCTGATGAAGGCCAGCTGAGTTGTCTATATTGTGATAAATTGATTTTCTATAAGTTCCTGAAACAAACAACGAAGTTATTTGCAACTTCATCTTCTTGGGCAAGAAATTCCTAGAATTCAAGACATGTTAACTCTGTCTTAGCTCTTAACCCTATTACATGACGTGGCTGAAGATGGTTTCCATTCTCAGAGGACACTAGCCAGGCATGACTTAGGGAAAACAGACATAAACCAGCATGTATGGTCATCCTACCTACCACTAGGCAGACACCAAAGCCATAGTACACATGTTATTATCTCCACATTGCAGATGAGGAAACTGAGGCGTGTGGCCATTACGAAGAGCAACTAATTGAGTCTTGGAAGATCCGCGGAGCTTAAAGCCAAGTGTAGTTCTGAATAATTCTGAATAATTAGCAAGACGTGACAAAGGCAAGAAGTGAACAGATGGGGTAGAGGGGGGCAGTGTTCTGTGGTGAGTGAATCTGCTGCCAAAGGCCAAGGGTGGTGACAGCCTCTGAAGAAAGAGGCTAACAAATTCAGTTTCTCTGAAAGAAACATTGAATAGGAACTTATGAACTGAAGCCACGTCTCAGGTGGCTACAAGATGGTGATCCTCACATTGGCCCTCCAGAAAGTATCTTTTGCATAGCAAGCTTTTAGGATAAAGACATGTTCAGCTGGTCACATCTCAGACTTTCTTGCGGAAATTCATGACCACTGGGGAGTTCAGGTAAGCATTTTATGAGGGGTTATCTACGCTACAGGCATCACTTAAAAACGCTGCTGCAGATCACCTTGGTATGCAAGAGTCAAACAGTCATCAGAGCAGTTAAGATGGGATTGATGCTGGACAGGAGAGCCTCAAAATTGGAGCTTAGCCCTGGAGGGTTTTTGGCTTTACCAAGGAAGGAATTCAAGGATGCGCCTGCGGTGTTAAACAGCACCTTTTATTGAAGTGCCGTGTACAGCAGCAGCACAGGGACTGCTCCTTGCAAAGCAGGGGCACCCTATAAACAGTGGGCCCAAAATAGCTCCTCAGAGGCAGTTCCACAGTGGCATTTATACCCACTTTTAATTATATGCAAATTAAGGAGTGGTTTATGCACAAAGTTCTAAGAAAAGCTGACTTCCAGGTCATTGGGTCATTGCCATGGAAAGGGCAGTAACTTCTAGGTGCTGCCATGGCATTGGTAAGCTGATGTGGCACACTGATGGGCGTGTCTTGTGGGAAACTGCTTCTGTCCCACCCTGTTTTAGTGTCCTCGATTTGGTCTGGTGTCTGAGCCCCAACTCCCAAGTCAAGTCCCACATCCTATTTCACTGTTGCTCTTGCCATGTAACAGGCTGTTTTCCTACAGGCAGGAAGAAGTGTTCCTAGCAAAAGGAGCAGGGTCCTCCCAGGGAACTAAAGTACTTCACTATGGGGAGAGCTGCAGTGGAAGCAGAGAGGGCTCTGAGGAGAGGCCTGGGATCTCTTGCTGTGGAATTTGGGCTCTATTCCAAAGGTGATGCCAAGTCACTGGAGGGTGGTGGACAGGAAGTGACGTGTGCTCAGATGAGCATTTCAAAAGTTAAAGCTAGCTGCAGTGGTGGAACGATGGGTAGGAAAGATGGGTTATGGGCTGATTCAGTAATTCAAAAATAAATAAACATGAGTCTAAAGAAATTAGACTCCATAATTCAAAAATAAATAAGCCTGACTCAAAATAAATTAGAATGGGAGATAAGTGGGCTGACGGAAAAAAATGAAGCAGAACCAACAGGACTTTAGTGTTTTGATTAGAAGAAGGGGCCAAGAGAGGGAGAAAGAAATTTCATTGGGATTGCAACTGACATGATAGTGAATCATCCTATCCATGAACATGTTTCATCTTTTTTTAAAGTTTTTTAAAAAATTGTCATTGAGGTCTGGGAACTGTGGCTCATGGCTATAATCCCAGCACTGTGGGAGGCCGAGGTGGGCAGATCATGAGGTCAGAAGTTCAAGACCAGTGACCAATGTGGTGAAACCCCGTCTCTACTAAAAATGTAAAAATAAGCCAGGCATAGTGGCGTGAGCCTATAGTCCCAGCTACTCAGGAGGGTGAGGCAGGAGAATCGCTTGAGCCCGGGAGGCAGAGGTTGCAGTGAGCAGAGATCACACCACTGTACTCCAGCCTGGGCGACAGTGAGACTCTGTCTCAAAAAAAAAAAAAAAAAATTATCATTGATTAGTTTTACAATTTTCTTTACAGAATGCTGTGAAGACACTATATTATTCCTATATATAACGAATATTGATTTGCTATTGTAATGGCATCTTGTAGCCTTAATTCTCCTTCCCAAGCTGATGGACTGACACATAACTATTAACAAAATGGCCTGTTTTATCTTCGGGCCAAATGCCCAGCCACTTTGGGACTCTAGCACATAATAAAAGAACCATACCAGCGGGGGCAGCAGCCAAATGGCCGAATAACAAATTGAGCTGGTTCCCTGGCTCCTTTCCTCAAAGACAGCAGGACCACAACTCGATGCCAAAGCTGTAATCTGTGCCCAGGGAGGCACCAATCTCACACCCCAAGGTGGGCTGAGAAGAAAACACCAACACCCAGGAAAAATAGCAGATCGCTGAAATATCCTGTCCAGGAAGTGGTGTGCTTTGTTAACATGTAGCTTATCGTGAGGGGCAGGCAACAAGGAAGACTTTTGGCTTTGAAAACAGAGTCCCAAACGCATAAGGGAAACACAATACCCTTAGATATCTAAAATTGTACATTTGTTGTTCTCGTTGTTTACTTAGAAGCTAAGTAAGGTAGCTGCTCTAATAAATTTGCACAGAAGTAACTGAGACTTATACAAATTCTAAAGAATAAAGGAAATTTTCAGAAATAGTTCAGAATGCTACATGGGTAATAGGCAACATTTTTATCTCCCCCTTTTCCGTTTCCAAAGCCCTTTTCTATTCATTTAGTCTTCACAGCAATGCTAGGAAGAAAGCAAGAAGGATATTACTAGGCCCGTTTTGTAGATGGGGAAACCGAAGCTCAGGTGGTTCCAGGGCATGACCTAGAAGGGTCATAAAGATGTCACCCAGGAGAGTCAGGGCTCAAAGGCCTGATTTTAGGCCACCAGACCCAAACTGCCTTTTAGTTTTGCGTGTCATTTAGAAATCTATGGCTGGGCGCAGTGGCTCACGCCTGTGATCCCAGCGCTTTGGGAGGCCGAGGCAGGCAGATCACCTGAGGTCAGGACTTCAAGACCAATCTGACCAGCATGGTGAAATCTCTACTAAGAAATCTCTACCGTCTCTACTAAAAATACAAAAATTAGCCGGGCGTGGTGGCAAGTGCCTGTAATCCCAACTACCTGGGGGGCTGAGGCAGGAGAATTGCTTGAGCCAGGGACGTGGAGGTTGCAGTGAGCTGAGATTGCGCCACTGGACCCCAGCCTGGGCAACAGAGTGAGATCCTGTCTAAAAAAAAAAAAAGAAAGAAAGAAATATATTTTCAGCTACTCGAAATCTCTTGCCAGCTTGAAAATTGGACATAAATATTAGCAGGTGGTGGGGGACAAGGAATAAACTGAACGGCAGATGGAAGTATACCTACAATTTTTATGCTAATATAATTCAGTGTTTTACCCATTTATTACGAAGTCATGGGAAAGTGCATGGTGAAAGGGATTCTCAAGATAGCTGATCGACAAGAGATGTGAGCAAGAGGGAATTTTTCCTCACCCGGCATTTCTGATGACCAATAACACTCACAGAGCAGGGACTTGGCTGACCTCCCTAAAGCCATGTACAACTGCTCAGATCAGGATTGATCTTTAAGAAGTTTATGAAACTGTGAACAGGTCAAACTTCCTTGATTCTTGAGATGGGAAGGCAGTTATATAAAGTATGCTTCACTTTTATTAAATTTGCCATTTATTAAATATGCCATTAGGTGAAATAGGTTCTTCCCTGTGATAACTACATTACTTCTAGTAGAATGTAGACTAAATGGTTTTTCCTGGAATAAAAATGCACTGGGGAATATCTGCTGCCAGCAACCAAATTAGCTTAAATCTTTTTCCAGATACTCTGAGTTATATTTTTTACCTTTGGGACATTAAAAGAAACTGGAAACCAAGAACAAAATAACAACTGGCTTTAATCTACTCTGGCTAAATACAAGAGTGATAGGGGAATACTTTAATGATGCATTAGAACCATTTGCATTAAGTACGTTCACATCAAACCTGTGATAGGCAATAGCTATCATTATTTCTCCTGCATTAGGTGTTTTTATTTTTCCTAAAACATGGATTTCTTCATATAAAATGACATTTCACTTACAGATCAGTCTTCATGATTAATTTCTTCCCCGAATAATTTAAAGAATGGCCCTAAATGGAGGCTTAAGGTTTACTTTTTAGAAGATGTTTGTTCTCCTTTTTATTTTTATTTATTTTATTTATTTATTTATTTATTTATTTATTATTTTTGAGACAGAGTCTTGCTCTGTCACCCAGGCTGGAGTACAATGGTGCAATCTCAGCTCACGGCAATCTCTACCTCCCAGGCTCAAGCAATTCTCCTGCCTCAGCCTCCCGAGTAGCTGGGATTACAAGCATGCACCACCATATTCAGCTAATTTTTGTATTTTTAGTAGAGATGGCGTTTCGCCATGTTGGCCAGGCTGGTCTCAAACTCCTGACCTCAGGTGATCTGCCAGCCTCGGCTTCCCAAAGTGCTGGGATTACAGGCATGAGCCACGGCACCCAGCCCTTTTTTCAGTTTTATTTATCTTTCCTTGGCATCATTCTCCCAACATCCACTCCCCAGATGGTGATGAGAGGGTCTCTAGGAGGCCTAGCCTCGCACCACTTAGTTTCACAGCCCAAAGGAAGAATCCATCTTCTTCCTTAGCTCCTCCTGCAAAAGCTAGAGAGGACTCTGATTGGCCCCCTGCTCATTGAGTTGCATGCCCTGAACCAACTGGGTGGCAGAAGAGTGGGAGAGGGTTCTTATTGGCCAGACCCAGGCCATGGACCCAACCCTGGAAGTGTGTAGTTGGGGGTTCAGCCCAAACTGACCCTAGTGGATGAATTCTCACAAGGAAGAGGGATTCTACTGCAAGAAGAGGGACCTGAAGGGGCAGGAGACAGACCAAAACAGACATTCAGTTCCATACTTCTAAAATTTATCTCTGGATGGTAGAAGTAGAGGCAAAAATTTTTTAATGCTTTTCTGTGTATATCAGATTTTCTAATAAGACCATGTATCATTTTCATAAGCAAAAAAAAAAAGCAATGAATATAATTTGTATTTCAAAAAGTGTTATAGATCTATATGGAAAGATAAAGTGTTAAGTGAAATAAATTGTAAGACAGTATGTAGAGTGTGATCCTACTTGTGTTAAAACACTTCTGAAGGATATCTATTAAATGATTGATAACACCTATTTTAGGGGGTGGGCAGGAAGAAGTTGAGGGAAGACTTTTACTGTTCACTTTATTTATTTATTTATTTATTTTTATTTTATTTTTTTGAGACGGAGTTTCACTCTTGTTACCCAGGCTGGAGTGCAATGGCGCGATCTCGGCTCACCGCAACCTCCGCCTCCCGGGTTCAGGCAATTCTCCTGCCTCAGCCTCCTGAGTAGCTGGGATTACAGGCACGCGCCACCATGCCCAGCTAATGTTTTGTATTTTTAGTAGAGACGGGGTTTCACCATGTTGACCAGGATGGTCTCGATCTCTTGACCTCGTGATCCACCCGCCTCGGCCTCCCAAAGTGCTGGGATTACAGGCTTGAGCCACCGCGCCTGGAAACTGTTCACTTTATACCATTTGTACTGAGTTTTTCACCATGCACATGTATATCTTTGTAATAATAACAAACAGTAGAAATAGTAAGTTCTTAGAGTTTGAAGGAAGGGATGCTCAATATACGTTGGTGTTCTCATTACCTGCTGCTGTGTAGTGGCTAAAAATAATGTATACATATTAACTCACAGTTTCTGTGGGTCAAGAATTCAGGCAAGGCTTAACGGGGTGTTCTGCTTCAGAGTCTTTCACAGGCTGCAATCAAGGTGTTGGCTGAGGCAGCGATCTCATCGGAAGACCCAACTGGAAAGGATCTGCGTTCATGCTCATTTGCATGGTTATTGGTAGGATTCAGTTCCCCATGAGTTGTTGTACCGAGGCCTCCTGCAGGTCCTAGTCCGGTAAGTCTGTGAAGCATATCACAGTATCAAAGTGAGCAAAAGGGGCGAAAGTGCCAGCAAGAGAGAGAGTACCGGCAAGATAGAGTCGTGGAAGCGACATCTTATTACTTCTGTTGTATTCTATTTGCTTGTAGAAGCAAGTCACTAGGTCCAGCCCACGCTCAGAGGGAGAGGGTTATACAAGGGCACTAAGACCCCAGGTGGGACCATTAGGAGCTAGGTCAGGAGCTTCCTATGATTATTAATATGGCCTGGATGGTTTCCTGATGGTGGAGGAATTTAACAGGTACAATTTGAAAGAATGAAAAATTGGGCAGAATTAGAGAAAAGTAGAGGGGAATATGGAAGGGAAGCACATAAATGAAGATGCATAGGTAGAAAAGTAAATTAGCAAGCCAGGCATGGTGGCTCACTCTTGTAAGCCCAGTGCTTTGGGAGACTGAGGCAGGAGGCTTGCTTGAGCCTAGGAGTTCAAGGCTACAGTGAGCTATAATTGTGCCACCACGCCCCACTGACCTCAGGTGATCTGCCCTCTGGGTGACACAGTGAGCCCTTGTCTCTATAAATATTTTTTTAAAGCAGATAAGCATATTCAGAGTAGAACTAGACCATATTGCTGGGAAAGGTAAACTTTTCTCAGAAGTAATAGGGCTGGAGAAATAAGTTAAGACCTGAATGCCAATCTGAAGAATTTTAAGTTTATTATCTGCAGTGGGTAGCCACGCTTATTAATTGATATCCTTACCAAAAACTTACCTTTTTCTAGTTATGACATATTAATACTTACTGATGGTTCAGGGTGATTATTGCTATAAGGAGAGATATTCTATCATAATTATATTATATAATAGGTATTACATCATAATATCCTGTGAATATTATATTCACAGAATAGATATGTTCATAGAAAATCAAAAGTTATTTATAGATTTATTCTAACCTCAGTATATTGCTTTGATCTCATTTTGTATGCATAAATGTCAGATGTCACATAGGAGCCTAAAGATTTTGAAAATACTTTTACCGTGAATTATATTGATTCCAATGTTATTAAATAAATACTTAATATACATATGTATTCAGTACCAGTGTTGACGCATCGTGATGCAGTGAAACAAACAATATGTTTTGAAGCCATAAGGAGAATGTTAATATCATTTGTGAGCACTTGCTGAATGTCTCAAGAAAAGGGGTGTGAGAAAATGTGCGGAATACTGCTAATAGGTTAAGTAAGGCAAAGACACTGAAAGGTTCACTGAATGTGGCAACATGGAGATGGCTGATAGCTTCAGCAAGAGCGGTTTGAATGAAGTGGTAGAGACAGAAACTAGACTGGTGTGGGTTGAAGAATAAATGGGACTTCCATTCTGGCAACATAGAAGACAAGTTATCATTAAAAACATAACAAAACAAAAAACCCTCCTACTAAAAAAACTCCTTAAAGTACTGAATAAAATCTTTTTAAAAATCTCTTTTTATGCATAGCTGAGCTGGCAAGAAAGTAAGGGAATTTCTCAGAGTCCAAAATAAATCAACAGCACAAATCCAGTGGGTGAATGAGCACTTGAGTCGAGCAGCTTTCCGATGGGCGTCTTATGTGGTAACCTATCACTGTCAACTACACTGTAAAACAAGAGGCAAAGTTAGTGCCCTTGCAAGTTGGAGAATTGGTTGTAAAACCTTCCATAAAGTCAGGACCCCCAAAAGGCTAGCCTCTCAGTGAAAGAATGAACTAGAAAGAAAAACTTGTCTCGAAAAGGAAAAGGACATAGCTCTGAATAAAGTGAAATAAAATCTCTCCCAAAATAACTCATAGGGATCAAGTTGGCCCTCACAAAGCATTGGCACCAAAATTCAGGCTACCTGCTTGGTCAAAACAATTCCAAGCCAAGAATGTAAAGTGGTCCCAAGTTTGGTGTGTCCCGAATGCACATAGCAGAGGAAAAACAAATCCTTTCTAATGGAATAACCTTTAATGTAAAGATTATTCACAGGTACATTTCCAACAAATGTGAGATCACAATGAAAATCACAGGATATGAATGAGGAAAAGACACCATATGAGAAAGTCAGCAGAGAAATCAACAATAAAATCAGACTCGCAAAGACTTCAGCCTCGATCTGGCCATATGAAGTAAAACAAATAAGGGATAGACAGGTTTTTAAAAAAGATTTACAAACATGATGAAGGAGCAAAAGACTATAAAAATCACCTTTCTATGAAAAAATGTAAAACATAAATTCTAGAAATAAAAAACCAAATTGCTGAAATTAAAACTTCAATACCAAAAAGGTTGGAAACTAATAACTTTAAATGCTTATAATTTTCAAAGTAGATAGGATAAAAATAATGCACTAAACCTTCAACTTGGGAAGTCAGGAAAAGAGCAGCAGAATAAACATAAGGAAAGTGGTAGGAAGAAAATGATAACAATGAGTAGCGAAAGTAATGAAATGAAAACAGAGGATCAACAAAGCCAAAGCTGAATCTTTGAAAATTGAAAGACTTCTGGAAAAACTTAAGAGACACACAAAGAGAGAGAGAAAGAGAGAGAGAGAGAGCATGCACAAGTAAGCAATACTGAAAATGAAAAAGGAGATAAAATGCTTAACTATGGGTATAGTGAACATTTAAACATAAAAGTATAAACAATGCCAATAATTCAAAACTTAGATGAAATGAAAAATTTCCTAGAAAATATAATTTACCAAAACAGATTCAAGACTAGAAAGACAGAATATTTGTATAATAATTAAAGAAATTATTCAACCAGTACTTACAGTGTTCCCACAAAGAAAATACCAAGCCCAGATATTTTCCAGGTGAGTTATGTAAAATGTTCAAGGAGAAGATCATTCCAATCTTATAGGAGTTTTTATGGATGATAGAAAAAGAGGGAATACTAGCCAGCTCAGTTTTGGAGGCATCTCTCACTATCTCTGTGAGGTCTTTACACATGATCTCTCCAGCACGGTGGCCTCAGCGTAGCTAGACTTCTATGTTGGCTCAGCGATCCCAAGATGCTTGGAGAGGGTGTGTGTATGTGTGTAGAGAGAGAGAGAGACAGAGACAGAAACAGACACACACACACAGAAAGAGAGAGAGAGAGAGATGATATGACAAGTGTTAGCCTTAGACTTGCTTAAGCCAATGCAGAGTGAGCAGAAGTGACAGACTCCCAGCTAGAAGCTTAAGAGCCAGTGCATGCTTCTCCAAGTTCCCTTTTTCCTCCACAGCTGGCAATGTTCTACAGTAACTTCCCTTTCAGGCTGAGCCTCAAAGTAAGAATGATAAAAATGTGGAACATTCTAAGGATTTTAGAAGGTGAAAAAAATAGATACAAAAAAATCAAAATGTGGAATAGAGCCCCTGACTCATGATGAACATGCAGCACAAGGGAGAAATACACTGTTTTGGTTGTTTTATTGCCATAACATAACCAGTCTTTCCTGACTGATACAGGCGCCTGGGATAGAATAGATCTAACAAAATAATTTTTTTAGTACCGATACAAAGAAGATCATAACACTTTATTGAAATACATTAAGAAGAACTTTTGCAGTACTGATACAAAGAAGATCATAATGCTTTATTGAAATACATTAAGAATTAAGTAAAAAGAGAGAAATATTATATCAATGGTTAAAAAGTCTCAATATCCTAAATTCTCACCAGAATGACTCATAGATTCAATGCCATTTCTATCAAAAACTCTAAAATGCTTTTCATAATTTTGACAAGCCAATTCTAAAATATATGTGAAAGAGCAAAGGGCCAAGATGATCCAAGATACTCTCTAAAAAATAATAAAATCGGCAATTACATTCTTGGGCATTTATCCCAGAGATAAGAAAAGTTACAGCCACACAAAACCTATGCTCAGATGTTTATAGCTGCTTTATTCATAATATCTCAAAACTGAAAATAGCCCAGGTATCCTTCAATGGACAAGTGGTGAGGAAAACTGGCATATCCATACGGTGGAATAGGATTCAGTAATAAAAAAGAATGGTTATTAATACATGTAACAACCTAGATGAATCTCACGGGAATTATGCTGAGTGGGAAAAAAAGAGTCTATCTCAAAGGCTACATACAGTATTATTTCATTTATAAAACATTCTTTAAATAACAAAATTATAGAGATGGAGAACGCATTAGTGGTTGTCAAGAATTAGGAATGAATAATAGAATGTCAAGAAGGGAGAGGGGATATGGCTATAAAGGGGTAGCACAAGGGAGCCTTGCAATGATTAAGCTATTCTTTACCTTGACTTTGGTGGTGGTTACACAAATATATACACATGATCAATTTGATAAAAGACATGAATGTAGACACCCAAGAAGTAAAATAAAGAGACCCACACTGAGACACATTATAATCAAACTTTTGAAAGACAGAGAGAATCTCGAAAGCAGAAAGAGAAAAGCAACTTATTACACACAAGGGATCCTCGTTAAGATTATCAACAAATTGCTCACGAGAAACTCTGGAGTCCAGGAAGCAGCTGGTCCATATGTTTGTAGTGCTAAAAGAAAAAAAAAAAAATCTGTTAACCACGAATCTTATACCCAGCAAATTCATGCTTCAAAAGCAAAGAAGAAACTAAGACATCTCAAGACAGACAAAGCCAAGAAAGTTTGTTACCAGTAGATCCACCCTACAAGAAATGCTCAAGGGAGTCCTGCAAAGTGAAATGAAAGGACACTAGACAGTAACTCAAAGCTGTATGAAGAAATAAAGATTTCAATAAAGGCAAACACACAAGAAATAAAATCCAGTATTATTGTAAAAAGGTTTATAACTCTACTTTTTATTTTCTACATGATTTAAGAAATGAAAACTTTTTAAAGAAATTATTAGTCTAAATGTTATTATAACTTTGGTTTGTACTCCACATTTTGTTTTCTACATAATGTAAGAGACTAATAAATTTAAAATAATTGTAACATTAGGTTTTATATTATGCATACAATGTATAAAGACACAATTATGTGACATCAACAACCAAAAGGGGTGAGGGCAGAATGGTAAAGAAGCAGAGGTTTTGAATGTTACTAAAGTTAAGCTGCATAAATTCAAATTAGAGCATTATAATGTTGGAATGTTAAATGGAATCCCCATGGTAGCTACCAAAAAACAAAAACAACAGATACAGAATACATGCAAAAGGAAATTAGGAATAAATTTTAAAATTTCACTACAAAAATTAAATTAAAAAGAAGATAGGAAGGCAGGAAATGAGGAACAAAAAAGCTATGAGGCATATGGAAAACAAACAGCAAAAGGACAGAACCCAGTCCTCCAAATCAGTGATTACTTTAAATGTAAGTTGGATTAAAATCTCCAATCAAAAGACAGAGATTGACAGAATGAATAAAAACAGATGGTCCAACTATGCTGTCTACAAGAGACTTACTTTGGATTCAAAGACACAAGTAGAATGAAAGTGAAAGAATGGAAAAAGATATTTCACACAAATAGTAACCAAAAGGGAGTAAGGGTGGTTATACTAACATTAGGTAAAAACAGACTTCAAATTATCAAATGCTTACAAGAGACAAAGAAAAATAATTACTATAGTATACTGTACTATAATTAATTTATTAATAAAAGGTTCAAAACAGCAAGAAAACATACATCTTATGCACCTGATGACAGACCATCAAGATATATGAAGCAAAAACTGAAGGAAGACATAGACAATTCAACAATAGTATTGGACTTCAATACCCCACTCTCAATAATGTCTAGGCCAACCAGACAGAAGATGTGTAAGACAACAGAGGACCTCAACAACATAATAAAGCAACTAGATCTAAGAGACATAAAGAACACGTTACCCTCCCAGCACTTTGGGAGGCCGAGGCGGGTGGATCACGACGTCAAGTGATCGAGACCATCCTGGTCAACATGGTGAAACCCCGTCTCTACTAAAA